>NW_006399754.1:18431303-18436651 GCF_000299155.1 Elephantulus edwardii | reverse complement strand
GACCGCGGGACGGCAACTTGTACACCAGGGCTATACGACCTAGAGGAATGTCTGAACAAAAACAATGAAAGACTGGGGCCCTTCAGTGTCTTACCAGCCCGGCACGCCCAAATGCTGGCAAACTCCTTGCCCCAGACCCCCATTCATCTGGCAAGTCCGCTCTGCCAACCCCCACATGGGCCATTGTACACTACAAGTGCCCGGAGCCCTCAAACCTGCTGAGCCTCTAGAAGCCAGAATCCGGATTCAGCTGACGTTAAATCTCCCAAGACCCTAGGTGGGGCGTGACCTTTCAGTGTCTTACCAGCCCGGCTCGCCCAAATGCTTTTGTTACGAGGTTATTAAAAAGAAAAAGATTCTTCGTGGAGAAGTCCCCTACCTTTCCTTCTTTAGAACAGTTTCTGCCATATATTAAACGTGTTGTTGTTGTCAGGTGTTGTTGACTATAACTTAGCCACCCTACAAACAGTGAACCTGAACCCTGCCCTATCCTATGCCATCCTCACCTTTGCCACACTTGAGCCCATTGTTACAGTCACTATGTCAATTCATCTCATTGGGGGTCTTCTCTTCCTTCACTGATCTTCCACTTTTCTGAGAATGATGTTCCTTTTGAAGGATTAGCCCCTCCTAGTAACATGCCCAAAGTCTGGGAGATGAAGTTTCACCATCCATCCAAGGAACACTCTGCCTGCACCCTCTCCAAGATGTATTTGTTTCTTCTTTTGGTAGTCCGTGGGATATTTAGTACTCTTCTCCAGCACATCAAGGCATTGATAAGTCTTTAATGTGTGTGCTTCTACTGTCATCAGAACTGTCCCATTGTTTCCAAGGCTTTAATGTTCAGGGCTGCTATGTCTTTCTCCTTGGTTCTCTAGGTTATGACGGGGAAGGGTTTGCTCCCCTCTTTTCTAATGTACAATGAGTTATTGTTATGTGCCATCGAACCACCCATGACTCATAATAACCCTGTGCACAAGAGCTCTGAACCCTGCCTCACTGTCTCACACATACCTATTCCATTTTCAGTTACTGTATCAGCCTATCTCATTCACAGTCTTCTCTCCTGCACCTCCCCTCCATCCTTCCAAACATGATGTCCTTCTCCACATTCTCTGATATATAATGAGTAATTGTGAAGACTTTGCACATCACTCTTTGTCAGTGTGCTGTATGAGGTAACCTGGGTTTGCTAGGATGCTGAACCTTGTGCAGTTGGGGAATCAAATACTATAATGGTTTCCAAATGTAGACAGTGTTTGGTGGAGCTCCCAGTTGTAAAACAGGTTTGGAAGCAGGCGTGGCATCCACTTCCTAAACTGCATGCCTCTGGAAACTCTATGAACTTGGAGAAACAAAGATAACTATGGAAAGGCATTAGGTCTTTTGTTCATAGAGTCCCTATGAGTGGACCTCGACTTGAGGGCAATCAACAACAACAAACAACAACAATGACCTGGATTAGACACACCTTAGTTTCTATATAGACATCATTGACCGTTATGTATAATGAGTTGACGTGATTATTCCTTTAGAAATAGCTAGTATAATGGAAGGAACTTTATTGCTACAATTCAGTGAAAACTGAATTCAATAATAGCTTTGATTCTTCCTGTATATTCTTATACAATTTAATGTTAAATGTTATTGTTGTTAGCTTCCAACTCAGTACCACTCATAGCGGCCTTTTGAAGAACAGATCTGAACCCTGTCCTATCCTGTGCCACTCACAATCTTTTTAAGATTTTTTATTATTAATTTTAATGAAAGTTTATAAAGACTTTGAATTTCCATTCATTCATTGTTGCACTTTTCTCCCTGTCCACCCCTCTCCTCCAGTTTGCTCTTCTCTTTGAAAAGTAAAAGGAAAATTCTTTCATTATTATACAATACCTCCTCCCAAGTCCACTCCACTTTGCAACCTTCGTTCTGGACTCATGTCATGACAATAATACCTAATCACATATACCTTTTAAACAGTTCTCTCCTTCATCTGTTTCAATGCAGTATACATCATTTATACCACCTTTCTCAGTCTCCCTCCAGCCGTGATGTTAGTCCCATTTTACAACGGTGGCACTATGCAGTCTTTGTCCTTTTGTAACTGAGATATTTCACTCAGCATAATGCCTTCCAGGGTTATTTATTTTGTATAATATTTCATGAGTTCCTTGTTTTCCAGGGTAGATAGTATTCCATTGTGTGAATATACCAGAGCTTCTCTATCCATTCTTTTGTTGATGGGCACTTGGGTTTTTTCCAACTCTTTGTTATTGTGAACAAAGCCACGATAAACATGGGTGTACATACATCTCCTTGGGTGGCAATTATGGTTTCTTTGGGGTATATTCCAAATAGTGGGATTGTGGGGCCAAATGATATTTCTGTTTGCAGCTTTTTGAGAAAGTGCCATACAGCCTTCCTCACAATCTTTCGACACACTCGAACCCATTGCCACAGTCACTGTGTCAGTCCATCTGGTCAAGGGTTTTCCTCCCTTTCTCTGTCTCTCCACCTTCCTAAGCATGATGTCCCTCTCCAATGACTAGCCTCTTTTAGAAGAATGCACAAAATATTGAGGCAAAGTTTAATCATCTTTTCTTCCAGGAAGTCCTATAGCTTCACCTTCTCCAAGGCTTATGTTTTTTGAGCAGCCTGTGGGATATTCACTACTCTTCTCTAACACAACAGTTCAGAGGCATCAATTTTTCTGTCATCCTTATCCATTGATCAGCTCTCAGATGCATAGCAAGTGATTGAAAAGACCATGGCTTCTCAAGCAGGTATATCTTAGTCCTCAAACTAACATCATTGTTCCTCAACAATTTGGAGAGGTCCCTGACTATAGATCCTATATGCCTCCTGATCTCCTGGCTGCTAGTATCACCTGTACTGATTGTGGATCCAAATAAGATGAAGTCACTGCAAGTCTCAATCCTTCCTTCTCTTCAAGGTTTAAAATCCTGTTTGAGGGATCAAGTTCTAATTGCTTACTAAATGAAGTATTTAATGAATTCTGAATTTTTTTAAGGACATGACTTAGAAATAAAGCTGAAATTAGTAGGCTGAGACAGAAAAAAAAAGAAACTGAGTAAGAGCAAATAGTTCTAAAGAGAATCTTAATCAACAGTGGGGAATTTTGAACATATAAAAATATTAACAATCAATGAAACATAAAAAATTTTAACTTCTTTGAAGTTCAAAGAAATTCAAAATTTGTTCTAAGTTCAAAACTTTGAACTTCAAATATTGCTTCAAAGATTTGTTTTATAATGCTATTAGAAATCTTTGATTGCAAGTAACAAGAACGAATTTATGAGCTTCAGTGTACCTAAAGAGAATTGATTGTATGACAGGGACACAGAAGTGTCTTTTACAGGGTAACACATGAAGCCAGGAAGTGCCTGGAAAATCATTAAGAACCCAAGGGAAAGGAAGGATGTATGTCTTACTATCACTCTCCCTTTCACTGTGTCCATTTGGTAGGTCATCATTTTCCTGAATTCAGCAGATCACCCCTTTCATTCATTCATCCACCTAATGGGAAACAGCCAGAAGCCCATGGCTTTGGATTTTGAAGTTGCTCTCTTTAAGAAACCAGCCCTTGTTGAAGTTGGAATCTCTCACACCCAATTTGAAACTGTTAGAGAAATACTTACAATAAGTAATAAACAGCCACATAAATTTGGGAAGGAGGAAAGAATAATAATGATGCTTAAATGCTGACACTGTCTAGTTAAGAACCATTTATTCCAAATACGTTCTTTGTACTTTAGAGACTTACTGAAATTTCACCAAGATTATCCTCATGTGTGAGGAAACACTTTTAGCAGAAATACTTTTATTTTTAATTAAGCACATGTTGTAGTGTGCCATCAAGTTGGAACCAACTCATAGCTGACCCTCTCGTGGGTCCCTAAAACCCTTCAGCTATTAGGCGGTGATTATCCATCCCTCTCCTATGGAGCAGCTAGGGTTTTAGAACTGTGGGCTGACAGCAAGCTCCTTAGCACTGGGTCGCCAGAGCTCCCTGAACATATATTACCAAATATTTCCTGAAGACAATGTAGCTAACACAATCTTTTCTTTTTTATATCACAAAGCATTTCTGTTAAATATAAAGATAAGGAATTAAAAATGAAGATGCTGAGAAGGTGTATTTGAGCATCTTTCACGTGTCCAAGCATTTCTTTCCATTTTATATATCTGTTTTTCTGTATAACATACATATTAAATAGTCACAACCTAACTTGGGAGGCTCTGGAGAGCATTATGCTGAGTGATCTATCTCAATAGTATAAGGATAAATACTGTGTAAAACCATTGTTGTAGAATGAGTATAGGATCCAAAGGGGTGGAAGGTGGAAGTAGATAGAGGGGTAAGGATTAATCTAGGGCTTGCACAGTTTGATGGGGGGGGGTTTGAGGGAAATGGGAAGGATCTGGTTGAAAAACAGTGTTTTCAAATATTATACATAAATTAGGATTTAACACACACAGAAAATGGGAACACTACAATGAGTAAAACCTTCAGAGCGATAACTTAACTATTTGCTAGCTAAAAAAATAAAAAATACAACTTAATGGCTGATTCTAGGAAGGATGTTTTCTCTTTTTAATAGATTTCAGGTATTTGTAATCCACATTTAAAAATAGGCTTATTATATATGTTCATTATATACTTGATATAAACATATAGATGTAACTGTTAACCTTTTTAAATAATTTTTTATTTTAATGGTGATTTTAATGAAAATTTATAGAAGTTATATTTTCATTTGATTGTTGCATATTTTTACCTCCTCTCCCTTCGTTACCTTCCCCCTTCCCCAGTTCACTTTGTTAAAATATTCATTCATTGTTGCACAGTAATTGTTAACTCTAATTTTGAAGTTCTCTTAATTTTATCTTCGAAGTGGTTTGCTGAGATCAAAGGCTGAAATTATTTCCCAAGCAGGGTTAGTTTTAGTAATTAAATCCACAAATTACAGAAATATTAAGTTTTGAAAGAATAAGTTATACCTAAAACACTTCACTTATTAGACTCTCCTAAAAAATAAAAAAAGACCCAGAGAGGAGCTGTAATTTTATGTTTTATTTAAATTCCCTTAATAATTGTTGTTCAACAGCCAAAAATTCACTCCGTATTCTACTGTGCCATTGATGTAGCAGTCTTACTGACATAAAATAGTGCAAAAATGGAACTGTCTCTACCATTTTTGATGGGATAGATTGTGGCTTTATTCACGTTTCTGTCTGATTCTTAGTTCTGTGCTGATTTTCTACCTGACTTCAAAGACTCTTGATCTGCACTCCTTAAACACTGGTTTTTAGACATGTAAGTGGAA
>NW_006399754.1:18425402-18430559 GCF_000299155.1 Elephantulus edwardii | reverse complement strand
CGGAGTTTAGGGCTGTTGTACATAGGGTCGCTATGAGTCGCAGGCGACTCGACGGCACATAACAACAACAACAAGTGGAATTTGCAGCCAAAAGGCTGTCATCCTGCTGTATGTTATGGCTACAGTTGGAATTGTTCTTAGCAAATAATGCTTGCATATCCCTGAGTGTTTCATCATTTTGATTTTGGATTTATGGATGAATTAGTGGACAAGAATTAGTTATTCATCCAAGGTCACTCAACAAGGAAGAAGTGGGAACAGACTAGACTTCTCAGGTTGTAACTCAAAAACCAGATAGATACACTTGGCTACCAGTATATAATCAGTATCAGGTTAAAGAAATAGCTTGTACCTTGATCTGAACACAGGACTGATTCCACTCCTCAAATGGAAATTTACAAGAATTATGAAGATTCCAATCTACACAAGTATCATAATACTCATAGCTACTTCTACCTAGAAAAGTGATTAAAGACATAGTAACACTTGTGTTATGAGGCAAGGATAGGTTGTTTGGAAATGAAACTTAAAAAAGAGTATGATGATGAAGAAGATGGAATAAAAAGAAAAGTAAAATAAAAAGTGGGTGATGACCAGAGAATATTTCTTCATAAAGATTAGCCATTGTAAGCGGTTTATCACAGCAGTTTTCAGCCACAAAGGCTTCTGCCCAAAGGTAAAGGAAGATTAACCAAGTATGACCAACACTTCAGCCAATAACTCAGATTAAAAAAGAGAAAGGAATAAATTGCAGCCTTCATAAATGCTCTCAGTATGTCAAGGTCAGATAAGGATAAGGGTCTGAATAGAAATGATCCTGGGAGTCTCTGAATAGTTATGATACAGTGTGATCAGAGCAAAAAGAAGGCTACCTAGTGAATTTTGCACATGACAGCACGTGCTCTGATTAGACTGGAGAGCCCTGGATTAGCCCATCTAAAGCCAAAGTAAAACTGAGACTGAGAAGCAACTGTAACACTGTGGGTTTCCCCTTGTATGTGTAGCATTTACACCTGTCTACCACCATGTCCCCTGGACTGCCAAAGGAGCAGAGATATGCCTTGAAAAAGTGCAGCCAGAGTGCTCCTTGGAGGCAAAGATGGCTAAGTTTCATCTCTCATATTTTGGACATGTTACTAGGCAAGGTTATTCCTTGGAAAGAACATCATGTTTGAGAAGTTGGTGGGTCAGCAGAGGAGAAGAGCCTATATGACATGATAACTTTAGCAATGGGCTTTTAGCGTGTCAGAGACCAGGATGGCACAAGGTAGGATAGGGTTTCTTTCATAGGGCTACTATGAGTTGCACTTGACTCAACGGCACCTAACAAAAGCAACAGCAGCCTCTAAGGTGAGCCTGATTCAGGCCATGGTCTTTTCAATAACTTGCTATGAATCTAAGAGCTAGACAATAAATAAGGATGATAGAAGTAGACTTGATACCTCTGAGTTGTGGTATTTGGATAAGAGTAGTGAATATCCCATCTATTGCCAAAACCCCAGCATACATATATTGGGAAAAATGGAGCCAGAGTACTTCTTGGAGCAAGGATGGTGAAACTTCTTCGCACATATTTTGGGCATGTTGCTGGTGGTGTTGTTGTATCCCATCGGGTCAGAAATGACCCAGAGCTGACCCTCTAGCAAGTTTTCAGAGGTAATGAATCAACCAGGAAGGAATTACCTGACCTCCGTTGGAGTGGCTGGTGGATTCAAACCACATGCCATTAAGACCGCAGTGCAGGTTCTTACCTCTAGCCCACCAGAGCTCCTTGTTGCTAAGAGATACTATTACTTACAAAGAGGTATCATGCCTGGAAAGGTAAAGGTCAGTGAAGGAGAAGACCCTCAGTGAGATGGATTGACATGGTGCCTGCACCCGTGGGCTCGATTGTGTGAGAAATGATGTGGCTGGTGCAGGATAGAACAAAGTGCAGATCTATTTTTCATACGGTCTGAGTCATACTTATCTCGATGGCACCTAAAACAACAGCTTTGCTTGATTTCGTAGTGATAACACAATGGGAATGACAGTGATGGCGATGTTATCATCAAATGACCACCAGGAACTAAGAAGAGAGGAGATTAATAAATTATACTGCAAATTTGCCTGGTTGTTGTTGTGTGCCTTCGAGTTAAAGGTGACCCACAGCCAACCTTCTAAATGGGTTTTCAAAGGCAGTTAATCGTGTGAGAAGAGATTGTTCATCCTTCTTCCACAGAGCAGCTAGTGGGTTCGAACCGTAAGCCTTTGGGTGCAGAGTACCTTCTTACCACTATGCTACAGTTTCCTTGACAGTATGTAACATCATGTGGTCTCAAAATTATGTAGTTCTTTGACATTCTCCAAGTTTCTTTCCTGTTTGTCTAGCCCTTTATTCTACCATTTCTTCCTCTGTCAACTTTCTTTCTTTCCTGAAGGTAATTGTTTGTTAATGACTGGTCTTTGCACTTGTTACACCTGCTGCCCCATAATTCCTTCTCAAGAACAGAGCCTGGCTGGTTCCTTCCTGTCCTTCAAGTCCTTGCCCAAATGTCACCTCATCAAATCGCTTTCTCAGACCACACAACCTAAACCAGATTACCCATCTCTTCTCATCACCTTTCTCACCACTTCTTTGCCTGAAAATGGGCATACAAGAAATATCTGTCAAGTGAATGAATGGTGTCTCTGCCGCTGAGAGCAAGATAAGTGTCCTGTAGGAGCCTTCTATAAAAATAAACCTGGAACTATCAAAAGCGTATACATTTACAACACATAGTAGAATATTGATTCTAAGTCAGTTCCTGGGAGTTCATCAAGGAAGAGTTCTATTACTTAGAAGGATAGTGAACGAAATAAGCGAAGATAATAAAAACAAAAGAGCTAGAAATAGCACTAGAGAAATTGTTGTAGTTGCAATGTGCCATCAAGTTAAAAACAACTCATAGCTGACCTTTCCGTGGGCTTCCGGGGCTGCAGGTCACACAGGAGGAAATGGCTCATTTTTCTCTCTCAGAGCACTTGGTGAATTCACACGTATGTTTCTGGGTTGGCAAAGCAGCTCCTCAGAACTAAGTCATCAGAATTCTTCAGAACAATACTGTTGTTGCTGTTGTAGTTATATACCATTGGGTCAGAATCAACCATACCTGACCCTTCAGTGGGTTGTCAGAGGCAGTGAAATGGAAAGAGGAGATTGCCCATCTTTTACCTGTGGAGCAGCTGATGGATTTGAACTGTGTGCCTTTGGGTTGGCAGCACTACTCCTTACCACTAAGCCACCAGTGCTCCCTCTTGAGATGTTGTTGTTATTGCTAGGTGCTGTTGAGTCACTTCTGACTCGTAGTGACCCTGTGAACAAAAGATCTGAACCCTGTTTCATCTTGCACCAGCCTCACACTTCTTTTTTAAAAATTTTCCTTGTTTTAATTATAAAATAAATTCAGTGGTGATTTTCAAAAATATTTATTAAATTGTTTTTTGACTAGATGATAAATATACATTTTAAGTTACTATACCTTAAAGTTGCACTATAAGTGCTGTCCAGACAAGTATTTTATCTTTACCCAAGCTTTCTTTTCTTAAGGCCTCCAGTCTCTCTTTTTATAAGGCATGACATTCTTTTACAGAGACTAGAGCCTCCAGATAATATGGCCAAAGTACGTGAGAAGCAGGTTCCTCACCTTTACCTCAAAGGAACATTCTAACTGTACTTCTGACACAGATTTGTTCTGGAAGCCAGTGATCTAACCAAGAGTCTTAACCAATACCATAATTTAGATGCATCAGCTATCCTTTGACCTTTATTCATTGTCCAGCTTTGTACGCATTTGAGGCAATTTTAAATACTATGGCCTGAGTTAGGTACATCTACCCTCAAGGTGACTCCCCGCCCCGCCCCCCGCCCCAATACTTTAAAGAAGTTTTGTTGAAGCAGATTTCCCCAATGTAATATACAGGTTGGTTTATTGGTTTCTGTTGTCCTGGGTGTTGAATGTGGATCCATGTCAATCCTTTCACTCTGATTGCTTTTTGGGTTGCTTACGACTTATTTTACTTATTGGATTAGTTGTGAGGACATACTCACACTTCTGACACACGAGAGCACATTGCAGCAGTCATCATGCCAGTCCACATCGTTGAAGGTCTTCCTCTCCCTCCCTGACTCTCCACCCTTCCCAGCTTCGTGTCTTTCTCCAAGCAACGTACCCAAAGTGTGTGAGGTGAGGTCTCATCATTCCTGACTCTAAAGAACACTCCAGGTGCACCCCCTCCAAGACAGACCTGTTGGTTCTCCTGGCCGTCCACGGGATGTTCAGTGCTCTTCTCCAACACCACAGCTCAAAGGCATCAATTCTTTTTCTGTCATCCTTATTTACTCTCAGATGCATAACAAGCAATCAAAAAGACCATGGTCTGGGTCAGACACACCTTAGTCCTCAAACTGACATCATTACTTCTCAAGAATTTGGAGAGGTCCCTAACTGCAGATGTTCCCAGTACAATGTGTCTCCTTATTTCCTGACTTCTCTACCAAGGATGTTATTGTGGATCCCAGCAAGATGAAGCTGTTGGCAGTTTCAGTCTCTTCTCCATCCATCATGACACTGCCCATTGGTCCAGTGGTAAGAGGGTTTGTTTTCTTGAGATATCATTTCCACTAAATAAAAGAAGAAAATTGAGATAATTTAAGAAAAATATAGGGAAAGTCTCAGGGTAAGTTACACTTAAGAAAGAAATGAGAAAGCTGTGAGTAGCAAATGAGGCCCTCCAGCCAAGTCAGTCATGACAATAAAAGCTCACTGCTATCATTCTGTCTGATCAAGTTCTGTAGGAGCCTGGCCTCTCTTTTGCAGGCTTTGTTATCAGTGTAACCACCTTGGATTAGACTTCTGATTGAGTGCTTAGATATGGCGAATGAAAGCAAAAGGGGTTTAGAAAGAAAAGTCTTGAAGTCAAACTTTTTAACCTTTAGTTTAGAAGCAGCTTTACACAGAAAGTAGCTTTTCATGCTGTCTTTCCACTGCTGCTCCGTTTTAATTTTCTGTAAGGTTGTTTTACATTTTCTGTATATTTTTATTCCTTCTCCCTTTCTTCTTGTTCTTCCTCTTCTTCTTCTTCATCTTCATCTCCTTATCCTTCTCCCTCCCTCTTCCTCCTCCTCCTCCTCCTCCT
>NW_006399754.1:18423219-18424641 GCF_000299155.1 Elephantulus edwardii | reverse complement strand
TATATAAAATATATATTCCTCATTCTAGATCCTGATCCTGGATTTATTTCATTGGCCACTTTAGAGTTGGTGGTTCCAACTAGCCAAGCTGACAGAAGATATAACCTACTCTAAAGTCCTAGTATATACATGAAGTGTTAGGAGAAGGAGGGGTTCAATCTCCCAAAGGCCTGGCCTCCTACATTTAATATAGCCAACCATTAAACAGATCACTTACCCTGACAGAATCAATAAATTTTAATGCGTGATGCAGAGATTTTCATTCGTTTTTTTATGTAACATAAGTTAGTCCCTTAGAGTATATGCGAGTCTTGAGGTTTCCCAGCAGGACAATATAGCAGAGTTTCCATAAACCAAAATAGCATAAGAACTGCTGCTGTAGTTCAGCGCTGTGTGAGTCCTCAAACCTGGTATGTGATCCTGTAGAGCCCTCTTAGAAAGCAGAATGTCAAATTGTCCCTTCCAGATGTTTCAACAGAGATTACAGGGTGCCCCACTTCTTACTCAAATGCCTTTTACATTTTTAATGAAAAGTCTAAGGGTGGATGGAGGAAAGATTTAAGTCTTTGGCAAAGAGAGGCTTGCAGACATTCATATATGAGGCCTCATGTGAGCCCTTTGTTTCACATATAAGGCCTCACGTGGATGCTTTGTTTCATTGTTTCATGTATGAGGCCTCACGCGGGCCCTTTGTTTCATGTATGAGGCCTCATGGGGGCCTTTGTATAGTCACCCTTAAGGAGATCCATATTGACTAGAGAAGGGATCCAGTGACACCCCATAACCAAAGAATTAATTTGACAACCATAGGCCTCATACATGGATCTTCTATTAAAGAGCCAAGCTGTCTGGACACACCTTCAGAAAACTGAAGCACTGATCAAAGGGAAAATGTAAGGACTTACACATGTAATTACAGGATTGCTGTCATGGGCCGTTGTTTCGGAACTGACTGAGTATATCCCGTGGAAAGAGGTTGCCCATCTCTCTCCTGCAGAGCAGCTGGTGGAGTCCAGTTGGGTCAGGTTGACATGACTACTCCTTGCTGCTAACCCACCAGACTTCCCTAATTATTGGTTTACTGTTGTTGCTGTTGTGTGTCAACCCATAGCTGACTCTCAAGTGGTTTTCAGAGGCAAAAACTTACAAGGGAGGAGACTGCCCCTCCTTCTCCTGTGAATTAAAAGGTAGAATGTATGATATTGAGGTATGAACTTTGACATATTAACCTTTAAAAAAAAACAATTATTTGCGTCTTCTCTCTCTTTTCTTTTGTGAGTTTTGCTAGTGGTTTATCGATTTTGTTGACCTTTTCAAAGAACCGACTCCTAGTTTTGTTGATAGTTTCAATTGTTTTTCTGTTTTCTATTTCATTTATTTCTGCTCTTGTTTTTATAATTTCAGTTTTTTTAAAGGGTGTCG
>NW_006399754.1:18421708-18422211 GCF_000299155.1 Elephantulus edwardii | reverse complement strand
AAAAAAAAAACAAAACCACAACAACCTCCAAAGTTTGCTTCTGTTGGTTACAATCTGACTTCCAGCAACCCTACATGACAAGAGCAGGTATCTTTCTCCTCTATTGTGTCTGGTAGATCCAAACTGTCAACCTTTGAATAACAGTCAAACCCTTAAAGGCTGCATTATCAGAGCTCCTTTGGAAGAGAGAGCGTTACCTACAAATGGCTTCTCCTGCAAGTCCTTTGATCCTTGCTTCCATTAAGCATTAGCCTTTGGCATTGGTCTCCTTGAGAAGACAAAGAGCAGCTTTACATAGGGAAGACGTTCAAGGCCATTTCTGCACAAAATGCAGCAAGTGCACTTAAACTCTTCCATATAATCTGAAAACAGCCTCCCTCTCACAATACAGCATTTTCTTCTAGTGTTTCTGGAAATCCGTCTTCACCTTGATTTTTTTTTTCTATAATTATATTTTATTAATTTTCATAAACATTTACAGAGATTTTGGGCTTCCACTCATT
>NW_006399754.1:18391680-18419498 GCF_000299155.1 Elephantulus edwardii | reverse complement strand
TTCTTGCTGAGTCTTTAGGGTTTTCTAAGTATACTATCATGTCATCAGCATAGAGGGATAATTTTACCTCCTCGTTGCCTATTTGGATACCTTTTATTCTTCACCTTGATTTTGAACTACTTGCTTTCTGTCTGAAAATGGTGGCTCCAATATCTGTTTCTGAGTTTCTCATTTTCCCTTTTTAGTGAAGTCTCATGCTAAGATTGGATGGCTGAGGCATTTTGTCTTTCTCTCTGCATTTTTGTTGTTTCTGTTGGGGAGAGGGGTATAGATACCTACCCTCTCTCTTTAAAGGAGAGTGGTGGCAGTGACGTGTGGACATTCAGAATGAGATGGGACTCGGGGTTAATGCATTTGCTGCTTCGAAAATTCCGGTTGAAGATCTTTCTCTGAAAAGAAAGATGTAGTTGTCTCCCAACTGGGTTTACTTTTCAGCTTCTATTTTGGGCTCCCCACATTTTCCATCCTTAGAGTTTCCTCTCCATTCTAGAACTAAAATTGGCTTTGCTGTTAACTTTTGTACTTCATTTTCTTTCCTTTTTTTTTTGGTGCTTTTAAAATTTGTTTATATTGAATGTAAATGCTTTGGTTAGACTCTAAACTCATGAAGGACACATGGCATTGCTCCTCTGCCTTTTTGTTCTCTGCAAAATCCAAGGTATGCAGTAAGCCTCACTGACTTAATTAAAGTTCAAGATAGAAATTCATTTTAAAATTTCTCATAGGCCTTATTCCCAAACAAAGCCCTAGTCCTGCTTTATTAGAGTGTCATTATTTCACATAGGCTAATTAGGGCTAGGCCTTTCTTTTATTAATTCTTCTTTATTAATCAATTCTTTATTAATTCTAACTAATAAGCAACAAGAGGAGTAAAGATGACCAGAGAGGAGAGAATACATGAGATTTAAATGAGTAAACATTGGAGGGCTGGGAGAACTCAGATAAGAAAACGTAAATGAAGAACTGAATGGAGCTATGGGATTATAAGAGAAAGGCTGAGCCTTAAGACAGAAAATCAGCTGTGCTAACCTTACACCTCTCCGTGTGTTAGTCAACGCAGGACTTTAAAATTACTCAAGACCTTTATTAACTGCAAGAAGCTTACACATCCTAACTTGAATTCACAGCCTTCTATTTTTCTAAATGGCTATTATAAGGAGGAGTGTGGCTTCAGAATTGAAGGAAGATTCATCAATACACTGTGTTATGCAGATGATACAACCTTCTTGCCAAAACTGAGAATGGGGTGATTAGTTTAGTCTTCACTATAGTTTAAAGCTCAACATCAGGAAAACAAAGATTCTCACACTGCACCATTTGGCAGCACCATGATGGATGGAGAAGAGATTGAAGTTGTTCATTTTGGCTTGCTCAGCTCCACAGTCAATACTCGGGGCGCCAGCAGTTTGAAAATAAAAAGACAAATTGCACTGGGGAAGTCAGCTATCAAGCACCTTTCCAAAGTGCTTAAACGATGATGTCAGGCTAGAGACCAGAGTGTGGCTGATCCAGGCCATGGTCTTCACAATTACTTGCTGTGCATCAGAGAACTGAATAGTGACTAAGAAAGTCAGAAGAAGAATCGATGCCTTTAAGTTGTGGTGCTGGAGAAGAGTCTTGAATGTCCCATAGACTGCCAAGAGAACAAATAAGTTTGTCTTGAAGAAGGTGAAACCGAGTTGCATAGTGGTGCAGGGGAATGGGCTGTCCTTTGGAAGGAGACTGATCAGAGATGTTCTGCCCTCTTCTCTGCACTGGAATGTCCTGAGGTGTCCTTGCTCCTTGGGGACCTTCCTTAGTTGCCTGAAGTAGGAGTGAGCAAGAGTCCACGTGGGAAACCCGCTCAGGGCCTCTGGGAAGCAGCAGTGTGATGCTGTCAAATTTCTTTGAAGATGGCCTGTCTCTCTCCCCTTTTCCTCACTTCCGGTGCATAGCACATATTATCTTCTATGTAAAATGCTAACCCTTGGGCTCATGGTTCATCTCGTTTCTCTCAGTCTCTGTTTGCCACAGAGTTTGGGCTTCCCCCCAACCCCCCGTCTTGTTGAGAGTTGTCCTCACCATTGCTCATGAAAATCCATTTAAAATTAAAAGAAAAATAAAAAAGAAAACTCTTCACCTCCTCACCACTGGAGGTGGGAATAGGCAACAATAACATAATAGATGGAGAAAAGATTGACATTTTCAACAGTTTCATCTTGTTTGGATCCCCAGTCAACACGCTTGGCACCAGCAGTCAGGAGCTCGAGAGACATACAGCATTGGGAAAGCCTGCTAACAGGGATCTCTCCAAAGTCTTGAAAGAGAAGTCACGTCAGTTTAAACACTAAGGCACATCTGATTCAAGCCACAGCCTTTCCATTCACCTGTTATGCATCTGAGAGCTGGGCAGTGAACACAGATGAACGAGGAGAATAGACACATTTGAGCTGAGGGTTTGGGCTTTGACACGTGTAAAGGTGGATGTTACCAGTATCAATCTGACCAGCTCTCGGTGGCCCTTTACCTGGCTACTTGCTTCTCAGGCTGGTGACCACTAGTTTTAATCATTGGCTTGAGGTCTTTGTGGCCAAGATTTTATATCTAACACAAACTTTTCCTTTTGATTTCTTTTCTGACAGAATAATTTAGACTTGGTGTAATTCCAGAGTTATCCACAAATTCCAGCATTTTGACCCCTTATTTCTTGTTGGAACAGCAGGAATGCCAGAAAGCATAAAAGATCAACTGACTGGAGCCTGCTATTAATATAGTTGAAATAACTTGTCAGACTTCTACACTGAAAGCAGAATTTTTTCGCCCCTTGCTGGCAGAAAACTAGAAGAAGTGCCATAAAATCAGAAATAAGCTGTGAAATGCACTTTAAGTTAATATGAAAGTGAGTTGTTCCATTGACCCAGCCTTCTGAAAAACAAGCGGTGTTGTCTCTTGAAGGATAATAAAATTGTGATGAGAATTTCTTTGTGGCACGGAAGGTGGGAGAACGAAGTTGGTGTGTTCTCTTTTTATTATTTATTATTTTGCTGCAAAACAAAAGAGACAGTTCTCTGTGACCTGAGCCAGTAATCAATCAGAAAACAGAGTATCAGCAATTTTGGATAGTGCTTCAATCTCATGTACCCTAACGTAAGCCAGTTACAGGGGTTTTGTCCCACACATTTGGTTTTCCTTGTAGGTTTTATTAATTATTTGTGATTTTGTAACACATTAGGAAGACAGCTCTTTATAAACAAGTTTGTATGCTTAACATGAAACAGGCTTTCTTTCTACCCAGCAGACCCTTTTGGGCCAGTTAAATTGGACTGATTCTTCCTGTTGAAGACTATTTTAATTTTCTGACTTTTTTCAGTATTTATAAACAAGTCATGGCAGGGGAATAGGCAATTAATATTAAAGTGAGGTCAGTTTTTCATCTTCTTTCTCATTCACTTGGAGAAAAAGCAGTTAGAAATAGCTTATAATCGTAGGAGCTCTCCTCAGACCAACATAGAAAAAGCAACAGAGGCCAATACCTAGCATCTTTTCCAAGTTCCAGATCCTGCCATGGAAAAAAAAAAAAATTATTACATGGAGGGAGATCTAACAAATACAAAAGAGTTCAGCTGTACAATGAAATCCAATTTGGGACCATTAAAGACAATTCACATGAATTTTACCTTCCAAAGTCCCATTTGTTAAATGTAAGAACTGAGCTTAATGAGAAATAGATGGTGAGGGGCTCTCATGTACCGAGAGGGTATGGCCAGGAAAGAAACCCTCTTTGTTGACTGTTGTTGAGTTTCCTCCTTCAAACTTCTAACTCAAACTTAATGCTGTCAAATCAAAACCAACTCATAATTGACCCTCTAACAGATCTCTGAGGCTGTCAATTTCATGGGACAAGATTGTCCATCTTTATTTCACAGAGTGACTGGCTTCACACACACACACACACACACACACACACACACACACACACACACACACACACACGGTGTTATGGATTAGATTTTTCAAAAATATGTATTGGAGACCTAACCCCTGTACCTGTGAGTGTTGCCAGGTTTGGAAATGAAAGTTTTCTTTTGTGATGATAATAAATGCATGTCTGAGTAGACCAAACAAAACCCAGTCCAGTCCAGTCCCGCTCGTGGTGAGCTTCTCTCCAGCTTCGGAGGCTGTAAATCTTTCAGAGAGGAGACTACTCATCTTTCTCCTACTGAACGACTGATAGATTCAAACTACTGACCTTCCAGTTAACGGTCCAATACCTTATATGCTATACGACCCGAGGCTTCTTATATTGGGTTAGGGTGTGTCTTCTAACCTCTTCTCAGAGGTGTCTTAAACAGGGAAGTACAGACGCTGGAAAGCACAGTACCAGGAGGTTTGTGAAGATGGAGGCAGATGAGTCTTCAAGTGTGTTACTAGTGTTAGATGCCATCGATTCACAGCAGCCCTTAAAGAACGAACCTGACCCCTCCTCTATCCTGCACTGTGGTCACCATCTTTGATATCCTAGACCCCTTTACTGCAATCAGTGTGTTGATCCTTCTTGTTGAGGGTCTTCCTCTCCTTCACTGACCTTTCATTTTTCAACAAATGAGGATCTTTCCCAAGGACTGGTACAGGAAGGTCAAGGAATCTTGCAGAGCCTCTGTCTCTGCCTCTCTTTCTCATACACTCTATCAAATTAGAATCAACTCATGTGGACCCTCCATTGGGTTTCCAAGGCTAGAAATTGCATGGGAGGAGACAGCTCATCTTCTTCCTGTGCCTTCTGATCTTTGAAATCCCAGAGAGGCCTTTTGGTTGGCAGTCCAGCCCCCTACACACTATGCCACTTGGATATCCTCTGTTGATCTTGGAAGGTCAACTAGAGAGACGAGGCCTCTTCCCAAGAACTGATACTTTGAATTCAGACTTCAAACCAGAGCCATGAGACAATATAAATTCATGGTCTCTAAACCCACCCATGTGTGATAGTTACATCAGGGCACTGCCAGGTAAGATACACCTTGTAGCCATGGCAAGTTGTAGAAAGGAACGTGTGTTTGGAAATAAGGCCTGACTATTATCCTTGACATAGAACTCTACACTCCAAGATAAACTGCTTTCTAATCTTCCAGAATCTAACTTTCCTCCTCAGCTGTTAAAAATGAATATTCATACTTGTACCGTAAGGTAACTGATGATCATAAGATAATTCCCACATACCTCTCAGGGTACAACTTTGCTTATTACAAATGATGAGGATGTCATGCATTTGTTGCAGAAAATCAAGAACTATAGCCCTTAATAGGGATTGTATCTCAACATCAAGACAACAAAAACCCTTACCACTGGACTGATGTGCAACAGAATGAACGATGGAGAAGAGATTGACATTGTTAACTGCATCATCCTTCTTGGGTCCTCAGTGAACATCCGTAGTCCCTGCAGTAGGAAGTCAAAAGATGAGTTGCACTGGGAAAATCTCAAGAGTACTAAAGAGCAGTGATACTAGTTTAAAGACTAAAAGACACCTAATCCAAGCCATGATCTTCTCAATTGTTTACTATGCATCTGAAGGTTGGACAGTGACTAAAGACAACAAGTATTACATGTTCTATGGTCTGTCAAGAGAACAAACAGATATGTCCTGGGAAAAGTGAAACTGGGCTGCTCCTTGGAGGCAAGGATAGTGAAAATCAACCTTACATCATCCAGGCAGGTGGCTTGGGGGGATCAGATCCGGGAGAACGACATCAACGTGGAAGGATGGAGGGTCAATGTAAGAGAGGAACACCCTCAATGAGGAGGCTTGATACAGTAGCTGTAACAGTGGGCTCAAGTATATTACAAATGTTGATGTTGACATGGGACAGAACAGGTTTTGAATTTGCAGTTCCTGGGGTTGCTATGAGTCACACTCGACTTGACAATAATCTGTTTTAACAAAGACCTACTGGTGCAGTGATTAAACATTCAACTGTTATGTGTAAGGTTGCTGATTCGACCCATCTACCACTCCACAGGAGAACGATACAACATTCTGCCGTGAAGCTTTGGAAAGCCAAAGGGACAGTCGTGCCCTGTTCTCTAGGGCAACTGTGAACTGGAATAAGTAGTGACAAGTTGATCGCACCTTGGGAGTCACTGGGTAGTGTAAACCATTAACATTCTCAGCTGCAAGCCAGAAGGTCAGATAGAAGAGTTCACCCTGAGACCCCTCGGAGGCAAGACCTCTTGAGCAGCTTCTAAAATATCAGCCATTGAGACTTTACGACCTGTAGTTTTCCTCTCACATAGATGTGGTCCCCAGGGCTCAAGTGGTTTCATGGTCCCTGGTAATCAAGTAGACCCTCTGGTGGCAGAAGGAGATCGTGCTCCTCCTAGTTGGCACTTTTCATCTTCAGATTTCATATTCCACAACAAATAGAAAATAAGACCGAAGAAGACAATTCACATAGTGTGTTACATGCTGAGATGTTAGCTGGAAGGTGTGTGGTTCAAATCCACCAGCTTGTTCCTCTCCTTGATAAAAGGAGGCACAGTCTGCTCCGGTTACGATTTATACTTTCAAAAACCTGGGGTCCCACTGAGACTGGGCAGCAGTGAGTGGGATCTGTGGTTGGACTCTTTGCTGCTGTGGACACATGCTAAAAGGCCCCTCTCCTAGAAATGTGTCCACGATAACATGCATTCCACTCTTTCTCTCCTCTCTCTCCTTCCCCCAGCATTCATTAATGCCCTCCAGTACCTTGCTCTGCAGCTTTTTCATCCCTCCTTCTCCCCTAATCGTCCACAGTAACTGCTCCATGATAACCTCCTAATCAGTCCAATGCCCTTTCTCAACCTTTATGCCCCTTGACCCTTTGTCTTTTTAACTCCGCTCTAGTTCTTTCAAATTGAACCCCTCCTTGGCTGTTACTATACGATGCTTTCGGGGTTCTTCAGCAACTCTGATGATTCTTTTTCTGTATCTTCCACTTGTTCCTATTTTATTTTCATTGCTTCAAACAACGAGAGCATTCCCAAGGGAACTCTGTTCAGCATTTCCTTCTTTCTCTCCGTCTGTGCTTTCACCTCGCTTCCGTAACTTTAACTACTGACTCCACATAAATGACCCTCACCTTCCAAAAATTGTTTCTTCACCACTAGCCTCTCTTTTTAGCTCCATTCTCATATTCAGAGCTGCATGATAGAAATGTCTACTTGAAGCTCTCACTAATATCTCAAGTTTAACAAGTCCAAACCTGGACCCATTATTTTTCCCCCCTACTCTGCTCTTAATTCTGAATTCCTATTTCTTTTTAATGGGCCCACCTTTCTCCCAGTGGTGTAGATCTACAACCTTGAATCATGTCTGATTGAACCCACCCTTACTCTCATGCTTGACATGCAATCTATCTCTCTTTCTAATTGTCCTCATCTTCTCAGTGACTTCCCCCTAAATCAAGCTCGCTCACTTATCTTATCCTCTGTGTCCACCTGCTCTGTCTTCCAGTACATTCTGTCCATGAATATCACTCTTCTTTGCACTTAATTTATTTGCTCCGGAATCGTCAAGAGTTTTTTCACATCACTTAAAGTAGAAAGTCCTTTATTGTTCTTAAGGCTCTCCATTAGTTTTTCACTACTGATAGTTAAAGCCATACATATACTTCTGCAGCCAATCTAGTCTTCAGCTAGTGATAGTGTTCTAAGTTATGTGAAAATATAAGTACTTGAAATTATTGTCCAACTGCACTCTGATTTTTGCTAGTGCTGAGCCTTCATTAATTTTTCCTCTATCTTTCCTTAAAAAACCCTGTTGTACTACTAGGTGTCATTGAATCAACTTTGACTCATAATGATTCATTGTTGTTGTTATTGTTGTTGTTGTTCTGTGCTGTTGAGTCACCTGTGACTCATAGCGATCCTATGCACAGCATCTCTGAAGCCTGCCCTGTCCTGAGCTAGTCTCACTGATTCCAACACACCTACCCTCATTGCACTAGTTAATGTGTCTATCCATCTCATCTGGGGTCTTCCTCTCCCTCACTGTCCCTATACCTTTCTGAGCATGATGTCCTTCTCCAAGAACTGGTCCCTTCTGGCCACGTCCTCAATGTATGTGAAGTGGAGCTTCAAAAATCCTACCCTCCAAGGAGAACTTGGTTTCTCCCTCTCCAAGACAGGACCATTTGTATTCTTGGCAGTTCAAGACTCTTCTCTAGCACCACAACTCAAAGTCGTCGATCCTTCTTCTGTCATCCTTAGTCAATATCCAGCCCTCTGATGCACAGCAAGTAATGATCCTGTGAGTCACTGTGAAAAAGCCTTGTCCTATCCTGTGCCGTCCTCATACTCTCCACCATGCTCAAGGTCACTGTCATAGCCACTAGGTCAATCCATCTTCTTGATGGTCTTCCACTCTTTCACTGACTCCCTATTTTTCTAAGCATGATGTGTTTCCCAATGACTTCTTTACAAATGAGATTTTGTCACTCTCTTTATATGCCAGTTGGTTAAAGAAAAAAAAATAATCTTCCTCGCTGTATAAAAATCCTTAATAGATACTTGCTCCATAGAATTCAAGTGAACGAAATAAAAATAGAAACATTTATTTTGACTTCCATAATGAATCACAGCAGAGAGTGGGGAAAGAGAAATAAGGAAAGATAAGTAAAGAGGAAGAGAAGAGGGATACATAACGGGAAGATGCGAGGAAGAGACTGCGCTTTACCTTGGACTTGCTGCAAGATTCCTGCCTAGTATCATGACCCAATAAATAAATGACCCTCCAACCATGTTTACCTCCAAGGGAGAGTGACTTGGAAGAGACTTGAACTCTTTTTTTAGTGGTTGTAGGTATCACAATAAGTGTTTGTGTTAATAATAATATAAAAGCAAACAAAAATAGAATTCAAGCAAGATATAAGTGAGGTTTTCTTTTGTTACTTTGGATGCTTTAGTACATATAATTAGGTGAGAAAAGGACAATTGTTTATGCCTGGCAAAACACAGCGGTCTGGCATGTCTAAATTAGTGTTTTTCAGCCCGAGCACTGTGCCTTTCAGGGCTGAGCTGTTCTCTGCTGTGTGTTGCAGGGTGTTTGTATTCAAAAATGTTCAGTAACATCACAGATTTATCCTCACTAGATACTAGTAGCATCCTTTTCTCCCCCATCTTCCTCCCTGAACAAAATTGTGTCAGGAAAAATATCTCCAGACTTTGCCAAATGTCCTCTGGGTCACAAACGCTAATTATGGATAAAGATACATATGGTTTAAATGCGTAAAATTCCCCAAAGGATTGAAAATGGCAGTGGTAACACATTTTCCCATGGAAAAGCAGCAAGAGTCCTTTTTAGTTCTTGATTCAAGAGGACTTTCTCCTCTTGTTTACATTCCTTTGAGCTGAGCTTCTAATCAGTTGGCATTCTGTAATATTGTGCGTAATTCTGTAACATCCATAATAGCTGACAGCTATGAAACAGACAAGACTCCCAGGCACCACTTAAAATTGCCTCTTATAATGAATAAACAAATATGGAAGGAAAGAACCCAACTGTCCAGACCATGATAACTCTTGATTGAGGTCTAGTGAACCATTTCAGGCATAAACATCCTCTCATCTGACAGACGAGACAGATTCCCCAAAAGGGGGAGGGGTGACATCATGCTGAAAGGCGTTTTCTATACTAGACCCGCTTTTCCTTTTAAACCATCTCCCACATGGTTAATGACTGATCTGTGTACCTGAAGTGCTTTTCTGTTGTGTTTCATTTTGCTTTTATGCAAACAAAGTGCTGGGCTATAGGCATACTTAATTATTTTTAATGGTAGTGGTACTATCAAGTGTAATACCCTTCTAAAGCTTAGCGTGAATATATAATGTTAAATAAATGCTGAGTGGAGTTGGAGGAGAGCCTGTGATTGTCCTAGTATGAGGCAGTTGCCCTCTCCTGATCTCCACCTGCTGAGTGACAGATAATAAGTGACAGATTATAAGACACATAGAGAACTGGGGCTCTAATGTTACAAAATCCCATTCTTACAGGTCACCCAAACCCCTTGGAAAGGTTACTACTCTATTTCAGATGACAGATAAAGGGGGAAAAAATTCTGCTACTCTTGAAACCTGTTTATTTTTTTAAAAACTATAAAGAGCCACTTTTTCTCAATTTTAGCAAATATTACCCTTTTCCTTCTAGCAGATAAATTTCTTGAGTATACATTTTAAACTGCTTTGCCTGTGAAGCTTATCCAGTGAATCCAGTTCCTGTTTTCTGTTTTGACTGAGGCAATAGGATATATTTTCATTATTCAAATACAAATTCAGCTAATAGAGTGCCTGGCCGAGTGGTCAGAGGCAGGGCTAGCGGGGAGATATTGCTGTACGTGTTCTTTATACAATTGCTGTCAGAGCAGGATGTGTGTCAAATTTCTTTAAACCCAGCTCCCTTCTTCAGCATGTGTTTATTACAAAGCAAGGCTAATTTATTACTGCCAAGTCTATCATTCTTGCTCGTCCTGCTTATTATTCAGCTTCTTACTTGTGTATAAAGTGATGTAGCGATGTAGCACAAAGTGACATTGTACAATGCAACAGCAGTGTGACCGAGGCCTTACTTCATTTGCTACTTCTTGCATTTCTGGTTAGTGTACTGGCCACACTCTAAATTTACGGGGTCTGTAAACTCCTAAGTTATGATGGCTCTTTGAATGTTAATTATCCCCATTCATACGCCCACTTTATTATACACTTGATATACAGTGTATACAGCTGTCCTTTCTATTCCAAGTTAATAATATTAATGCTGATTTTCATCTGTGCTACTGCTTTGTGGAGGATGCCCATGCATACCCAGAAGGCTATTCGTCTTCACACCCAGGGCTATGTTCACAAAGCCAGTCAGAGCCAGCTAAAATTGGAGCTATTTTAATAGGCCACCTTTTCTCCTCCACTCGAGCCACAAAGCTCATGCATAGTATTTTAAGAGGGGGGAGAAGGAAGGGAGACGAGAAATCTCCTCTAAGAAAAAAAAAGGGCAACGGTAGCTTTTTTAGTTACAAATTCTAAGATGGGTTTGATGACTAGTGACTAGGGAGAATAGAAGAATTGATGCCTTTGGACTGTGGTGTTGGAGAATATACCAAGGACTGTTAGGAAAACAAACAGGTTTATCCTGGAGAGGGTGAAACTAGGCTGCTCCTTGGTGGCAAGGATTCTGAAGTTTTGTCTGATATATTTTGGACATGTTGTAAAGAGGGACCGGTCCTTAGAGAGGGATTTCATGCTTGGGAGGGTGGAGGGACAGTGCAGGAGAGGAAGACCGTCTATGAGGTGCATTGATTCAGTAACTGGGGTAATCAGGGTGGGTGTTTTGGAGACAGTGTGATTGGCACAGGACAGAGCAGGGTTTAGGGCTGTTGTGCATATGATCGCTATGAGTCGCATGCGACTCCATGGCACAGAACAACAACAACAACAACAACAAGGTGGGTTTTGCGAAAAGAAGGCATTCTTATGCTGAACCTCATGGACATCGTCTCTCACCCTTTCTAGTCATGAGAAAGAGAAAGAGATACCGATTGATCTTGATTTTAGGGTTCAGGATAAGAGTTTAGGTTTTGGATTTGCAATCCTTTCCTTCATCCAGATTAATTTCTATGTTGGGATAGTGGTTTTCTTTTTCAAACCTGGAATGTCAGTTGTTCAAACTAAGAGTGTGGTGTTAGAACATGTATTTGTATATTCTCACAGATATTCATGTGTATTGATGCTGAATGATGAGTCCTCATAGGACCGAAGCTGAAGCTCTTTGCTGCTAACTCCCACGTCAGTGGTTCAAACTCACCCACCACTGTACAGGAAAGAGATGTTGAGCAGGCTGTCTCTGTAAACATTTACAATCTTGGAAACCCTGTGGGCAGTTCTGTTCTGTCCTGTGGGGTCTCTGTGAGGAGAATCGATGGGGAGGCAGAAGTTTTTCAGTGGGCTGCTGAGCTGGGAAGTTAACGACAGGATGGGAATCAATAAGATTTCTTCCTCACATAGCTGTCCCCTCCCTTCAATTCTAGGATCCCAATAAGGAACCCTGAGGTGCTTGTGAGTCCAGAACAAAAGTTCTGGTCTCACATACAGGTCAAGCTGGTAATCAAATGGTAATAACATGTGTGATTTTTTTTTTTACACCGTGCAAAGAACTTTCACATTGATTTATCTCTGGGAAGTTGGGCAGAGCTCTGACTCTCCAACTGAAAGTGTGACAGATTTAAAAGGAGGGAAGTGACATCTGAAGCTAGTCCCTGAAGAGCAGCTGGGATGTGGAAAAGAGGTGGCTGCTCGTGCAAAGGGGCAGAATGGGAGGCTGCTGAAGAAGCCAGCTTCTGTTAGAACAAGAATAACCAGAGAGATCATGGGAACATAGGAGAAATGTAAGAGGACATGATGGAAAGACATAATGAGTGAAGGTGTATTGATGTATGAGTTACTAAGTCAGTCATCACAGGTTGACTCCAAACTAATTCTCTCAGGACCTCTTTGAAGTGCTACAGGGCAAGGATGTCTGTTTAAGGACTAAGGTGCACCTGATTTAAGCCTTGACATTTTCAATTGCTTTTTATGCAGGTGAAGGTTGGATAGTGAATAAGGAATATGGAAAAAGAATTGATACCTTAGAATTATGTTTTTGGTAAAGTAAGATCAAGATAGTCCATAGGAACAAGGATGGTGAAACATCATCTCACATACTTTGGGCATGCTCTCGGAAGGGAAGAGTCCTTTTAAAAAGACATCAAGCTGGGGAAAGTAGAGAGAGCCCGTGGAGAAAAGGGAAATCCTTCACAAGGTTAATTGGCAGTGTGACCATAGCGATGAATTTAGAAATATCTGAGATTGTACGGATAGGGCAGAAAAGGGTAAGGTTCTATGAGTTAGCACTATGACACCGAACTATAAGAACTTATACTGTATAAGATTAAGGATGTTAATCCTTGTTAGAAAATGAGAACTGGGGCATAGAGAACACAGGTGATGATGTAATCTGTGCACTCCAGGCTAACACCTTGTATTATTGTGTCAGACTCTCTGGTAACATGGAGTCATGAGCACAATCCTGTCTATGGAGAATGTGTTGGAAAGTTGACCATCTTCCCAAATCCGCTTCCTTAGAATGATCCTGTGTGGGAAGTGAGCATGGATGACAATGACTGACTGTTGGAGAAGAAGCAGATGCTTGTCTCCATCTTACCATTAAACTAAGGCTGAGATGACCATACTCTGTCTCCTGCAGGACTCTTTTTTCCTTTGTGAAGTATCAAGTTTGGGATGTGTGATTTTTCTGGTCCCTTGCATCTTCAAAAGTCTTCCTATAAATCTCATAAAAAGCCAGTATCCATTGTTGCACTTTTGTCCCTGCCCACCCCTCCCCTCCAGTTGTTCTTCTCTTTGAAAAGTAAAAGAAAAATTCTTTCATTGTTATACAGTCCCTCCCTCCAAGTCCACTCCACTATGCAGCCTTCGTTCTGGACTCCTGTCATGACAATAATACCTAATCATATACCCCTTTTAAACAGTTCTCTCTCTCTCTCTCTCTCATCTGTTTCAATGCAATATACATTATTCATCCCATCTTTCTCAGTCCCCCCCAACCCTGATGTCAGTCCCATTTTACAACAGTGGCATTATGCAGTCTTTGTCCTTTTGTGACTGAGATATTTCACACAGCATAATATCCTCCAGGGTCACCCATCTTGAATAATATTTCATGAGTTCCTTGTTTTTCAAAGCAATGTACTATCCCATTGTGTGAATGGAAACCCAAAATCTCTGTAAATTTTCATTTAAATTAATAATAAAAACCTTAAAACTTTTTAATTAAAAAAAAATAGAGCCAGTATCCAGAGTCCACTTCCAGACATATAGGTTGTATTGAAACACAAACAGTGACCACTCCCAGGGGCTCTGGGAGGTTAGTACAGATGGGGTCACACTGCTAACCCCAAGGCCTCTCTAGTGGTTAGTATCCACCAGCTTCCCCACAGAAGAAAGATGGGCAGTCTCCTCCCACATGGTTTACAGCTCAGAAACCCACCAGAGGGTCAGCTGTGAGCTGGTTCCCTGTCAGTGAAATGACTTAAGAACTACTCCCAGCAGGAGCCCTGCTGATGCAGTGGTTACCTGCTCAGATTCTAACTAAGAGGTGGGAATTCACTCGCTACCCAGCCAGAGTTTTCATCTGCAGGAGAATGATGAGGCAGGATGCTTCCAGGAAATTCTGAAACTTGGAAACGCCATGGGCCAGTTCGTCCTTGTCCTGTAGTGAGTCAGGACTGACTTGATGGCAATGGGCTGGGTGTTTTGGTGTTTGTGGGTTTTTTGTTTTTATTTTTTAATTTGGAACCTTTCTCATATACATTTTCCCCCCTTGACTGGGTGAGCTTGGCACTGTATCTGCTTCAGTCCACACACAGAGGTGGTTCTGGTGATTTGAGAAGTACAGTCAGGCCATCTGAAGGTCTTTTCCTTCTTGGCTGGCCACCATGGGTCTTTATTTTTGTGAAATGCATGACATTGTTCAGTTTGACTATTCTAATTTAGGAGATCTGTGAAGACTATGAAAAGCGTTAGACTTAAGGAAAGAAGACATTTGAAGACTATCATTTGTGATGCATTGATCTAACACAGTGCTAAGAATTTTTCCTAGTTTCACTCATATTAACCCACACAACAGACATATAAACTGGGTATCCTTATTTATTTCCCATTTCACAAATTCTATCAGTAGTACCAAGAATTACGGTAGTGAAAAAGATTAAGGAGTTGAGACCCCAAAGAGATGCCCAAAGCAAAAAAAAAAGGCTTCGTGATTTGCTGAAAAGCCTACCAGTTGAAAGCCTAGGGAAGCATGATTGTGCTCTGATACATTTGTGTCCTGCGAGACTCATCAGCAACTACCAGGGCCCCGTTTTGTATGGGGAGAAACTGGAGCGCACTGAGATTTGTGAGCTCACCTGAGGTCACAGTTTGAAGTGCCAGCATTGAAAACCACATGGAGGTCTTTCTGACTCCAAAAACCTCTCTCTACTTCCAGCCCTGGAGTAGAGAAAGTGGTGTTGATGTTTAATGATGACCTTTACATATAAAAGGGGTTATTCTGTAAAAGCAGCATGTGACTGGGTGTTTTCTGTATTCCTTGGCAAATGAGAAAATTGGGTTGGTTATAAAAAAATAATATCTCAACAAAAGGTGTGTGTAACTAACCTTCTCTTGAAAGTGCTTATGTCAGCTGTCCTTTGGCATCTAAGCAGATCAGGTTATACTTGGACCTTAACTTTTTGTACAATTCACTTTTCCAAGTACATATTTTAGGCACCGATGAAAAGCCTAGTTTGATTATTTATTACTGTGTAACACCCCCCCCCGCCACACACACACACACACACACACACTCTTAGAAACAACAGCTCTGTTGTTATGCCCACAATTCTATGAGCCAGAAAACCAAATGAAGCACACACCTGGACTGACCCATCTTTACTCCAGGGTGTCTGGGTCCACAGCCAGAGTGGCCTGAATGCCAGATGTTTAGAATGGCTTATTTGAGGCCCTGTGACTAGAGCCTTCTTTATAGTTACTGACTGAATTCCTGCATCTTCTCCACCTTCTCTATTTGGGGAATGAAATGAACAACGGGTCTTCTTCACACCTATGTCTGGCTCTTCAACTTACCCGGCCAAGCCAATGGGAGCTAGGCGTCATCTCGGTCGTTCTTCACATAACCTCTTCATGTGTGTTGATTTCCTGAAAACATTCCAGGCAATCAAAGCGGAAGCCAAGCTTCACCTCAGAGGTCACACACTGTCACTTCTGCTGCTTTCTCTTGGTCGCTCAGAAGAGCCAGATACAAAGAGGAAGGTGGCCAGGCAGGAGCATGGATGCCAGGAGACATGGTTTCTGGGAAAGCCATACTTGGAAACTAGCTCCAATGAGCCCAAAGAACTTGAGTGTTGAAAGATCTAAGCAGCTGGTTAAATATTCCCCACACATAAGCCATTCATCTAAGGGGTGAAAAAGAGTATGTTAGAAATAGACAAATAGTCTTCTAGGCCGCCAAGGACAGTTTTGTGTATGGATTAAAGGTAATATACCCCCATAATATTCTAACATTTCCCTCGGCAGGAATACTTCAGAAGTCTCAAGTGAATCACATATTAATAATTTGTATTTTCCCATATAGAAGGGTAAAATTTGCTTAGGGCGATAACTTGTAGCTTTCAATTTGCATCTTCATTGCACCAGGGAAGGCTGCTATGTGACACATATGTTTGACTATCCTAGCTGAAAATAAAGTAGTATGAGTTTAATTCTATTGGCAAGAGACCAGCTTTCTATAATTTTAGCCTAGTGAATTGTTACGGGCCATAATTCAAATTTAATGATCTGACTCATTGAAATGATAAGATTCTAGCTTTTGGCAGGCATGTTGTTGCTTTTCATTGGGGGAAAAAATATCTATTCTTTTTCTTGTCAAGTACTCCCTCCTCTTTTCTGTGCACCTTTAAATAGAAAGGCAGATGCTGTCTGCTGGCCCTAAGCAGAGCAAATGGGGGCGTCACCAAACCTTCGGCGCACACATGAGGGTCTGTATTTGAATCTCGTGAGTTCACCACTAATGACGCCGTACAGTTTAGAGACTTAACTGTTGACAAAGACCATATGCTCTCTTCAGCAGCTTCCTGTGTGGTGTTCTGTTTACTGCATATTCAGTAGAAGATTTGAACAGCTTTACCTGGAGCAAAATATTCTGTTCACAGGCTGGTCTACGTGATGTGATGTGAGAAATAGATAAATGTCTCAAAAATATGTGAGCAGCGAATTCTCTCACAATGACAGCCTTGAATTAGGGAACTTTGCTGCTAAGGCCTGCAATCTCTTAGCTCATCTTTGGGGACCAAGAGAGAATTACATTGAGTCTCACATAAATGAATGCACATAAAACCAGAGACCAATTTTAAAACATAGCCAGGTTTGCTCTGGTAGGGGATAAAGATGAGTAATGATGGCTTTATTTGGTCCTGCCTTCTTAGAGTTAGGAAGGAGGTCTTTAACTTTCCTAGTAGCATTTCGTTGTCAAACCCAGTAAGGTCCTTTACTTAGAAAGCAGACCAGTTAGATTTGACTCACGTGATTGGGCAAAAATATTGAAGTAACGGGATAGTTTCTTGCCCTGGCTGCTTCTTTATTTAATGGTTATATTCTTGTAGACTAAATAATGCAAAGTTTTGATAGTTTAGTGATCTTAAAAGGTTAATCATGGTAGAACCCTGGTCCGTTACATAGTAAAAGGTGACTTTGAGCAAGTTAATCTCTCTTCATATCAAGTTTCTTCACAAAAGACCAACAAAGATTAGGAGCACCTGAAAACATTATCCTCTCGAGAGGAAGAGGGTGTTTTATAGAGGATTGGAGAAATGAAGACAGCCCTCAACAGCAGGGTGACATGACATCAGTGGCCACCAGTCTACACAGAGAAGACCTAACAGTGGTGGTGCTGATGAAGAGTGTCACGTGTCCCGTGGATGACCAAAAGGACAGTCCAATCTGTCTTGTAACAAGTTCAGACAGGAGGCTCACATACTCTACTCATGTCATCAAGAGAGGCTAGTCCTTGGGGGGTGGGGGGAAGTCATGTTTGGAAACGTAGAGAGGGTCAGTGAAGGAGAAGGAGACCCATATAGACTGACATAGATGCTCCAACAAGAGATGTAAGCAGGTCAGAGATTGAGAGCGGGGCACGAGAGCAGGCAGGGTTCCATTCTGCTCCACATACATGTGGTTACAATGAGTTGAAGAAGATTCATTGTTACCTCCCAACTTTATAATATTTACATGAAATCACCAAAATTTGGAAAACTTGACAGCAACTAACAACAACAAAAATCCCAACATTTTCTAGCTCTTTAGAGCTTTGTGAAGGTTAAATAAAGTGAATAATTAGAGTATTTCGCATAATTCCTGCTATATAAACACTTAATACATAGGAACTTTTATTAAAATATATGGAATATTTTGACTTTTCTTCCTGAAAACACTGTGAGTTGTGTAGCTCAAAATTCTAGTCTCACTCATGAAGGCATCTTCCCATAAAGTTCAACTCAAATTTGGAGTTCTATTCCATTGTATGAATATAACACATTTTCTCAATCCACTTGTTTATGGGCTTTTGTACTGTATCCATTTTCTTGCTGTTGTGAATAATGCTACTACGAACATCAGTCTGCAAATCTCCATTTATGTCTCAGCTCTATTTTCTTTGGGATATATTCCTAGCAGTGGAATTGCTGAGTCACATGAAATTTCTATGTTTAGCTTTTTTGAGGACACCCCAAACTGCCTTCCAGCCTGGTTGTACCATTTTGCAATCCAATGATCAGTGCGTGAGATGTCCAGTCTCTCCACATCTTCTCCAGCACTTATTGCTTGCTCTACTTTAAACATTGCCACTGCTACTGTGGTGAGAAGGTATACCATTGTGGTTTTGATTTGCATCTCTCTTATTGCCGGCGATTTTTAGCATTTCTTCATGTGTCTATTGGCCATCTTGCTTTGTGAAAAGTTTTTGCATGTCTTTTCACCATTTTGTGATTGGATTATCACTCTCTTCCTTGTGGAAGCTCTAGTATTCTGTAAATTTTCATTATGAGACCCTTGTCTGAGCAGCACTACGGAGCAATGATTTTGTAAAATACTATATGATGTGAGAGAGTCTAGAGAGCATTGCGCTAAGTGAAGTAACTCAGTCTCATGAGGACAAACATTGCCTAAGGCCATTGTGATAAAAATAGGAGGATAGCAATAAGATATGTATAAAATCTCAAAAGGGGAAGGAAAATGAGGAAATAGGAAAGATCCAGTGGGGACCTGAAAGGCAGGGTAATGGTTGGCATAGATCGATGGTGATTAATTTTATCAAACACAATGTACATGAATGATTGTATGAAACAGTGTGAATGAAGGAGTGTGTGAAACACAATTTACATGAATGAAACAAAATATATACAAATTTGTATGCTAACCAAGGAAAAAGAAAATATTTTTATGAAACCCAAATAAAAACACATATTTGCTGCTATAAAATGTTAGATTTCAGAATTATTTTTAAGTTAATCATTGTATTTTGAGACTATCTGCTTCTTATTCCTCTCACATAATTAGTCGAATTTGATCTCTTCACTTTGTTCACAGTCTCTTACCATTAAAGGTCTGACAACCACATGATCAGCTGACCCAGCACCTTTATTGTCTGTGGTGGTGTCTTCACTCTCCAACCCTCAGAGCAGGGGCCATGGGTGAATCCTAAAAGTGTTAGATCCATTCAAAAATGAAATATTCTGTCTTGATTTTCTGGCAAGAGCAGTGTGGGAATGAGATTATACCTGTATTTATCTCAACCACAGTCTTCATTTTGTCTTACTCTGGTGGTACAGTGCATTTCATGTTGAGCTACTAACAGAAAGGTTGGCAGTTCCAGCCAGTGGGACAGAGAACATTTTCCTTCCTTGGAGAGCAAATGCAGGGTCACCAGGGTTCAGAACGGATTGAAATGACAGTGGATTTGGGTTACTTGTGTCAGCTCATTTGGATAAAAGAAGACTGTATATGGTGTAACTATTAGTTTTAGTTGCTGGCAACATAATATTAAAATTCTAAAGATGATGTTTGATGAAGCTTGGTGCCTCCAGTAATAAACTGATGAGTTTCTAAAGCAACAGTTTGGGTTTAAATTCTCCTCAGAACAGTAATGAGGTAAATAAGGGAAAAGCCTCTCAAACTAGCTTTTATTCCAGAATGCCAACAACTTCTAAAGAACCAGACTTCCCCAAACATTATGCATCCTGCTTGCACTCAACTAACACCAGCAGATGCTCGCTTTCTGGGGACTGGTTCCCAGATAGCATCATGGTCCAAAGAAAGAAGATTGTGTATGAGTCAGGAGGAGACAGGCGATAAATAGACAAAAGGAATCTTTTCTTGGGCTGTTCGCAGAAGATTCTCTTTGTCACAAGGGTCTGAGATCAGATTCTTGGTTTGGTGTTCATGTGTGTTTGTGTGTTCCCACCTGGTTTATCCTTCGTGTCAGTAACGATTTCATGAGGAAAAAAATCATCCCATTCTGTGGCGTGTGTGTTTGCCAGTCACAATCACCCTCGTGGACACTTGACAAAGTCAGGTCAAATCCTCACTGTCTACAAGGGTTTTTATTTTCTGATTCAGACCTGGCCCTTTCAGGGCTTGCCTTTCAGATCAAAAGCCAGGAAGTGGGCCTCTGCACAAGTTTCATTAGCACTTGAACTTCAGGAGATTTATGGCCACTAGACATGACTTTTTGAAGCAGCTTTATTGAAGTATACAGACTCTTCTTTTTTACAGACAGTGATTTTTATCTTCCACTTTTTTTTTCATGTATTTTATACCTAAAATATTCAGCTTTGCTATTCTTTCTATAGATGTTAATCATGTGCTTGCTTATGTGACAAAGTTTGTTACCTAAACCTCAGGAATATACCATTGGTTTAATGTAAATTTAAAAAAAAAAAACAACACCAAACTCTAAGGTTTTATAAACAGCTCATTCTGCTTACTATTTCAAATATATGTATGAATTTTGTTTTGGAACTCAGAGTCTGCTGTCTTCCCAACATTTAATAGTTGCCTATTGTGTACTGGCCAATTGTTGTCAGAATTTATAAAGGGAAAAGAAAAATTCTTCTCGTCCTCAAGGAATTCAAGGCCCAGTTAAATACTGTTCACCAGAAATATGACTTGAGCCATCTGTAATTTTTAAAATTTCTAAAGCATGTCATTCAAATCTACCAGCATCTCACAGAGAAAAAGATGAGTCTCCTCCAGTGAGACTGACTGTCTCTGAAAACTTGCTGAAGGGTCAGCTCTGAATCAGTTCTGACTGGCAATGGACAACTATTATCACCATAAATAAAGTAAAAAGAAACAGGCTACACTGATTTAATAATAAAATAAAATTTTCTAACAACTAAGGAGATATGATTATGTTAAGGGTGTTAGATGATGGTAAGATGTTACTGTTAAGTATTTGTGAACTGATGACAGCTGGAACATGTTTTAAAATATCTAATGTAGAAGGGGATCACTCAGAAAGTGTGATAAATCTTAATGATTGCTAATTCTGGGGATTATGTGTTCTGCTTCCTGTCTTTACTTGAGTTTTTTCAAAGTAAATAACACAAACTTACTAAGGAAAAAAACTGCAAAACAAACAAAAAAAAAGATCAAAACAAAACACTGAATCTGGACTTGTAGTGGCTTGCTGAGTTGAGAAGCTTGCAGGATTGATCCCCCCATGGTGTAAAGCTGTTGTAAACATGTAAAATTTTTAGACGCACATATCATGTTTTCAGGGCATGAGTCAGGAAGAGCTTTCGCTGTGCTTCATTGGCAAGGTTTTTGGAAGCTAGGAAACAACCTATCTGTATGCATTTAAAAAAATATCATTATTTAAAGAGTACTCTGGCAGCTCTGTGAGAATGGGTCAATGATGGAGGATCAGAGACAGGGAAGTGACCCCAGGAGAGTCTTCAGATATGATTAAGGTCTGAACTCACATAGCAAACATGTGATTATAAAGAGAATGTCAAAGTCCACAAGGCATATGTTGGGCATGTTGGTAGAGGATAACCCCGGGGCTAAGACATACTGCTTTGGAAAGTAGAGTCAACAAGGAGAGGCAGCCTTTCTTCATAGAGTGGACTGATGTCATGGCTGCATGATGTTTTAGGGGAGGTGAAAGAGGTTGGGGATAGGTACTAAGGGAGCTACTTGTGTGGTCTCTAGAATCCTCACCAAAACCTATTGAGGCAAAGTCCATTATTCTTCTTAGAGATGATGTTGTTGTTGTGTACCATTGAGTTGACTCCGACTCATCATAATTCTATCCATAGCAGTTCTGAACCCTGTTCTCTCCTGAGCCAATCAAAGTGCCTCTGATCCACTTATCCCATTACTCCAGTGACTGTGTCGATCCATCTCATCCAGGGACTTCCTTTCTTGTGCTGTCCCTCCACTCTTCCAAGCGTGATGACCTTCTCCAAACACTGGTCCCTGTTGGCAACTTGCTCAAAGTATGTGAGACGGAGCTTCAAAACCCTTGCCTCCAAAGAGCAACATGGTTTCACCGTCTCCAAGACAGACCTGTTTGTTCTCTTGGCGGTCCATAACCACAACTCAAGTGCTTCAGCGATTTGGTCAGAGTTTAAATGTAAACTTGAGGATTTAGAACTACAGTTGTCCACCTACAGAGTGCAAGTTCTTAGTCATTGTGTTAATAATAAAGAATTGAAGAGTGAAAAGTCATTTGACAATTTAAAAAAGAACTTTTTAAAAAGGAAATAAAAAGCTTTGTAAACTTTAATATTAGAAACCAAATAATTAGAAAGGCAAATAATCCATAAAGGTATTTCTGATAAGGAAACCTTTGCATAATGAGGACATTTTTATTGAATATTATTTCACTCAAGGATCCATTAATTCCTTTTCCAGCACGTTAATTATCTTGCAAGTGGGGTACATAGGTCAAATTAATTTGCTACTCAATCACAAAGATAGGAACAATACTGATTGCAAATCTAAATTTTGTTGCTCTTATTTTGGTTTTTTATAAATGTTTTGTGTGGTTATGGTTCCATGAAAATCATAAAGGAATAAAGCCCTTTGCTGTGGAGTTGATTCAGACTCCCAGCAACTTTGCAGACAGAGGAGAACTGCAGTGTTTCCACAGCTGTAATCTTAGGGAAGCAGACTGCCACAGCTTTTCTTGTGCAGCAAATACTAGGTTTGAACTGACAACCTTTTACTTAGTAGCTGAATACTTAACCCCTGAGCCACCAGGCATCCCTTTAGAAAGTAACAGACCCAACGGAAATGCGCCAAGTAAGAAATCCACAAGAGTAGCTCTATATCCCTTTAAAAAGATAGATCTTCACTAGCTGAGGATTGCTTTTGCTCTAACATCTTTCTTTAGATCTCTAAGAATTTCTATCTCAGATTCACTCTTCTTAATTGTAACTAAAAATAAAGGAAAATACCCTTTTGGTGAAATTTTTTTCAGCACCAAACTTGCTCCTCCTCCTTTTCCCCATTACCCCTCCCCCACCACACCTCCTCCCCTCCCCTTTCCCTCCTCCTTCCCCTCCCTCCCTCCTCTTCCCCTTCCCCCTCCTCCTCCCTCTCCTTCCCCTTCTTCCCCCCTCCTCCCCTCCATTCCCCCTCCTCTTCCTCTTTCTCCTCCTCCACTTCTTCTTGTTCTCTTCTTTTTTTTAGAGTTTGCAGAAATGTTTAACAATTTCATTTTCAAAAACAGTATGCATATTCTGTCAATTTCAAAAAGCATTTTCAAAGTGTTATCCTATCACCTCTATTATTTTATTTTCTTTTAAAAGTTTGTCATATACATTGTTTTTCACACTGTATTTTTCCCCTTTACTTTACCCACCTCTCCATCCATCCATCAAATTCTGTGACTCTATGATTAAGGCCTGCCCCCCTTCCCTCCTTGTATCCTCATCCTACAATAATGGTCTCATACAGTATTTGTCTTTATGAGTCTGAGTTAGTTCACTCAGCAGTAATGCTCTCCAGTCCCTCCTACGGTAGGTGATAATTTACAAAATCATTGTTCCTGTGTGCGGCATAGTATTCCATTGTGTGAAGGTACCATAATTTCCCAGTCCATTCCATTGTGGTTGGACATGTGGGAAGTTTCTATAGTCTTGCTATGGTGACTAATACTTCCATGAACATTGGTGTACAAGTCTCTATTTGTTACTCTGTTCACATTTTCTCAGGGTATATTCCAAGCAGTGGAATAATTGGGTCATATGGAATGTTCAGCTTTTTGAGGGAACTCCAACTGCCTTCCAGAATGGTTGCATTTTAAAAATTTTTATTTCCACCTAACAGACTGATTTTTGTTTTCAGTCCAATGTTATCTATGTTCGAAGTCTTCAAATAGTTGGTATTGTGTTACATTTTGGAATTGGTAAATTATGTGAAACCCCTCTCACATTGAGTTCCAAAAGCCCCAATTTTACATAAGTTATTAGCTTTATATGCTCTGATGAGAAACTAGAGTATTTTTATTTAGTAAATTAGCCCTTTTTTTCCATTTTGATCTGACCATTTGTGATGTTAAGGATTTATTGTTCAAAATTACGTCCCTAACCACTGACTTTGACATGTGCATGAGTGAGAATATATGAATAGGGAGTGTTCGCCTATCCACAAGGGGATTGGTTAGTTGTGATGCTAAACTGAGCAGATGCAGTGGCAGATTTCCAGACCCCTCCCACCAGCAAAGAGGAAGCAAGAGAAAGAATGTACCCTTCAAGGGCAGAGATTCTTGCACCAACCAGACCTATAGAAGATCAGCAGCCGCTGGTGCAGAAAACTAGAGAGCAGACATGAGACAGAGCTTGTGTTGGGACTGCTGCTCCACAGACACAGAGCTAAGAGCCTTTGCCCAAGTTTATTAGGTGGTAGGGGTTGTGGGGGGCCAGAGAGCATGATGCTGTGTACGTGGGAGTTGTGTTGTGGCGGCCTCTGGAGAAAGGCGGCTCTGCCTCCAGGAGCCAGGGAAGAAGCCACGCTTGGCCTTTGGTTGAAGGCAGCAGCGGCTTCAAGCCCAAAAGGAGAAGAGGAGGAGGGAGGAGACTTTCATTGTTTTTGTTCAGACATTCCTCTAGGTTGTATAGCCCTGGCGTACAAGTTGCCGTCCCGCGGTCACTTGTGGTTGCTGTGAGGCTGAACACTGTGACACGGATGTGTCAAATGCGTTAATGGTTGGCTACCCAATGCGGACTGAAAGTGGGGTTGAGCTCCCCAATTAAACAAGCGTGGAAGGAGGAGTGGCATCCACTTCCATAATAGCTTGCCTCCGGAAACCCTATGAACCTGGAGAGAGAATGAAAGGCACCCAAGCATCGAGGACTTTCCTTCATAGGGTTGCTATGAGTCACTTGTGACTTATCTGCACTTAACAACAACAACAACAGGGGTTGTGGGAGAGAAAAGGGATAATTGGCTGAACTAAGAGCTTTGTAACACTCATCAAAACTCACAAGGCTCAAGGCTGAGGTACCTGTCCACTAACCTAACCTAACCTAACACCTATGAGCACATTTCAACAGCTGTCCTGACTGACTGTGCTCTTCTGGTAACCTGTTTTACAGGCTTTTGGCTTCCCTGATCTGGTTCTGTGTGGTATGTGAGCTATTGTAATGGCTTTGGGACCCAGTAGAGCAATAAAGTTGGTGCTGGGATGAGTAGAAAGAAAGAGGTGAGGAGTGTGGAGGGTCATGACTGATCTCGTGGGTATTGGTCATGTGCTATGGATATTGTTAATGAGGGCACTTCATGTGGAGTTGGTGGAGGTCAGATATGGCCCCTTACTCTTTTTACACCCTCCGTTTAAAGACCAAGGTGCACTTTATTCTCGCCATGGTCTTTTTGCTTCTTTGCTATGCTTTAGAAAGTTAGTCAATGAATAAGGATGGCAGGAAAATTGATGCCTTTGAGTTGTGATGTTACAGAAGAGAACTGGATATCCCATGGACTTCAAATGAATAAACATGTCTTGGAGAAAGTGCAAATGGGATGCTCCTTAGAGATGAAGATAGTGAAGCTTCGTCTCACAAACTGTAAGCATGTTATTAGGAGGGACCCGTCCTTGGAAAAGAGCATTATACTGGAAAAAGTGGAATATCACTGAAAGAAAGGAAGACCCTTAACAAGATGGACCCAAACAGAGAATGTATCAGTGAGTTTGAGAATATCAGAAATTATGAGAATGTCACAGGATCGGGCAAGGCTCAAAGCTGTCGCTCATAGGGTCACTATGAGCCATAGAGGACGCAACAGTATCTAACAATAACAACTCTTTCTAACTTTGAGAACCTGGACAAGTTAAAGTTTCAATTTGCAATTGTCTAGACCTTCAGAGTAAGAAGACCTACCTGATAGAATTGTAGTATAGTTTGACCAAAATCTGGAAGCATTTCCTGTTGCCACTGTCACAAATTTAGTGGGTTCAAACTACACAAATTTATCTCCTTACAATTCCAGAAGGTAAAAGTTTAGAATTCGTCTTCCTGGACTAGAAGTCAAGGTGTGGCTGGCAGTGTATCTTCAGAGAGCCCGTGGGTGTGGCCTGTCCCAGCTCCTAGTGGCTGACTGCATTCCAGTTCTTGCCTCAGGGCTCTTCCTTCATATCATTCCAGCCTCTTCTGTCCAGGTCACATCTCTTACTGTTGGGTCCTAGTGTGACTTGTACAAGGGACAGGGTGACAGTTACGTTCAGAATAAAGCAATGGATCTCGGGCAGTTTTGCTCTTCAGAGGATATGTGACAATGTCTGGACACAATTTGGGTTGTTATAACCTGAGGAGGGAGGATGCTACTGCCTCTCAGATTGTTGTCAATCCACAGTAGTCAGGACAGGCCCCATGATGAAGAAGTATCCACCCCAAAATGGCACTGATACAGAGATTGAGAAACCTTGGTGCAGAGGCTTGAGCCTAGCCTCAAACCTGTCTTCACCATTCATTAGAGGCAACCCTGGGCACGCTGTACCATTGCTCTATGACTACTTTCTTATATATATTTCCATCTATAAAACACAAATTATTATTGTATTTATCACATGGAGTAATTGTGATTAAAAAAGATCTTACCAAAAAAATAAAATGTTCAAAGCCCTTAGATTAGTGCTTGGCCCATAATCAGCATTCAATAAATTTAAGTTTTCCAAGTAGTGCAAGTGAAAAATGTTGACATAATATGTGTTTTGTTACATATGTGTTTACTACAATTTTTTTTTAAAAAAGGCCACTGCAATCCCAAAGGTATGCAGTTCAAATCTACCAGATGCTCTGCTGGAGAAAGAGGAGCAGTCTCCTCCTGTAATATTCAGGTCAAATTTGATGGTACACACACAAAAAATAATAAAAGAAAATTTTAAAAAAAAATTTTAAAATGGCAAGAAGCTACACTACAATCCCGATGACACGTGGTTCAGATCCCACCAACTGCTCCACAGGAAAAGGATAGACAATCTCCTCGTAGCATTAATTGCCTCTGAAAACCTGCCGGAGGGTCAGCTATGTGTCACTTCCAACTCAATGGTACATAACAACAACAATAAATTGGTATTTAATAAGTTGTTGTTGTTGAGTGCTGTCAAGTCGAGCACAACTCATAGCGAACCTATGAACAAAAGGCCTGAAGTTTTTCTATAACTATTATCATTTGTCAAAGTTTATAGTGTTTTCAGAGGCATGTTGTTTAGGAAGTGGATGCCACTCCTGCTTCCAAACCTGTCTTAAACTGGGAGCTCCACCAAACATTGTATACCATGAGTAACCATTATGGCATTGGACACTCCATTTACACAACGTTCAGCATCATAACAACTGCAGTTTACCTCAGTCAGTACAGCATATTGACAGAAGAGTTTTGTACCACTAAGAAGAATGTTCTTTCAAAATATAGTAATAACCGACTTTTAAATACAAAGGCCCTCCCCAAGGTCTTGTTGACTCTAAACAAAAGCCGTAAATAAAAAAAACAACAAAACAATATGGTTTTGTTGTTATGTGTCATTGAGTCACCTGTGACTTACAGCAAAGTAGCAGTAATCAATCTTGCCTGTACCCTTTACTTAATACCTTCCAGAATACATTTTAAACAAGTGTGCATGGATAGCCTCTATTAGAATGGCATGGGATAGGACAGTATTCCTATCTGTTGTTGATTGGGTCCCAGTGAGTTGTACTCAA
>NW_006399754.1:18323506-18391580 GCF_000299155.1 Elephantulus edwardii | reverse complement strand
TTTTTTTTTTTTTTTTTTTTTTTTTTTAGCAAACCAGCGTATTTGCAAACTTTCATGCCCAGTTAATGAGGCTGAGATAAGAGACCTCCACGGAAGTCCATCTTCCTTAGGGGGGTGATGGGGAGAGAAATCTCTCTTACGCCACAGATAGGGATCTGCAAGTCAATAGCTTCATGTTTCACAAGTTCTATCGCAGGTAGTCAGACCTTGACAAATCCACTTAGCAGATACACTTGTGGATATGAGGGTACTCCTCACAGCTCTCGTGGATACATGTAAATTAAGAAGCGTATCAACTCACTGGAGTTACTATGGTGTGGTCTGTTTGGTTTTGAACATGCCAGTGTGTTTTTAGTGAATATGTACGCAATACTATTCCCTAGCCCTGCACTATCCAGATCTGCAGCTTCTTGACAAATGGAGCTATTGATTACTTGAAATGGACCTGTTTTGAATTGAGTTGTAATAGAAGTGTAGATCACATACCGGAATCTGAAGACTTACTTTGAAAAATGAAATATTTCAGTCATATTTTTTTCCCTGATTACATGTTGAAATGGTATTTTTGATATATTGGCTCAATAAAATGTATCACTAAAGTTAAATTTTAGCTGTTTCTTTTCACTTTTTTGTTGTAAGCAGTTGTTGTTGCTATTAGGTGCCATCAACTTGACTCAGCTCGTAGTGACCCAATGAGCAACAGGTCGGAAGCCTGCCTTTGGCTGGACTGTCCCCATGATCTCCAACATACTCCAGCCCATTGGTCAGTCACTGTGTCAGTCTACCATGTTGAGAGTCTTCCTTCTTTACTCACCCTTGCTGTTTCTTACATGGTGTCTTTTTCTAAGGATGGGGCCTTCTGACAACAAGTTCAGTGTATGTGAGATGAGTCTTTACCGTATTTGTTTCTAAGGACCTCCTTGGTTGCACATCCTTCACGACAGATGTGTTTGGGGTTTTTTTGGCAGTCCATGGGATTGTTGTCCTTGTCAACACCAAAGGCATTGATTTTTCTTTGATCTTCCTTATTCATTGTCCAAATTTCATATAGAAAGCAGTTAAAAATGCCATGTCTTGGATCAGGTGCATCTTAGTATTTAAGCTAGTATTCATTCTCTTTAGCACTTTAGAAAGGTCCTTGGCAGCAGTATTTCCCCAATTTGTTAATATAATTTACAAATTACATGTGTCACTCATGTCCTTTTATGGAACAGCACTGTTTTGCACTTTGCCCTGTTACCATCATTATGAGGCAGACACACTGTGAAGTGACTTATGTTAAATGAGCAGAGGATGTCATGGACCCAAAAGGAATTGCCAGGAAATTTCATCGTAAGTCTAGCTGCACCAAGGATTCTTATTACTAAGCTACTATGATTATAGCAGTTTTATGAAATTTTAATTACCTTATATGCCTACATATGGGTGCTTATTCTTAAAATGCAGATTTCTGAATTCTAGTCCAACTGTAAGGTCCCTGACTTTCACCAGCCATAAAGTGTTTGGCCTGTACCCCAAAGGATGACAGTTCTAGCCTATCGAGAGCTTTGGAAGCTGGACCTGGAAGAGTTTCAATGCCATGTAAACCGTATGGAACAGTGTGTCACTATGAGACACAATTAACTCAACGACTTCTAATAACTCTAACAATTCCAAGTATAGTGTAACAGACATTAGATGCTAAGGACTCTGGATTTGTTTTCAATTACCTTTTTTATTCTTAGTTTCATTGAAGTTTGATAATAAGACATACTTGCCTAGAGGATAGGAAGGGAAATAAGATGAACGAAAAACATCGGTATTATAACAACTTTTGTATTATTAACAACTTTATAGTTATATTTTTATTATTTATGCTTGTTCTATAACAAATTTATTTTATAAAAACAATTCACTCATCACTCCAACTATAAAGTAAAAGGTCTATCAGAGAGTTATGTTTGTGCTGTAGAAGATTTAAACTTCCAATATCATTCACTTCCATATTAAGGCGTAGCTTAACTTGGTAGCTTTCTCAGATCATAAGTCAGCTTAACCAGAAGATATGAATAGAGTTCAGCCGTCTCTCTTTTTTGCCTGGTTAAGGCATCCAAAGATGAATCTGCAAGAGAATGCTGATTCTTTGTCAGCATAATCTTGTTGAGTATTTCTTTTAAAGAATGAACTTCCATGTTGGGGTGTCAGGGTAGAATATATGTATGTATTTGTTTATTTTATTAGCTACATGAAGTACTTGTTAGAATCCAAAGAAATCCTTTCTGTGATCAACAAGGATTCTTATTACTAAGCTACTATGATTATAGCAGTTTTATGAAATTTTAATTACATTATATGCCTACACAAATATTGGTTTTTGAACATTAATCGAGTTACTTGAGAAGCATTTAATGGAATGGGAAATAAAAATGAAGCAAGCTTATGTACTTATCCCAGTGCACGAAGGATAAAATTCAGTAGGGAGATTCGTAAAGAGGAGAAGAAAATGCCTTCCCTAGACATCTCAATGAGAACCACATGTGGGTTTTAGTTGACTAAATTGCCTTTCATGATTGCCAAAGACCAGGGTAATGCTCACAAGACAGTGCTTAAAATAGAGCATGTATGTATGACTTAGAAGAACGAAGGCTGGAGTAACTTTGGGAGTTAGCAACCCATCAGGTATTCTGTGATTATTAGGTGGGCAAGACACCTTGTAAGTGCATTCACCATCTGTGCTGTTTGTCAGGTCCAACACTCACTAGAAGGCCTGGACATAGAGGAGATGATGAAAGTGTAAGAAGCAGCAGGGACAAATTAACATGTTTGCCTCCGCTGGGCAGGGACCGACACTGAGCTGATGTGACATCTCCACACTGTGCTATTGCATATACTTTTTGTCCCAGTGATTTCTTTCTTACAAATTCTGTGGGATAGTAACTGATAAAAACCTAGATGCCAAGCTTTTGTCTTAGTTTATAAACATATTTATCTTCTAATTATCTTCAAAAATATTCTAGATTCAAGTTCCTAGTAGAAATAGAAATTTCGAGTGGTGGCCAAGTGCTAATTATTTTGCTAATTCAACAACAGCCTTTAAACAAGCATACTCACCTGTATGATGACAAAGGACTATTTCAGACATCCTGTTAGTCACATAACTTAATGATGTCACTTAGACATCACCTGGAAACCCTGCAGATTATCTATCTAGATATCCATTATCAATAATTATAGCCTTAAAAATACATGTGGAAATGAAGTTTAAAAGTATATCTAAAACTCTTTAAAACTTGGAAAATCTTTACAATATAATATTTTAACAGAACTTCCAAGAGAGAGCAAATTGTAGAAGGGCTTGAAAAGTCAGCAATGAATGTTTAGCTAATGAATTACTTGCAATTTGTGAAGACATTAATACTTTAAGAATGCCTCCAATATTGACTTGTTTAAAAAAATATATGTAGTTTGAGAAAAAAAATTTTCTGTGATCTTAATGCTGGCTACTAGACCTCTAAAATGATTTCTTTTGCACGCATGTTTATTATGCTGATTTAGTAGAAAACTTGCATATATGGCCACCTTTTCAGGATAAAAATCAAATAAAACTTTGGAACAGAAGCAGTTACAACTTGATGTTGAATTCTTAAGTGAATTCATTTTAAGTGCCTTTTAATTCTAGCTCATAAATAATATACTGAAGGATTAAAGCCTAAAATATTACTTGGATTCAACTAGTTTCTTTTCATGCTAATTTAAACTCATGATTCTTTCTTAATTTATAGATTTAAGACTGAAATGTCCCAGCTGGCCATCTCATAGGTTTAATGGTGTTAGTTAGGTTCAAAAGGCTGTAGGGATTCTACCATGTTATTCTAATAATTACTTGTTTTAAAATTTTTTGTTGCGATAAACCATCAGGCTGGTTTGCAGAGACAGTCAGTTGCATGGGAGGAGATTACCCTTTCTTCTCTGGTGGAGCATCTGTTGGCTTTGATGTCACATTCATGCCTTTGGGTTGGCTATGCAACTCCTTCCCACTAAGTTATCAGAGCTTCCTTTAAAAAAAAAAATAGGTATTTAAAATAGTGTAGCTGGGGGAAAAGGGTGTTCAAATTAGGAAATCCTAGTGACCCAAGATTTTTCTGACAAACAAAAAGACAGATATTTAGCAAGATATCAGAAAATTGACAGGGAAAATTCTCCATAATGTTATGAGACCTTTGGGAAGTTATGAAAGTGACAGATTTGATATTAGAAGCATTCAGGTCACATATTTTAAAAATGGAACATTTACATTTTTTGTTTGTTTTATAGAAGAAAGTACGAAGCATCAAGCTTTATGAATTGGAATCTTGCTGATGAATCCTGACTGAATTGCAATTAAGAATGATGGAGCAGTTGAACATGTCAGAAAGCATTGGATTTTCTGTGTATTGGGCATGCCTCAATAGTTTTGATTGTCAGAAAATAAAAATTCGTCCCTAATATATTAAGAAAAGCATTGGATTCCCCAAATATTTATTAGAGACAAGAGGAAAAATGCAAAGTTGTTTCATATAAGCCCTGAGTCTTGACAGCCTGCATGGTATCTTAATTAATTTGCATTTACATAGGAGAAGAAAATGTCTCATTTATTCAGAGAAAGACTTAAGAATTGTATTCCTTTTGGTTCTGGATCTCATTTCAATCTTGACTCTTGACAAAGCAAGACTACCAACATTTTAAGGGTGCCATATAAAGTTATGGATTGTGACCTGTCATCGGGATACAGCCAGTCATTGAAATGTTGCCAGTGCCAACCTAGCATCTAAATGGTCTCAAGATCTTTTTGGACATGCTAGCCAGTAGACCAATTGGCAGCATCGTCATGGATAGTGAAGAGATTGAGATTGTTAACAGTTTTAGTTTGCTTGGCTCCACAATCAACACTCTTGGTACCAGCAGCCAGGAAACCAAGAGACGAATTGTATTTGGAAAGTCAGCTGTCAGGGACCTCGCTAGAGTACTGAAGAGCAATGGCATCATGCTGGAGACTATGGTGCATCTGATCCAGGCCATAGTCCTCAAAATAGTGTGCAATGTATCGGAGAGCTGGACAATGACTAGGGACGATAGGAAGAGAATTGGTGCCTTTGAGCTGTGGTGCTGGAGAAGAGTGTTGAATGTACCATGGACTGCTTAGAGAACAAATGGGTTTTCCCTGGAAAGGGTGAAACCGGGCTGTTCCTTGGAGGCAAGGATTCTGAAGCTTCGTCTGACATACTTTGGGCATGTAGCAAGGAGGAGCCAGTCCTTGGAGAGGGACATCATGTTTGGGATGTTGGAGGGATAGCACAAGAGAGGAAGACTCTCAATGAGATGGATCTATTCAGTGATTGGGGAAACAGGAGTAGGTATATTAGAGACCGGTCCTTGGAGAAGGACATCATGCTTGGGAGGGTGGAGGGACAGCACAGGAGGGGAAGGCTCTCTATGAGGTGGATTGATTCAGTGACTGGATAATTGGGATGGGCATGTTAGAGACAGTGCGATTGGCACAGGATAGAGCAGGGTTTAGGGCTGTTGTGCATAAGGTTGCTATGAGTCGCAAGCGACTCGACAGCACATAACAACAAACAACAACATATTAGAGACAGTGAGGTTGGCACAGGATAGAGCAGGGTTTAGGGCTCTTGTACATACGGTTGCTATGAGTCACAAATGACTCAACAGCACATAACAAAAACAATAAGCCAGTAGGAGGTCCCTGAGTGACGCACCACACACAGTTCATTCTTGACTATCTGCCTAAAGATTGGTGGTTCATATCCACTAAATTCTACCCCTTGAGGAAAGCACTGATGATCTGCTTCTGAGAAATGTATAACCAGGAAACCCTTATGGAGCATTTGTACTCTGAAACACATATACTTGCCATATGTTGGAATCAGCTGTGAAAAAGAACAAAGGCCACATGGGGATGGCCCATATCTGACCTCTACTAACTCTCCAATAGGCAACTGTCTTCCCCAGCAGCATCCACAGCACAAAAGCAATTGCCATGAGGTCTGGCATCTTCCTCCATGCTCCCAGTCCCCTTTCTATTCATGCCAGCACCAATCTGACTGTTCTCAGGGGTCTGAAATCTGTTGCGATAGCTCACAGACCACACAGGGCCATATTAGGGAAGTCAAAAGGCTAAAATTCAGGTTGGCAGCAAGATGCAATCAGTCTCTCAGGACACCTTCTGAAATGCACTCATCCCCTCAACCTACACTCTCATTGGTGTCATGTTAGAAAGTTTTCAGTCTTGTCAATTATGACTCTCCTCCCCTCCCTCCCCAGTCTTCTAACAAACCTGGGCAAAAGGTCTTAGCTCTAGTTCTCTGGGGTAGCAGGCCCAAGGTCGGCCGTGTCCCATGTCAGACCTCTGGTTCTCTGCTGTAGTCTCTGCTGCTTTCTTGGATGTATGGCTGGTGCAAGAATCTCCAGCTCCGAGGACACACTGCATTCTCAGCTACTTCTTGGTTGGTGGTTAGAATCTCAAAGTCTGCTGCCAAATTGCCTTATGGATAGACTAATGTGCTTTATTTGCATATTCCCGCCCATTCACATGGCAAAGTCAAAGACAATGGCTAGGAAAGCCATTTAGAACAATAAACCCTTACCACTGCAGGTTCAAAAACAAGAGCTGTCCTTTATTGGCTTTCATTCAGCCAGGACTGCATGATGGACCTCTATTACGCTTTTTGTTTTACAAAATAAAGGGAAATAAATAAAAAACTCTGAGACATAATTAGAATTATATCAACTCAACACTGTTATTCTTAAGCTTGTCACATGATGCTGTCACTCGTAATATGAAACAGGCCCTTTAAGCTCTGATTCAACACTAACATCTGTCATGTTGTTGTGAAATAAAACCACTGAGTATTTAAAAATCATGTATGCAGTGCTTCTCTTATAGCCAATAGCATAACACCTTTGAGAAGCAAGTTAAAACAGAAGTTCAGATTTTTACATTTTATAATGTGTAGAAAGGAACTGAGAAGCATATTTTGAAGAACCTGATTAGTGGACACAGGATCTAGTTTTCCGTTAAAAACATGATGAAACCAGCAGAGATGATAGATTGCATTAGGTGATCTCTAATTTTCCTTGCCTCTCTAAAATGTTTCCACTTTTCAGATTCCTTTGACTACCATATGAATTCATGAGAAGGATGCACATTGTGGCCTGTGATCAGGGTACAAAACAATTGTTGGAAACATCAACATTGTAACACAGCTGCTTTCAAGATGTGTTTTGATACTAGAGTTAGCCGTGGATTCTGTTTTTTCTTTACACAGCTTTGTATAAAACATGGAATAGTTGAATGTTTTCGGAAACAGTCAAAATATACCAGCTTCTGTCACATGAACAAAACAAGGCTCATTTTTTTTGCAGCTTCTTTGCTTACCCTCAGAAAGAGGTGATATGCCAGTCATTCCAGCACTAATAAGACCATGCTGGAAATAGTACACTCATCAAAACAGATACATTTAAATATAAACTGTTTTGTAGAACATCGTTGCAGTTCTCCAAGGTTCTAGCCTAGGGAAGAAGCGATATAACCATAGTCTGACTAATTCCCAGGACTTTCACAAAAATATATATATTTAAATGGTTCTTTAAAAATGTAAAAACTACAAAATATTGGTAATATCAGTTCTGATTCTTATATTAGCAAGGTATTTCTCTAGAGATATTTGGTCTGTAGAAATATCTTTTTTAGAGATGCCTGATGCTATGTAGCCAATTGTAGGAAAAATATGGAACATTGAAGAGAATTCCTACATTGATACTGTGGTGGAAAGTTTAACATCTTCTTACAATAAGGGAAACTTTGTCTAAATCTGAATGTAAGCTACTTCCCTCAATCATGTAGTAGAAAGCGTTTCACACAGAGGATAGTATGCAACTGAATAAGTTATTCACACCTAGTTGTCCAAACACAAAGTATCTCTCCCCTTGTGGCATTCCAAGATATTACTGTTACTCCTCCTTGAAACTCTTAAAACAATTTGATGGTTCAATGATAGTTTACTGGATAAAATGTCTCTGCATAAAGGACTTCAGTCATTGCAGCAAGTCCATAACTAAGAAGCTTCCAGGTGTGGTTAGAAGTTGCACTGTCAACCTAATAGTGGGTAGTTCAAATCCACCAGCTGCTCCCCTGGAGGAAGGTGGAGTCTCCTCCCAAGCAGTCTATAGCATCTGAAAACCCACTGGAAGTCTAGCTGTAGAGGGAGTTCTGGTGGGCTAGAGGTAAGAAGCTGTGCTGTAACCCCAAATGTATCTAGCTTGAATCCATCAGCTACTCCGTGAGAGAAGAATGTGCGATTTACTGCCCCTAAAAAACCTCTAATGGGTCACCTATGAGTTGGTTCTGATTTAACAGCACACAACAACAACACGTCCATTATAATTAGGTAATGAGAAGCCTAATTTAAAAAGAAATTATTCATGATTCATTTTGCCTATTTTACAGTGACTAAGTTTGTCTAAGCAGTTAGACAAATTCACAACCTCATTTGGGCTCTGCTTGTGTGACCTTTCAGTAAATATGTTTCCCAAGTTCTTATATTTAAAAATGTTATGCATCAGAGAGCTGTACAGTGAATAAGGATGAGAGATGAAAGATTAACACTTTTGAGTTGTAGTGTGAGGAAGAGTGCAGAGTGTCCTATGGACTGTCCAGAGAACAGACAGATACGTCTTGAAGAAAGTGCAGCCAGAGTGTTCCTTAGAGGCAAGGATGGTGCTTTGTCTCACGTACTCTGGGCATGTTGTGTGGAAAGGCTGTTCCTTGGAAAGGCGGAGGATCAGCAGAGAGGAAGACCCTCAGTGAGAACTAATGACACCGTGGCTGCCACCGTGGGAACAGGCATATCAGAGATGAAACTGGGCAGGACTTGGTTCAGTCTGTTATTCTCAGGGTCTCTTTAAGTCATACTCACTGTGACAGCACATAACAACAACAACATGAGGTATAATTTAAAGGGAGAGAAATGAATCCTGTTACTTCCTGTCTTTACTCTGAGTTATGATGGATCATTTGCAGGTTTGACTGTGGGATCATCAACAGACTTCACTGTTGTTGTTGTTGTTGTTATGTGCCGTCGAGTCGCTTGCGACTCATAGCGACCCTATGTACAACAGCCCTAAACTCCGCTCTGCCCTGTGCCAATCGCACTGTCTCTGACACTCCTATCCCGATTATCCCAGTCACTGAATCAATCCACCTCATAGAGGGCCTTCCCCTCCTGCGCTGTCCCTCCACCCTCCCAAGCATGATGTCCTTCTCCAAGGACCAGTCTCTCCTCACAACATGTCCAAAGTATGTCAGATGGAGCCTCAGAATCCTTGCCTCCAAGGAGCCACCCAGTTTAACCCTTTCCAGGGTTTGTTTTCCTAGCAGTCCATGGTATTCTCAATACTCTTCTCCAGCACCACAGCTCAAAGGCATCAATTCTCCTTCTATCCTCCTTGGTCATTGTCCAACTCTCTGATGCATAACAAGTTATTGCAAAGACCATAGCCTGTATCAAATGCACCTTAGTCTGCAGAGAGACACCATTGCTCTTCAGTACTTTGGAGAGGTCCCTAACAACAGTCTTTCCCATGGCAATGCGCCTTTTAATTTCCTGGCTGCTGGTGCCAAGACTGTTGACTGTGGAGCCAAGCAAACTAAAGCTGTGTACAATCTCAATCTCTTCACCATCACTACTGGACTCAAAAGTCATTGTTGGATCTGACTCATAATTGACTTTCTGTTGCCATGCCAACTTTGTAAATTTCAAGGAGAGGAGATGGCCGATCTTTCTTTCCTCGAGCCGCTGTTGGTTTTGCTCCTTCAGAGATACACATCCTTTGGGTGAGCAGTGCAATTCGTCATGGACTGTGCAATGAGTACCTCTTTACCTGTGGAATAAAAGACATACTGCAGATGCTCCAGAAGGGATTTCCACTGACTTCTACTAGATCCCTCAGGGATGCCGTTGGCTGGGATCCTGAAGATGTCAAATTTATTGGTGTAAGTATTTGGTAGGGAGTAGCAGATTTTGAGCCACTTAAATAAGTACTTTTGTATTCCAAACTCTACTGAGCTACAGACTCAAGATGAAACCTCTCCTAAGAGTCCAGAGTGTGTGAGTGTGTGTGTGTGTGTGTGTGTGTGTGTGTGTGTGTGTGTGTGTGTATTGTTATTTCTGTTTCTTTGTTTTAGTCACTCAGAGCCCAAATTGTCTTATGTTCTTCCCTGAGATGGGGTAAAGGGTGAGGGGTATTTAATCCATATTTTACAGAATGTAAATTCTAGAATATGCTTGTAAATGCACAGAAAAGCAGCGTGCATGCAAATCTAAATTTAATGTAAGGCTCTGTAAAGGAGCCCTGGAAGCATAGACCACTATGTGTGGTGCTACTAAGAGAAAGTTTGACAGTTTAAAGTTCTCACTGTGTCCTCTGTAGTAAGGTGGGTAGTCCCTCTATAGATTTTTCAGTCTTGGAAACCTGATAGAGGGCTATTTGAATTGGAATAAAATCAACAACAGTGGCTATTCTGTATTTTAGCTTTGGGGTGTGTGTGTGTTTCTTTTTTTAGGGGGTAGAAGGAGTTAGTACATAAACTACTACTTCTGATCAACTATACAAAGTCTTATGAAGCCAACTGGTTCTCATAGAACGTTTTTGTAGAAATGATGAAAGATCATGGAATGAAGGCAAACAGGAACTCTTTATTTGGGGATTGTTCGACCAAGGAAGTCAACTTCTAGTTGTAGTGCGTGGAGACTCAAAGGCAGCCAGGACAGTGGAAATGCTTTTGAAGGAACGACAGGAAGGGTTAACTTGTGCTCTGATTTGAGGATTTGGGCCTGCAGAAGCTGGAGGTGAGCTACCTAGAAGTAGAGAATCCTCAGTGACTGGAGTGGGAACAAACTTGGGTTTCTCCAGTTAAAGTTGTAAGGAGAGGGAAATGTGGGGGTTCTGCCCGCTGTTGACCGAACAAGTCCTGACTGTTTGGGCTGTTTTTGAGCTTGTGTTTTGATGTCATGAGATCGTTTTGAGTTGGAACCACTGATGGGACACAGCGGCAACAGCAACTGGGCGCTTAGAGGTTGTGGATTAGAGTTCTCTTGTGTGTCGCCTGCCCACTGTTAGTTTGCATATCTTTCTCACTTTCATTTCTTTTTGGTTAATTATTCTGCTTATTATCCTGTTCACAGTCACTATTGATAAACAAATATAGTTCCAATTTGAATGTTAGTTAATATTTTTGTTTATGTTAATTAGTAAGACAAATGGTGTGAATGAGCAAAACAATGATATATATGGTTTAGCATTCCATTTACCCATCAATATTGTAGGGAAATTCCTCTACTGAATCAAATCATGTTTTTAAAATACTACATTATTTCCTTAGTGATTGTATGTGTGCACTGGTGTAAAAACCTACAGAATTTCCATCAGTTCACAAGATATTTGATATCACAATGTTCCATATTTTGAGAGTTAAGAGTTTCTGTTTTACCATGAGCATCTCAAGACTTTGTCTCTTCTCCTAGAGAACCCATGAAAACTCAAAGCCCTTGAATTCTCAGATGATCAACCCTGTTGGCCCAGACTCTTTCCTGGACAGGTATACCATCTGCTTAAGTTCTGGTTTCTAGGTTTATCATGGATTTTGACCCCTGGAGATCTTCTTCATTTCTTTCCAAGTTACTAAACACTTAAATGAGGGTTTTGAAAATCTTATCCAGCATTCCTAGGAGTTTGGTCATGGAGAAGTTGTAAGATATTTGGTGTCCGTAATGGCAAGCATGGAAAGGCACACTGTAGGAATTTCTGAATCCAACTCTGCATAAGGACGATTTGCTGAAAGTCAATATTTAGCTCTTCAAGATAGGACATAACAAAATGCAGTTGACTCATGCATAAAAATTTACTATTCTTCAGTGATTTATATATTTGATATTCAAGACACATGTTTTGAGGCCCCTGCTAGATGCCCTGGCAATGAGGTGTGTGCCATAGAAACAGGGGTGCCCTTGGATGCCCAGTTGGCTTCGTGGGAGTATTGAGCGTGTAGATCCCCATATAGATTGAAAAGCAATGTTTTCAAACTTAAGAATGCTAGAATCATCCCTCAGTGAGAATATTATCATTAATTTATGAAGAAACTAAATAAAGCTAAGTCAGGCAAACTATCTGTAGTAGAAACAGGTTGACAATGATGTCTCATGGACCTCTGAAATAGCTCCAGAATTATAAAAACAAACAACAACAACAAAAATTGTAGAGAAAGAAAGCATGAATATCTAAATACAAATTTTCAGGCAATCAATGTGTAGTAGCAAAAGTTGCTCTAAAACTCAGGTCATTGAATCACATGATGCTTAGCTTCCAAAAGTTTCTGGAACAGGTAAGAATTTGTACAAAAGGACAGAGATGTCTAAGTGAATGAACACTAATGGCTTAATATCGGGTTGAGTCCCATACAAAGGTGATTTTTTTCCCTCTTCTCTAACGTTTCTTTATTGTAACACCATAATAGGAAGTTTTCTTTACAATCCTTGGCTTTGCTATTTTTGTACATTGTGGGAACCTTCCTAGAATTCTTTCAATATTTAGCCTGGTCATGAAAGAATCTCTTTCTTTTGGCTGAAAAGCTAGTCTGAGTACATAATAGAAGGGCACATGCTCCTGTAGATCTTCCCCCTTTTTCAATTTCCCTTACAGTGTTTCAATTTAAGTAACACACTTAATTTTACCATCTTCATTATTTGGAGTATTATTGTATTCTGTACATAGACCACAAAACAGTTATTCAACCGGAGCAAAGGGACATTGTGTGGTTTTAAAAATCAATAAATGTAGGCATTAGGACTGGATATTTTCACTATACTTATTCAATCTATATGCTGAAGAAATAATCCAGGAAGCTGACCACAGCATTTGAGGGAGATTCATGAACTCCCTGCATTATATAAATGATACAGCCTTGCTTATTGCAGAGGAGAACTGGAAGCATTGACTGTCGAAGATCAAAGACAACGTTGTGGATTGCACCTCAGCACCAAGGAAGGGAAAACAATCCTCACAACTGGACCAATAAGCAATATCACGATGCACAGAAAAGATTAGAAGTTGTTAAATAGTCCATTTTACTTGGATCCAAAGCCAACAACTGTGTAGAAACAAGTCAAGAAATCAAAAGATAAATTGCACTGGACAGACCCTCTGTCGTGGCTCTTTTCAGTGTTTAGAAGAGAAGATGTCCCCCTTGATGCCTATGCTGCATTTGCCCGAAGCCGTGGTAGTTACAATAAATTCATCGTTTGTAAGGATTGTCACTGCTAACCGAAAACCAGTGCCTCTGTGCTGTTCTAATCCACCCGCTGCTCTGCTGGAGACAGATGAGCACACTCCTCCCTTGGGTTTTAAAGCCTCTGGAAACTTCTTGGAGGGTTAGCTATATCTTGATGCTTACTTAAGGACAATGATTCTTTAGTGTTGTTTTCAGTTTTCATATGCATATGAAAGCTAGACAATGAATACAGAAGAACAAGAGGAAGATTTATATATTTGAATTATATGGCAAAAAATATTCAATAGATAACTCAAAGAATGACTAAAATGATGAAGTTACCATAAATACCATGGCTTAGGGCAGATGCATCACAGGCATGGGGGGGACATCTTCGCTTTTTAACACTGAAAAGCTCCTTTGCAGATTTGTCCAATGCACCGTATCTTTTGATTTCTCAACTTGTTTCTATCGTTGTTGGTTTGGGATCCAAGTAAAATGGACTATTTAACAACATACTGCTTACTTGTCCAATTGTGAGGATTGTTTTCTCTTCCTTGGTGTTGAGGGGCAATCCACAATGATGTCTTTGATCTTCAGTAGTGAATGCTTCCAGTTCTCTTTGCAATAAGCAAGGTTGTATCAAGTCTATCTCTGAAGAACTCCAGGCAGAATTCTCCTCAGGTGAAGGGGTGGCAAGAAGGACATAATGGTTCATAAAATAGAAAAATAGTAAAAGAAAAAGATCACCAGGGAAGTAGATTGAGTCTGTCTTCAACAATGGGCTCACATATAACAATGATTGTAGAGGTAGTGCAAGACCAAGCAGTATTGCCTGCTGCTGTACATAGAGCTGATGGGTTGGAACCAACATCTCAAAACAACACTGTATTCTGGGTTGTCACATGTAGGCTGTTACTCTGTAACATTATCATGCAATGCTACAAGCATATTGCAAGTAAATTTAAATTCTGGTAGGAGTTTTGGTAGTAGACTCACTCCATGTGGAGTCGTGCTGCTGGTCCAAAGCACCTAGTCTCTCTGGTAGTTAGAATCCACCAGCAACTCTGCAGGAAGAATATGTAGCCTCCTTCTGTGAGATTTTTTTTTCTATATTTTATTAATTTTCATAAACATTTACAGAGATTTTGGGTTTCCATTCATTCATTGTTGCACTATTCTCTCTACCCTCCTCCCAGTTTGTTCTTGTCCAAATGCCACAGTGCTTGTCAAAGCCAGTTCTGATTAATCTTCTTTGTCAGTGTGTCCTTTGCCATTCCCTATCACTCCTCCCTGAGAGAGACTTCACCCTGAGTCATAAGGAAAAGGGGATGGCGTATTCTCTTAGCTACTTCCTGCTGTCAGAAACCCATTGAGGGTCAGCTATGAGGTGCTTTTGACTCAAGGGCGAAGAATGAATGTCACTAGTTACACAATTTTTCCTGGCCCAAAATTAGCTTTGTCTTGGAGTGGATAACAACAGACACTTTACTCCTTACCCAAATAAAAATCAAGCTGTCAGCTATGTATTAAAACAGCCTATGTTAAATGACTGTGTTTCTCCCTATCATATTTCCCCTTTTACCAATACATATTCATGTAATATAAATTTCATTTTATGCAGGGATGACAAGCAGTTGTGTCAGGCTAGATTGATTTGATTGATTTGCTTAACAAATGTTTTCTTTTAGAACATCCAATTATTCTTATAGGCCATCTTGGGGAGTATATGCTTGTTCAATAGCTTGATTCCGAGCTGTGGATTCATTTAATTCTGTTTCACTATAAATTCATGAACTGTAGATAGTGGTGTCCAAGCAATTTTTTTTAAATTATTAATAGATATATCCAATGTTGTGTGGTTTTAAATTGTTGTCCCTGGAATGAAATATATTTCATGACAAAAATATGATTTAATGCATAATTTATTTAAGGTTTTAGCAAACAGGAGATGTTCTTTTCCAAATGCAAACACTCTGAAAAACACTGCTAGATAAGTAAACACTATGCTTTGAAAGAGAGTGTGTGAGGCAATAAATGTCACTCTCAACTCAGATAAACACTAAAATTGTATTTATGTGAAGATGGAGTTGTTTTTGTGGCGTCCGTGTGCCTCAAAAGCCCAGCCAGGATTATTGATGAATATGCCCTTTACAGTCGCTTTGGCTGGCTTGTTTTACTTTTGTTTGTTTGTTTTGCTTTCTTTATGGTGATCTTTGACAGATAAAATTGTTTTTCCATCAATCTCTCTTCATACCATTTTTTTAAATAAATCCCTATATGTCCTGATGTTTTCAAAACTATAAATTAGGATATAAAACTTAAAAAAAAAGGGGGAAGGATATAAAACTATAAAACATCTCTGGTGGAGATGACGTGGCATGATAGCTCTGCCTCGTTTCGAACCGTCTTTATTCTCCTACTTAGCCGTTCTACTTTGGGGATTGAGGGACTTTTTGCATTGTTGGTTTCTTTTTCATTGTTGTTGATTTTAATTTTTGTATCCTTTAATTAGTAAAGTCTTCTCTCTATTTCAATTAAAACATCTCCAAATTAAGCCATAGTCTTTCTTAGTTAAAAAAAACAAAGCAGCTTTTCATTATTAACACGTATTTTGCTTTGCTTGGCTTAGATGATGGCATTTCCCTTGAAGGGATCAATCAGTCTTTGTATTGGTGTGTGCACATGTTTATGTGTGTCTGTGTGTTCTTACTGATGGTTAAAAGCCTAATAAATAATCATGTGAATATACTCCTTAAAAAATTTTTTTTAAAAAATCATGTATGGGATCCAAGGGATGTAAGGTTTGGAAGCAGAAAGGTGAGGCTGATTGGGATAAAATCACAGGGGTACAAAGTTTGGTGGGTAGAGGGAGAGAGTAAAGGAAATGAGAAAGACGCAGCTAGGAACAGAAGAGACAGGATAGTGGTGGGCATAGTCCAGTGGGGATTACTTTTTTTTTTTTTTAACAAAGAGATTGTCTTTTTTATTTGTGGGTTTCCCATGTAGGAATAGGGGCATAACTCTCTGTTTCATGCTGAACAGGGGCATTGAGATGCCGAAGAAGGGGAGCCCACTTTAACATTTTACTGGTAGTCTTGAGGTGAAGTTGCACGCTTTATTTGTTCAGTTAGAAGATATTTTCATGACGTTTTCTGCCGTCTGGACTGCAAGGTGTTTGTGTGAGTGAGTCCAGTGGGAGTGGCTGGCTGAACTTTGAGGCTCCATCTACCTCCACCTCCTTACCGAGCAGTTTTATTTCCCTTTTGTCCCTGGAACCAGAGGCCGGATTCAGGTTAAGTGTACTGGAGGAGGAGATGGAGGAAAGTGGCTTAGATAAAGTTCCTCATACACACCAGGTGGCTCTCTGGGGACCAGATGGTACTCCTCAGAGGTCAGGCTTATCTTCTCAGGAGCTGGATGGCTCTCTCCTGCCAGGTAGGTCTCCTCAAGGACCAGGTGACTCTCCTCAGGGGCCAGGCAGCTCTGAATATACTCTTAATATTCAAGGGTCATACAATCAGAGATTTTTTAGAATCTTTGAATTAAAAGTAAATGTGTATTATGCATGAGAAGGTCTGGTGGCTTAGTGGTAAGGAGTTGCACTACCAACCCAAAGACACAGTTTAATCTACCCACTAGTTCATGAGATAAAGGTGGGAAATCTCCACTTTATACAGTTTACAGCCTCTGAAAATGCACTGGATGGTCAGCCATGAATTGGTTCTGACCCAACAGTTGTTGTTATTGTTACAAACTAGTACCAGAGAAGAGGTCAACAAAGCTGGATTGAGATGGGCATGACCAAGAATGACAAGAGTCAGGCAGTAGCCAAGTTTCGTTGCATCCAATATCTTGCTGTTGTTGATTGCCTCCGAGTCAAACACGACTCATAGCAACCCTATGAACAAAAGGTCTGAAGTCTTTCTATAACTATCAACATTTATCAGAGTTCATAGAGTTTCTGGAGGCATGTTATTTAGGAGTGGATGCCACTCATGCTTCCGAACCTGCCATAGAATGTTTTTGATTGGGTTGCCTGTGATGCATAATAACCCTACATAGAGCAACTCTAAACCTTCTCTGTCCTGAGCCAGTCTCACTGATTTTGATACACTAACTCCCATTGCCCCAGTCACTGTATCAATCCATCTTATCTGGGGTCTTTCTCTTTTGTGCTGTACATCCAAGCATGATCTCCTTCTCCGAGGACCAATCTCTCCTGGCCATGTGCCCAAGGTAAGTGAGGCAGAGCTTCAGAATCCTAGCCTCCAAGGAGAGGCTTGGTTTCACCCTCTTTATGACAGATCTATTTGTTTTCTTGGCAGTCCATGGTATGTTCAAGACTCTTCTTCAGCACCACAACTCAAAGACATCTATTCTTCTTCTGTCATCCTTAGTCATTATCCAATTCTCTGAAGCATAACACGTAATTGAGAAGACTATGGACTGGATTAGGTGCACCTTAGTATCTAGACTGACATTGTTCTTCTTCAAGACTCTGGAGAAGTCCATGATGACAGATTTTCCCAATGCAATTCTTCTTTTGTTTTTCTTACTGTTGGTGATAAGATTGTGGATCTGAGCAAGCTGTAATTGCTAACAACCTCAGTCTTTTCTCCATCTTTTATGGTGCTGCCAATTGGCCCTGTGGTGAGAATCTTTGTCTTCTTGATAATAAGCTTCAGTTCATATTGAATCCATAATGTCTTGTAGCTTGCTGAATTTGAAATGTTATTATTATTCTGTGTACTTTTGAGTTGGAACTGATCCACAGTTGATCTTCTAGTGGGTTTTCAGAAGCAGTGAACTGCACAGGAAGAGATTTCCCATCTTCAATGAAGCAGCAGGAGGATGCAAACTCTCAATTTTATCATTACCAGTTCACTACCGATCCACCAGAGCTCCCTACATTTGAAATGAGTTCTGTCAAACAAAAAGAAAACATGAAAATGTCTTTAGTTACTGAAAAATTGAGAAACAACAAAAATAGAACATAGTGAAGATGTTAGGTCTTTAAATGCTAAAGATTTGCCATATTGGCTAATAATATTTTCATCTAACTTTTATACTTATTCTCCCATTTCACTGTAGTAAGAAAAACACACTATAAAAAATAAAGAAATACGTTTTCTTTTTCTCTTTATGGTAAGTATCTAGAGGCCTAAACTATGGTTTTTAAAGTACTCAACAATGTGAAATGGACCTGTGCCCACTACATTTGGATGAGTAGATTTCAAAGTTACTGATGATGGGAAGTTAGGATAAGTTTACTCAGATCCCATTTCTCCTGAGTGGTCACGATCACTGAGGCTGATCTTTCTCTCTTGGTTTTTCACCTGAGTGGTTACGTGATTGCGGCAGCAGACCACTCCCTGCTCACTTCGACCCTTCGGCAAACATCCACATTTGCATGGACCCGTCTGTGATCCTCTGTAGTGCTTAGCAGAATTGATTGTGCATCTACAAACTATTATCAAGCCAGAGCAATTTTTTATTGCCAAAACTCTTAGGTGCTGGACATTTATGGAGGAGAAGTCCTCAATTCTCAAAATTGTTTTCTCTTTGCGTGTACTGGTAGAAGAGTTATACATCGATTCCTTCTGCCTTGCCAGACAACACACCAGGGATCTTTATTTTAAAAAGATTGTACCATCTGAGTGGTCTGAAGAAAGCAAAGGATGAGTTTGTTCAAGGGCACCTTGTTTTTTTAATTGGTATCAGATAAGCAACACAAGTTCTGTTTCTGTCTTACTCTACATACAAGCTTTGTTCATTTAAACCTAAAAGGTAACTTGTACTTCTTAAGAAAAGTCTTTAGATATGTTTTCATGCTCCTGAACGTTTGTGCTTAGTGATCCTGTCTCATAGGATGCCCTATTCCCCACTGTTACCATCCTTTTATTTTCCTGATAAACTCTTTAATTATCAAGAAAAGGTGAAAGGTTGCTTCATGCTCAGTGCCTTCACAAAACAACAGTGAGGAAACAGACACTGTTAGTTCCATTCCAATTGATGAAGCTCCTGTTAAAACCATGCTCAGTGGAGAGTTTGCTGTCTGGTTTCTTAGAAGTGAATTAGCAGCTCTTCCTTCCTGGGAACCTCTTGGTGAACCCAGACTTCCAACCTAACAATGTTAACTGTCTGCATCACCCTTGCTTACTTTAAGCTGTTTTATTTTGCAAGGCTTGCTTATTATTACTCCTTGACATTAATGCCTCCATCCTAAGATTGTATCTATCAATCTTCTAACTTTATAGAAATACTGTTTTTCTGATTTTCATCCCAATAAGATTATATAGAATGCATAGTAAATGTCTAAGTTTATGCATTCTGTTTACCTGTGTCTGTTGTGCTGATATTAGCTAATGGCATTGGAACTAGAGAGGAGTTCTTTTTATTTCCTATGATTTTAGAAGCAATATGACCTCAAGTAAATTGTCCATGTTTGCTAAACTGCAGGTCTTCATATAGAAAGTAAATAACATAGTGGTCAGGGGTTCTCAGAACAGCCTACAGAGTTTAGTATGCCTCTTAGAATACACAAGAAATAATTAATTTAGAGAACCATTTCAGTAATTATAAGGGGGTGTTTTATAGGACAATATATTCTCTATTTATAAATCAGGCTTCCAGAAACAAATGAGAAATAGTCACAGAGTAGCTGTGCCACTGGCAAAAACAAGTCAAGAAAAGAAGTTAGACAATGGAAGTTTGACCTTCTAGCAGGTCTAACTAAATAAAAATTACTGGCATCAGTTTATTTAATTGAACTCATTTCCAAAATGATTATCCAAAGCAAGTAGAAATCTAACAAATGAATTATGAGAGAATGTGTTATATGAATAGGACATCATGAGTGTAATAGATAGAATGAAATAAAAAGAAATTAACTTAAAATAATGAGACTGCCACTTGTGGTCTAGAATCCTGAAAACTATGCACACTTTCTTGAGTTTTAATTCCCCCAGATGCAAAATGTGTGTTAATATACTTGATCAAGTATCCAAGAATGTCTATGTTATCTGAATTTATTTTGGTTTATTAGGAATGTCTATCTTGTATCATTTGTCTTTCTCTTTCAACTCCCAGCATTAAGTCACATTTATATACTTCTGTATATACATTTCCTTATCCTTGAAACTGTTGCATCAAAAACATCTCCATTATGATTTTTTTTTCTTCTTTTCATTTCTGTGAATTGCTCCACCTTTCCATGTTTCCTTCTTTGTCTTCTCACCCTTAGATAGTGTCAGGTAGCTCATTCTGGTAGGTGTTTCCATCTGTTCATTGCCCTATTGGTTCCACATATTCCTTCTCATGGCCTCCAGAAAGCCCATCCACCACGGTAGTTATTTCCTACACTTAGCGAAGGTTATTGCTTTAAGATGTTGTATTGTTTGCATACTCTTCCTTTGAACTTTCTTTTCTATTTCCCTCTGCCTTCTCAGTTTATTTCCTTACCTTCTGTCTTTCCCCCTCAGCTGGTGGCCTTATTCATCCTATTTCTTCAAGTTTTCTTTGTTATTGACCTTGGATCTTTATGTCATTCTTTTCTTTCCTTTTAAACAGATCCGTCTATTGGGCTGCAAACTGGAAGGATAGCAGTTCAAATTTAGCTACCATGCCAACGGAGAGAGTTAAGCAGTCTTCTACCACAAAGATTTACATCCTTAAAACCTGTAACATAAAGTGTCATCATGGATCAAACTTGATGGCAGTGGGGATTTTTTTTTTTACTGAAGCAATTTCTTTCTTCCACATCAAGTTCTTCATGCAGACTTTTCCCCCTTATGAGATTTATCTTACATCATTTGAAATCTAGTCTCCAGCTGATTTTCATTTGAATTTCATTTTTAATTTCCATGTAGTAGGTTTACATTTATCTTGATAAATACTTTGAGAACACTCTTTGTGTTAAGCCCTCTTTATTGGCTCTTCTTAGCCTTTACTTCTAGGAAGTTTGCATTCATAATAGCAAATCAAGAAGTCATAAAAAATGTAGAGTTGAAAGGAACCATAAATCCTGCCTTGGCCACATCATGTGTATCAGCAGGAAGAAAAATACCCAGAGAACATTCTGAAACTCAACTCCTATGCTTTACCTTCCTGCTCAGAAAGTGTAGGTCTAGCTTTATTCTGTCCTAGTATTGCTGGTTTCTCTGCATTTTTCAGTCCTTATTTATTTTTAAAAATGGACTCGTGCAACACATTCTTTTTAAATTGTGATAAAATATATATATATATAACTTAAAACTCACCATATTAACCATTTTAAAGAGTATAATTTGATAGACCTTAGTATGCTGTATAACTATTATCGTTTTCTAGTTCCAGAACTTTCTATCACCTCAAAAGAAAACTACCATGCATGAGACAGTTTCTGCTATTTCTCTTCCCTGCCGGTGGTTCTCATTTATCAGATTTCTATCTCTAGGAATTTACCTGTTCTAGATAAATCGGGCAGGTGCAGTCATGCCAGGTGGAACATCTGTTATCTGGCTTCATTCACCATGTATGATTATATGACTTATTCTCTTCATTATGTATGTTATACGTTACTAACTTGTTCATTGTTCTTAAAAGTTCTCTACAGCCTTAATTTTTCTTTCACAGATTTTCGCACTCTTCGTAGAGATGTTAGTCTTGCATCTTTATTTTCCATAAACCTTTTTTTTCCATGTAGCTTGCACTCAGGGTATGTCTGAGGTTGTCCTATGTAACAGTGCCATGCCTACCATGGGTCTACGTTAGAAGCTTCTAGCAGAAACATGGTTCCACTTGAAAACTCTCTTGAACAATTCTGGTTCTTGTCTTCCTAGAACAGGCTCTACAATATATTCAAGATATTGTCAGATAAGTACCTCCCAACAAGCTACTCATTTGTCATGGCTTTGATAACTCCACGTTTCTGTGACAAAAGATATTTTCTTCACTAGCTGCCATCTTGTAGTGTAGTTGAGGATAGGGACGTTTATCATATTATTATTACTGTTCTACTCACGCACATGCAGTGACTGTTCTACTATTTAGCATTATCAGCACCATCCTTCTACCATGAACTTCTAATTTTTGCAGATCTTTATCTCAAAGATCTGTACAATGATTCATTGTCATGCAGATTGTTATTAATCACATACATAAACACACACATACATGTTACCTTCCACCACCACACCTTGTGCCCAAGAAGCCACCAAGGTGAAACACAGAGTCACCAAATTATTATTAACAATATAAACACCTAGTGGAAGGTCTGGATTTGCTGCTATTCTGTCTCCTAACACAAAATCACATTTCTAAGCATTATCTCACAATAGTTTTTGAGAAGAAGATGCTTACATGAGCTCTGAGTACTTTTCAGTGCAAACATGGGGGCTATTGAGAGAAATGTTGAGATAATAAGGGAGGATTTTCTTCGAATTACATAACTTCTTGATCCATCCCATTGTAATTAATAACCAAAGTCTCTGTTATTTCTAGATAGGCAAATATTGTTCTTTGAGGAGGACATCCCTTACTGTAAACTTTCCCTTGGATTTTTTTCCTACAGATCTCTTCATACAGAGTGCTACAATATTTTAACCTCCAGGCTTCTTTCTTTGCACTTTTAACCTGCCTGAGAAATCAGCACTCATGGAGGTATTTTCTTTTTCCTCCATTTTCCCTTTATTTCCTCGTCTTTCATCTGTCTACCTCAGTTTGTTCCTGGTGTTTTTGCTATCTCATCTTCAGCTAACCACAGCTGACTTCTTGCATTCAGCCTTTCCTCCTGCATGACTGGCAGAGTTGGGAACATCTTGATAAAGCAGATGTCTAGTGTTGCATTTCTTAGTCCCTTAGACCCCTATTGTCATCCTCCTTCCCTTTGGACGGTCTCCTTGAACTGCTGCTCTGTCCCTCTTCCCTTCTAGTTGTCTTCGTTGTGACAGAAATACTACAGGTCGGTACCGTTAATGAACAGGATTTTATTATCTCAAAGGTCAGGTGGCTAGAAGTACACATTCAGGGCCCCGACATTAAGAGGAGTGTTTCTCTGAATGCTTTGCAGTGAGATCCTTCTTGCCACTTGTCCTTTACCTCCTGTTTGTTTGTAGCTTCTGTTTCTGGGATTCTTGCTAATCCCCACGTGGCACTTATCTTCCCGCCCTGTATTTGTTCTTCTGTCTGATCTGTTCTTTTTGTATCTCCGAAGGGATTCTGCTCAGAATTCTATATTGACAGGGCAATATTCACATAACAGACAAAATTCTGTTCCCACACAGCGTTGCATCCCCAAGTAGAGAAGGTAGGATTCAAACACATGTTTTGAGGAAGGACAGTTCAACCTCTAATTCTCTTCCTCCACGGTGGCCAGGTTAGGTTCTTCCAAGCAGGCAACGCGCGCGCGCGCGCACACACACACACACACACACACACACACACACACACACACCCCACACACACACACCCTCAAGACTTGTGAAGTGATGAGGACTTATGATTATTTTAATTATTACATGATTATTATCTTGTAATCAGTAACTGGGGCTTATAATTTTTAAAGGCAGTTAAGCTTGGAGCGTATAATTATTATTTCTTACATGTTAGGAAAGTCTATTCCTTGAAGAGGGACATCATGTTTGGGAAAGCGGACAGTGAGGAAAGGAGAGGAAGACCGGTGAAGACCTGGATCAATACAGTGTCTGCGTCCATGGGCTGAACCCACGGGGGGATTGTAAGGACAGAGGAGGACTAGACAAGGTTCAGCTCTGTTGTTCACGAGGTTGTTATGAGCGGTCCTCCACTAGATGGTGCTTAACAGCAAAAACCCTATTAGAAGGAGACCTGGTAGCTTAAACATTGAACTTCTATTGAAAATATCGGCAGTTCAAACTTACCAGATGCACCCCAGGAGAGAGGTGATGGAAGCAGTTTGTTTCCATTAAGATTTGCAGCCCTGGAGCCCTATGGAGAGGTTCAACACTGTCCTCCAGATCCTTGGGAATTGGAATTTGACTCCATGGTGGTAGTTTGCTCAGTGGGTACCTGGTTAGGATTATCTTACTGAAAACATCTGAGTCGAGGACATGGGCTTTTGAATAAATATTTGGATCTTTTGCTTTTTTATCTCTGACGAAATAGTAGTGTGAGCCATGTTAGAGTTAAAATTCATGAACATCAGACTCCTTTAGCACAGAAGTCGCTAATAAACAGAAACCAAGAGTGTTTGTTTCTCTAGGCAAGAGTCAGCAAGGATTTCTTCCAAAACAGAGCAGCCAAATATTTGCAGATTAGTATGTGAAAGTGCACCCTGCTGTTCCCACTTCTACCACATCCTGATTGGGACAACACTATCAATTAATCAGACAACAAGGATGTATTCAGCGTACTCTACACTGAAAAAAAATGAAAGCAAAAAAAAAAAAGCCCAATTTTTCAAGTGAGGCAAAGGTAAAAAAAAAATATGTCTGACATGCTGTATTTTTTTTAAGCAGACAAATAGTACAAAAACTAAATAATATTAAGACTAAATTAGAAAGAACCTTATTAACTGTTGTTGTTGTTGTTGTTATGTGCCATTAAGTCGCTTGCGACTCATAGCGACCCTGTGTACAACAGCCCTAAACTCTGCTCTGTCCTGTGCCAATTGCACTGTCTCTGACACTCCGATCCCAATTATCCCAGTCACTGAATCAATCCACCTCATAGAGGGTCTTCTCCTCCTGCACTGTCCCTACACACTACCAAGCATGATGTCCCTCTCCAAGGACCAGTCCCTCCTTGCAACATGTCCAAAGTATGTTAGACGAAGCCTCAGAATCCTTGCCTCCAAGGAGCTGCCTGGTTTAACCCTCTCCAGGATGAATGTTTTCCTAGAAGTCCATGGTACCCTCAATACTCTTCTCCAGCACCACAGCTCAAAGGTATCAATTCTCCTTCTATCCTCCTTAGTCATTGTCCAACTCTCTGATGCATAACAAGTGATAGCAAAGACCATGGCCTGTATCAGATGCACCTTAGTCTCCAGAGAGACACCATTGCTCTTCAGCACTTTGAAGAGGTCCCTAATAGCAGACTTTCCCATGGCAATACATCTTTTTAATTTCCTGGCTACTGGTGCCAAGAGTGTTGATTTTGGAGCCAAGCAGACTAAAGCTGTGAACAATCTCAATCTCTTTACCATCCATGCTGATGCTGCCAATTGGCCCAGTGGTGAGAATCTTTGTCCTCTTGACATTGAGCCTCAATCCATATTGAAGGCTGCAGTCCTTGACCCTCTGCAGCAAGCGCTTCAGGTCCTCCTTAGTTTCAGCAAGCAGATGTCCTCTGCATAATGCAGATTGATAGATCTTGCACAAATCTTGACCCCACATTTCTCCTCATAGAACCCAGCCTCCCAGATGATCTGTTCTGCAAACAGATTGAAACAGGACACATCCCTGGCATACACCCTTCCCAATTTTGAACCATGCAGTGTTTCCTTCCTCTGTTCTGACGACTGCCTCTTGGTCTAAGTATAGATTTCTCATTAGCAAGATCAAGTGTTCTGAGATTCCCATTCTTCTCAGAGTTAGCCACAGTTTATGATCCACACAGTCAAACGCCTTTGCATAGTCAGTGAAACACAGATGGACATTCCTCTGGTATTCCTTGCTTTCAGCTAAGCTCCATATAACATTAGCTACAATATCCCTAGAACCACAACACCTTCTAAACTCAGCCTGGACTTCTGGCAGTTCTCTGCTGATGTGCTGTTCCAGTTGTTTTTGGATAATCTGCAGTAGAATCTTGCTTCCATGTGAAATCAATGATACTGTTCTATAGTTTCCACACTCTGTTATTAACTACGCTGTTTGCAAATCCAGGTCACATTCTAACCTCCATCAGAAGTGTTCTGAAGATGAAAAGAAATTCTGTAAAATTCTTACAGAAATGTGACACTTGTTGAAATGGGAACAGAACTAATAAACTAATTAGTGATCAGGAAGGCTCTTCATATAATATCATTGTAAAGAACAACTAGTAGAATTACTGATAGATCTTCAACACCTCTCCCAGACTGGCACGCCATACATGGTTTTAAAAGCTGGTAGGAGTCTTCAAAAGCACATGAAGCATAAAGTAAAATGGTTTTACCAGCTTTTCTGAATGATTGATTATCTCAATCATGGCTTTTAGAAATTATTATTTTCAAGACTCAAGATACAAAGGCACATCTTTTGAATTTTTTAGCAATAGATTGTGTAAATTACTTCACCTTCCATAAAAGCAAAAATTCTAGATTCCAGGAAGATGTAAACAGTTTTGCCATCATCCTCTTTAATTCATTTCCATCTCATTGACTTCCCTTCCAAGCATGTGTTCTTTCGGGGAAAATGATCATTGTTTTAATGGAAATGGTTACCAAAATCCTTTTGCTGTCACGTTCTTTTCAAAGCAACCCATCTCTAGTCTGTTTAAAAAAAAAATCTGTGTACTAGCAAGTTCTTTTAAAATAGTTTTGTCAATTACAATATATTCTTTCTAAATTTTTTTATTACTATTTTACAAAACTGTTATCCATGGTCTAAAACTACTGTTAAGTTGTTATTGCGTACCAACTCATAGCTGACCCTCTCGATTTTCAGAGGCAATCAATCAGATGAGAAGAGATTGCCCACCTTTCTGGAGCAGCTGGTAGATTCAAACCATGAGCCTTTGGATTGAAAGCACAACTTCACTTTTAGGTAGGGTGTGGGAAACAAAATATTTAGGTCATGTTAGACATAAAACAGTAGAGCAGAATCATACATCTCAAAGTGTTAGCAGTATTGACAAATCCTCAGGAAAACCAGTTACTAGGACAGGGCATTCTGCTTTGTAAAATAGTAGATATTAGATATGGCAAAGCTGATTACAACTCAGTGAGCCCATGGACAACAGATCAAAACTCTGCTCTCTCCTGGGCCACGTTAACCGTCTTGCCAGGCCCAAGGCCGTTTCTGCCATCATTGTGTTAATCCATTTCGTGGAGGATCTTCTTGAAAACAAAAATGCAGAGCCAATTAGAACGAGGACAATTCTCATGAAGATGAATGAGACACTAGCCATCAACCATCATGGAGAACCTGGTGATGTTGAGTATTGGTATTAGAACATCTCTGAGTTGGAGTTGACTTGATAGCGACTTACAGTCACAATAGTGTTTAATTTATCATCTGGTGTCTAGAAAGACATGTTTTTCTAATTGATTTCTTTCAAGGAGTGATGTTATCTCTAGACGTTTCACTGTGTGGTGGAGGAAACAGACAGGCTTGGTTTTCAGGGCTGTACAGTTCACAGAGTGAGACCATTCACCATTTCTCACAGAGCCACCAGAGAGGCGCAACCTTTGTGATTGACAGGGCACCTCTCCTATGGCCTGTGGTTGTTGATTACCATTGACTCAGGACCTTCCCAAGCTGGCCCTCCAGTGGGTTTTCAGAGGCAATACGCCGCAAGGGAGTTTGGCCATCTTTCTCCCACAGAGGAAGTGGTGTATTCAAACCATGTGCCTTTAGGTTGACCACACAACTCCTTATCACTGTGTCCATTTTATAAATGAGGAAACCATAGTATAAAATAATTTAAGTAATTGTACAGGATTACACAACTAGTGTGAGACTTGGGGTTTAAACTCAGACTATCTCTCACCATCTCTGCTTCTAAGAAACCATATGAATTACAGAATTTTTTAGAAAACATTGCTTTTTTAGTCAACCTCCTAAAGAAAAGGATTACCACTAATCTCCCACCCCTTCTGGCATGCTTCTCTGAAGACAGTTCTGTGCAGGGCTAGGAAGAGTGAATACCTCATCTCTGCATGCTCACCTTCCTGCTGGGTTCCCTCCCGCTGTGGAAGATGGGCTTTATCTTCTTACGGGATCCAGCCGTGCTTGCTGGACTTAAGGGGAAGAATTTTGTTTCGGTGTATAGTCAGAGATGAGCTACAGAGAAACAAACCAAAAAAGGCAAATCAAACCCAGAGTTAGAGATGTGAATAAATTCCCCCAGGATGGGGGTAACTTCCTGATGTGTATCTTTCTCTTACACATTCAGGCCATAGCACATTCCAACCATGTGTCCCTGTAGGCAATAATATGTATCACAATTGAAGGATACCTTTGTACTCCTCCAGATACATCTGATTGCAATCAGATAATCTGTAATCTTTCCTAATCTGTAACTACAATTACAGTCTGTAATCAGAGGGTCTTCTAAGCAGAGAATAGAGGAAACATGGCTGAAAGGAGTAATGGGAATTGCAATAAAGGACATGGGAAAAATTTACCCAAACACAGCCAGGAATTCAAGGCCAGTTAGTAAAGGGCAGACCAATTTCTTCTACTCATAGAATGTCTGTTTAGATGTATTGAGAAAGGCTAGTACACATCTCACATAGAAACCCAAGTTTCTTTCTTTCTCAGTTGAATTTCCCTCATGGCCTTAGATTTATAGTCTCTGTGAGGTTGAAATGCTTGGTGTATTATTGTTGTGAGCTCCTTGACATCATGCAGAACAACTAACCAGTTTATTGATTGGATTTTGTCATGACTCCAGCTGGTGGTTTTGGCATCCTCGTAAATGTCACTAGGTGCCCTTTAAAACACATTCTGTAAACTCAAATTTTATAAGGAAACCTTAGCATCTAAGCTGGGAACTACTAAGTGATCTCACTGGGTTAAACTGGCTGATCACATAAAAAACCTAAAATCCTGCATGTGGCATAACTAATCTCTAAATTTAAATCACCATACCTTGGTCTCTAACCAGATACTTTAAAAATAAGTGGTGAGAACTGGCAAGCAAAAAAGTATAATTTTATATGAGACAATTGTGGTTTCTACCACCCACTTTTATATTTGAGAATTCAGTAAGACCTTAAAACTGCATATATTGTGCTATATTTTCCTTGTCCATTTATCTGTTCATGAGCTCTTAGGTTGTTGCCTCTCTTTGATTTTGTAAATTATGCTGACCATACATATGTATACAGGGTCACACAACTAGTGTGAGACTTGGAACGTAAACCCAGACGATCTGTCACCATCAGTAAATCACAAGAGAATTGATTGCAGTCTTTCTCCTACAGAGCAACTAGTGGATTCAAACCATATGCATCTCAAAAAATTAATATATTTTAGGGCGTTATGATTATCATAAGAGTCCGGAATGAGGGTTGCAGAGTGGAGTATACTTGGGGTGGGAGTGGAGATGTGCGGGGTCGTGGGGAGGATTGTGTACCGATGAAGGAGTTTTGCTTTTCAAGGAGAGGAGCGAACTGGGGGTGGGGGTGAGTGGGTGGGGAGAAAAGTGCAACAATGAATGGATGGAATTCCAAAATCTCTGTAGATTTTCATTGAAATTAATAATAATTTTTTAAAAAAATAAACCATTCTCCAGTCATCCTTACTCATTGTCCAGGTTTCATATGCACAGCAAGTGTTGGAAAAAGACCATGGCTTTACTTGGCACATCTTAGCCTTCAAATTGATATCATGGTTCTTCTGCTATTTGGAGAGGTCCCAGACAGATGACATTCCCAATGCACTATGTCTCCTAATCTCCTGGTTGCTGGGACCATGGGTATTGATTGTGGATCTAAGATAAAATAGTTCACAATTTCAATTTTTTCCTCCATTTCTCTTGATGTTGCCTCTCTTGTTTTCTTGATGTTGAGATGTAATTTATTATAGAAGTGTAGTCTTTAATCTTTTACTGCAAGCTCTCCAAGTCCTACTCACTTTCAGCAAGCAAGATTGTATCATTTACATGACACAAGTTGTTGATGAATCTTCATTTGATCCTGTTACCACATGCTCCTTCACAGAGTTCAGATTCTTGAATTATTTGCTCAGCATACAGACTGAATAGGTATGGAGAAAGGATACAGCTTTGATGTACACCTTCCTTAATTTTAAACCATGCAGTGTTTCCTTGCCCTGAGCACACAACAGCTTCTCTGTCTAGGTACAGGTTTCACATGAGCACAATTAAGTGTTCTAGAATTCCCATTCCTCTCAATGTTAGCCATAATATGTTATGACCCACACAGTCAAATGCCTTTGCATCATCAACAAAGCACAAATAGACATTCTTCTGGTTTTTCTGCTTTCAGCCAGGATCAATATAACATCAGCAATGATAATCCTGGTGCCAAGGCCTCTTCTAAACCCAGCTTTAACTTCTGGAAATTCTCCCTCAAAATACTATTCCAGTGTCTTCGGATCTTCACCAATATTTTGCTTACATGGGATATTAATTATATTGTTTAATAATTTCCACACTCTTTTGGATGAACTTTCTTGAGAATGTGAACAAATCTGGATCTCTTTCAGTCAGTCAGTCAGCCTTCCAAATTATCTGGCATAGATTGATGAGTACTTCCAGGGCTGCATCTGTTAGATGAAACATATCATATGTTAGTCGCTGTCCCATCAATTCCTAGGGTCTTATTTTTTACCAATGCTTTGAGTATATCTTGAACTTCTTCCTTCATTACTGTTGGCTCTTGATCATATAGTGCTTTCTGAAATGTTTCTGTGTCCAGCTATTATATTATTTTTTTGGTCGTTTTTATGTTCCATAAAGTCACCTGTAACTCATAGCGACCCTATGTATGACAATTTAGAACCCTGCTCTGTCCTGAGCCAATTTCACTCTCCACATAACCCCAGTCACTGTGCCAATCAATCTCATCCATGGTCTTCCTCTTCTGTATTGTTTTCTTCTCCTGTGCTGTGTCCCTCCACTCTTCCAAGCATGATGTCCTTACCTAAGGACTGGTCCCTTTTGGCAACATACACAAACTGTGCGAGACAGAGCTTCAATCCTTACCTCCAAGGAGCAACGTGGTTTCACCTTCTTCAGAAGAGACCTGTTGTTGTTTTAAGTGCCATCGAGTCACAGGCGACTCATAGCGACCCTATGAAGGAGAGTCTTCAATGCTTGGGTGTCTCTCATCCTCTCTCCAGGTTCATAGAGTTTCCAGAGACAAGCTATTATGGAAGTGGATACCACTCCTCCTTCCAAGCTTGTTTTAATCGGGCAGCTCCACCCCACTCTCTGTCTGCATTGGGTAGCCAATCATCAACGCATTTGACACACCAGTGTCACAGTGTTCAGCCTCACAGCAAGCACAAGTTACCCCTGTTCGGCAACTTATACACCAGGGCTATATGACCTAGAGGAATATCTGAACAAAAACAATGACAGACAGGCGCAAGGGCCGCAGAATAAAAGTCACCCACCTTTGGCTTGGTAGCATCACTTTCTGTCCACTGGGCCAGCTGATCTCTCTCTATCTTGATGTTATTATTGTTAAGTACCTTCCAGTCGCAGTCGACTCATAGCGGCCCTGTGAAGGAGAGTCCTCGATGCTTGGGTGCCTTTCATCCTCTCTCCAGGTTCATAGGGTTTTCTGGAGGCAAGCTATTATGGAAGTGGATACCACTCCTCCTTCCAAGCTCAGGAAAGACCTAGAATTGAAATTAATAGAGAACTCTGATGGTTTAGTGTTAAGGAGCTGCACTGCCAACCCAAAGGCATATGGTTCAAATCTTCTAGCAGTTCTGTGGGTGTAGGATGGACATTCTCCTCTTGTGCCATTATGTTGGGCCCTCAGTTCGCCTGCGACTCATAGTGACCCTATATACAACAGCCCTAAACCCTGCTCTGTCCTTTGCTAATCTCACCATCTCCGACACATCTACCATGATTACCACAGTAAGTGAATCAGTCCACCTCATAGATGGTCTTCCCCTCCTGCACTGTCCCTCCACCCTCCCAAGCATGGTGACCCTCTCCAAGAACTGGTCCCTCCTTACAACATGTCCAGGGTATGTCAGGCAAAGCTTCATAATCCTTGCCTTCAAGGAGCAACCTGGTTTAACCCTCTCTAAGACAAACCGGTTCGTTTTCCTAGCAGTCTATGGGATATTTAATACTATTCTACCTTTAAAATTAATACTTGAGACAGAAGAATGTCTATCTGTGTTTCTTTGATTATGCAAAAGGCATTTGATTGTGTGGATCATAACAAACTGTGGCTGACTCTGAGAAGAATGGGAATCCCAGAACATTTAATTGTTCTAATGCAAAACCTATACTTGGACCAAGAGGCAGTAGTCAGAACAGAGCAGGGTAACACTGCATGGTTCAAAATTGGGAAGGGTGTACGCCAGGGATGCATCCTGTCTCCATACCTTTTCAACATGTATGCAGAGCAGATTATCCGAGAGGCTGTGCTCTATGAGGAGAATTGTGGCATCAGGATTGGTGGAAGATCTATTAACAATCTGCATTATGCAGATGACACAACCCTGCTTGCTGAAACTGAGGAGGACCTCATGCACTTGCTGCGAAGGGTCAAGGACTGCAGCCTTCAGTATGGACTAAGGCTCAATGTCAAGAAGACAAAGATTCTTACCACTGGACCAATCGGTAGCATCAGGATGGATGGTGAAGAGATTGAGATTGTTCACAGCTTTAGTTTGCTCGGCTCCACAGTCAACACTCTTGGCACCAGAAGTCAGGAAATCAAAAAGCATATCGTGATGGGAAAGTCTGCTGTTAGGGACCTCTCTAAAGTACTCAGGAGCAACGGTGTCTCTCTGGAGACTAAGGTGCGCCTGATACAGGTCATGGTCTTTGCAATCACTTGTTATGCATCAGAGAATTGAACAATGACTAGGGAGGACAGAAGGAGAGTTGATGCCTTTGAGCTGTGGTGCTGGAGAAGAGTACTGAATGTACCATGGACTGCCAGGAAAACAAACAGATTCATCTTGGAGAGGATTAAACCAAGCTACTCCTTGGAGGCAACGATTCTGGGGCTTCGTCTGACATACTTTGGACATGTTGCCAGGAGGGACGGGTCCTTGGAGAGGGACATCATGCTTGGGAGGGTGGAGGGACGGCGCAGGAGGGGAAGACCCTCTATGAGATGGATTGATTCGGTGACTGGGGTAATTGGGATGGGTGTGTCAGAGGCAGTGCAGTTGGCGCAGGATAGAGCAGGGTTTAGGGCTGTTGTGCATAGGGTCGCTATGAATCACAAATGACTCGAAGGCACAGAACAACAACAACCTTTAAAAACCCAGTGGCTCTCAGCTATGAATTGGTTATAACTCAATAGTATACAACAACACTGAACTTAATGTTATAAATGAAGTGTGTATGAATGTATGGATTAAGAATTAATTTGTTTTGTAAACTTTCTTTAAAATGCTGTAAAAACATATTTACTTAAAAGAAAAAAGTACATATTTTTAACTTAAGGTGTTGTTTATTTTCCAAATTTTGTTGTTGACAAATCAGGGAAACAGGCCATACTTTTTCAAGCATGTCAGCTGTCACAGTCAGTTATTTGAAGCAGTGCAGGAAAAGCATTGGTATGCTTTGATTTTGCAGACATGATGCTAGCCATTGTCTGCCTCTAGCTCGGTGATCAGTTCAGAGTTGAAGGGGATAATGAATGCCTTCTAAAATTTCACAAGATGCTCATAATTTCACCTTGATTAAAATGCAGCTCATAACCATGTGTTTTAACAGGAAACATTACTATGTTTTAGCAACAAATTAAGATAATAGAGTGTTTGAGCCATGTTCCCCTCTGTATTTTTTTAATTACCAATTTCTACTTAAGCCAATACTTAATGGTATTTCACTTTAAGGTGGAAAGTCATTGGCATGACCTATCTTGTACCTAATATTAATTGTAGCTTTAGTGCTTCGTTGTTTGTTATTGTTGTTACTAAGGATCATGTTGTCACTGGTAGGTGACTTCACCTTTATGCTCCTGGCCACCCTGAAGGAACTCATGCCATCATCACAATCACTGCTGGATTGGAGCTCATTTATCCTTTTTTTTTTTTTTTCTTTTTCGTCCCCACAGCCTCTGTGTCAATTCAGCTCTTTAGGGTGTTGAGGTCCTTCCACTTTTCTGCCTCTGTGTTTTACCAGACAGAACATTCTTGTCTAGGCACTGCCCTCTCCGAATCACTTGTTCAAGTGCTGAGTGGGAATGCTTCCATCTCACCTCTTTACTTTTTTTCCTTTCTCTTTTTTAATTGAGATTTTAATGAAAGTTTATAAAGAACTTGGATTTCCAACCCTTTTTGGTGCACATTTTCTTCCCTCCTCACACCCCTATCACTTTTTTTTTCCTTTGGGAAAAAAAAAGTTCTTTCATTGTTATACACTCCCCCCTACCCCAGACCACTTTATTATACAGCTCTTATTCTGAACTCTTGTCATGCCAACAATGCCTAATTATTATTCCTTTTATACAGTTCTCTCCCTCATCTGTTTCAGTGCCATGTAGTTTATCCCCACTTCTCTCAGCTTCCCCCCAGCCCCCATGTCAGTCCTGTTTTATAACAGTGCCATTATGCCCTATTTGTCTTTTTTGTGACTGAGATACTTCACTCAGTATAATGTCCTCCAGGGTCACCCATTATGTATAATAATTCATGAGTTCCTCGTTTTTCAATGCAGTGTAGTATTCCATGGTGTGAATATACCACCACTTCTCTGTCCGTTCATTTGTTGATGGGCATTTGGGTTGTTTCCAGCTCTTTGCTGTTGTGAACAAAGTCGCGATAAACATGAGTGAGCACCCTCATCAACACTTCTAAGGAGCATTCTGACTGTATTTCAAAGACAGATTTCCTTGTTCTTCTGGAAGTCGATGGTATATTTGATAATTTTGCCATCATAATTCAAATACATAAATTCTTTGACTCTTATTCACTTGACGTTGTCTTTTCATATGTATATGAACCTATCACAGCTTGAAACAGGTGTGCCTTAGCTCTCTTAGTGACATCTTTCTTTAAAAAAAAACTTTAATAAACGTTTAAAGAGACTTTGGATTTCCATTCATACATTGTTGCACACTTTCCTCCCCACCCATGCCTTCCCGCAGTTAGCTTTTCTCTCTGAAGAAAAAAAATTTAAAAAAAAAATCTTTCATTGCTATACAACCCTCCCCCCCAAGTCCACTTTACTATGCAGCTTTCCTTTTTAACACCATAAAGAGGCCTTTTGCAGTAGATGCGACACATTGTTTATTGAGTACCTGTATATAATGAAGGGGGAGCTCTGGTGGCCTAGTGATAAGATTCACATTGGTATCCCAAAGGTGCCCAGTACAAATCCACTAAGTGTTGCATGGAGGAAGAAGGACATTCTCCTCCCGTGTGATTTACAGCTTTGAAAAATCTGTTGGAGGAGCAGCTGTGCGTTAGTCCCAACGTAATGGAACGCAACAATTCTTCAAGTTGCCAGTTGACGTCAATATGATTGTCTTTGTTTTCGAAATGAGGAAGCAGTATCAGAGGAGTTAATATCAGCCAAACGGATTAGAATCAATTGGAAGCAATTCCCCAATTAAACATGCTCTATCACTAGACATTTGCAAAAAAACGTGCTTATAAATGCCATTTTACCGACAGTAAAAGCTAAGTCGAGGTGCACGTACTGTGTATGACATAGCATCTTTAATAAGTAATTGTATTTTTGTAACTCTTAGCATCTGGCAAGATTCTCTTATCTCAAGTCATTCTTGAGAATGATCTTGCAAAGCAATAAAGAAAGAGCACTGTTGAGAAACCTATTCTAAGTCACCTATGTACATTATTTCCCTCACAATGGCTGAGAAAAAGACTTTTTTCTCAGTAGTGTGCATTGTTTACCACTCCCAACCCCTCCCCAGTCCTTAACCAGGACTTTCAACATTGCAGATAATGTGAAATTATTTGATGCAAGACTGATCTCATGAAAGAATAAATATGTGAATGAATATATCCTGAAATGAGCAACCCTGTCTACACACATGCTTTCTATCCTTTTTATTCTATTATTTGTGACACTGAGTCATATGCCCTTTGAAATTTGCATCCAGATGGTAAAAATCTGGAATAATAAGTTAGTCTATTATACAGATGCTGTATCTGTCACCCCAAGAAATACTATAAAGTAGTTTCAGTGTATTATAAATTAAACATGATCTCTTCCCTGCTCTTTGGACAGAAAACGACTAGAAATGAAGGTGCACAAGCACATACATTGTGTTTGATAAACCTCTGTTGGATGAAGTTGAATATTGCACAGCAATGGCAATAGGTACTTGTAATCAGACTGCTAAATGCCATGTGACAGCTGTTCTGATTAGTTTTATGTCATCATTAATTAAGGTTTCTAGAAGTAAAACTCATCAAGGAGAATTTTTAATACCTTTTATACCTGCAGTTTAATGAAACCGTAGACATTAGCTTTTCCATATTAAGCACACCTGTCCCCCAAACTTAGGGCATCATCCTGGCTCTGCTTTCACACTACTTGCAGTTTAGCGTTTGACTGTGTCCCTACTGGAGAACGGTCTTCAACCCTTTGAATCATGAGCACCCTTGGACAGGTGAAACCACGAACCACGGAGAAAAGCTTTTACAAAAGGACTAAGCAAGTGGTCATTCAGCAGTGGCTTACAGCTTCTAGCTACTATCCTAGAATAAACAAATAAGCACTTTTATTTATTTGTGATTAACAAATAAAAGAGATGGGGTTTAGTAGTTTAATCTCTGATGGGAAAATTGTGTAAACACCAGGTGGGCAAAAAACAGGTGATGCAAATAACTTCCACATTTTCAAATGTCAGCTGCTCCCAAGAGAAGCGGTTTAAACAAACAACGTGTATAGCTTTAGCAGATGATAACAACACATACCACTTCCCTTTCATTTTCCAATATCTGGGCTGTTAACCACAGTTCAGAGATGCTTTGAAGTGCTTTGATCTTCATCAGTGGTCATGTTTTAAAGAAACAGCTGGGCTAACTTGAAGCGCTGGTGCTTATCTGTGGTGCATCTCCCCTAACAGATGGCATCTTTGGGATTGCTGTGACAGTCCCCTGTTGCTGGCGGGTGATGACTCGTGGTCACAGAAGCCCAGTGTACACCAAAGTGAATGGAAGACTGTTTGGTGTTCTTGGCTACATCTCATTTTCAAACAGAATTTCAATGGCTGTGACAATTTACCATGCTGTTGTCAAAATAAAGAGTGGCCCAGTGACAAATCAGATCTGGCTAGTGTTCAGCCCTTGGGTACCGTTCGCGGTTCGTTCCCGTGTCAGGAGACTGAGATCACTGTCTGCCCTGAAAACGTGATCCTTGCAGGTGGCACATTGTCGATTTCTCTGTCCTTCCTGATGGCTCATTTTTCAATCACAAGGCAACAACACTTCCTGATTTTTCCCCCCTCCTCCATCTCCCTCCACCCACATATTACCCAGAGAGCAGTATCTGCAGCTGATCTTTAGTTCTTTGGAAATAAGAGAAGCTCCTCCACTAGAGAGACTGTTAGAGGTCATGGAGACAGACACTCCATCGCGAAGGAGCTCACAGTGTTCTGAGGAATGGCCTGTGTGTGGCATGTGTCTCGGTTAGGCTGGTGTCATCGCGTAGTTAAAAAGGCAACTCCCATCTTCAGAGGCACCGCAGCCTCTGCAAATGTGGCTGGTAGAGTCTGGAGAAAGCAAAGTCAACACCTAGTGGGATCATGGGTTGTGTTATGTGTCAGAAAAAAACCATTGTCATCAATGGCAACCGGATAAGCAATAATATTAAAATTCACACAATGGAATACTACGCTGCCTTGAAAAACAAGGAACTCATAAACTATTATACAAAATGGGTGACCCTGGAGGACATTATGCTGAATGAAATAGCTCAGTCACAAAAGGCCAAAAACTACATAGTGCCACTGTTGTAAAACGAGACTGACATTGGGGTTCGGGGGAGGCAGAGAAAGATGGGATAAATTATGTATACTGCATTGAAACAGATGAGGGAGAGAACTGTTTAAAAGGAATATATGATTAAATATTATTGACATGACAAGTCCAGAGTGAAGGCTGCACAGTTCAGTGGACTTGGGGGGAGGGATTGTATAACAATGAAAGAATTTTTCTTTTACATTTCAAAGAGAAGAGTGAACTGGGGAGGAAGGGTGGGCAAGGAGAAAAGTGCAACAGTGAATGAATGGAAATCCAGAGTCTCTGTAAATTTTCATTAAAATTAATAGTAATAATAATAATAATAATAATAATAATAATAATAACGACGAGGCTCCAGTTACAGTGAGCTGACACAACAGAATTCTCAGAACCATTCAGGGTAGCCCAGCACACAAGCCTTGTATGATATGTCAGCCCCTCTGATTAAGGGCTAATCAGAAACAGATAAAAGGCAGCCTCTATTGTGCACAGTAAATCCCATTTAAAAGAAAGAGTAATGGAATCAGGTTTTCATTTTCTTTTTGAGAAGAAGCCGCTGATAATATGTATGGTAAAAAGTCCTAACACTGTTTTCTCAGAGTAGTGTATTTTTATTTCTGATCAGCCTTGCAGAAATCCCCGGGAGACAGAGGTGTGACAGGAAGCAAAGCAATGAAAATCGTATTGTTTCTTCTGTTTCTAAAGAGACTTCCGCCTCATTATTCAGCTATTAGAAAGAGAAAGGAGACTAAAGTTTTCTATTTGCACTTACACTCAGATAATTCTCATTCTGTCCCACTGTCTTCTGCAGGGGGAATGAAATATTTTGTAGCATTCAGTACATTTCAGAAAATACATCCCACTCACAAATCCTTATCAAGAGAAAAAAGTCCAAATACTGTTTTTATCATAAATATAAAAGCCTGAGTTGTGGCATTTAAGAAGACAGGTCCTTTTCATTTACAAGTGTGGTACTTATCTCCATTAGTGCACTTTATAAACAGTACGTTAAAAATGTAGCTGCAGGTGAGTCAGTTAGGATACCTAGGGTCTCCTATGCTTCAGAGTCACTCTGCCCTTCCACCACATTTTCAACGGCTTTCATATTTAGAAATAGACTGGCAGACTTCTTCAAATGTGGACTCAAACTCCTAACCTTTCACTTAGTAGGTAACTATTTACACCACTCAGGGACTTGGGAAATACTATCTAGATTTGTTGAGATTTTGTTTATTTTTAGCACAAGAAATGGGATAGATTAAAAATGGCTCCACATTATTTTCATCTCCTCTTATCAAGAGGAAATGGAGGATCTGATGGCCCCAGTGGTAAGATGCCGTGCTCCAGCCCCAAAGGTGAATGAATGGTGTGAATGTACCAGCGTCTATGAGGGAGGAAGCTGGACAGAGTCTCCTCCCATGCAGTTTATTGCCTCTGAAAATCCACTGGAGGGTCAGTTCTCACTAGATGGTACTCAACCACAACCACCTATCAAGAAGTCTCTGTTTCCTCACGTCTCTAACTCTGTTGATGCACGGTGTTACTTCATCCCGTAGAAGGGCATGAAAAGAATGTTGAAAGACTCCGAAGCAAAGCCTTAAGAAGTCTTGTATCTCATCTCATGTTGGAATACCACCACCAAAATGTAAACCCTACTAGCCAACTGAGAGGCCTGGGAGGAGGACCCAGGAATCTCGGCTGACAGATACGCCTGCAAGAGCTGATGTAGACCATCCACTCTCCAGTCGGGCCACCAGATGACTGTAGATGCCGTGGCAGCACTGGATGGAACAGATCAAGACCCGAAGAACAGAGCCTCACCTTGATTACTGACTCAGAACCTTCAGCAAAGAATTCCTGTCTACAGCCTCCAGGTTTTGCAGGAGTAGGTTTTTAGGCAACAAAAGACGACTCACACCAGACACCCAAAACTAAGCCCATTACAGGTCACTCTTGGTGACCCTACAGGACACAGTATAAATTCCCATACAAGTTGCAAGTCCTTCTCTCTCTGCAGAAACACACTACTGCCACATTTTCTCCCCTTGAGAAGCTGGTGGATTTGAACACCCAACCTTTTGATTGGCAACTCAACAATTAATACATTGTGCTACAAGGTTTCCTGGCTCTAAAAAATGATAGTGACGGTCCCATCCGGCCTGACCAAGCCCCTCTCTCAGTGCAGCACACCTGCCTGCTCCCTCCTGTGCTGAAGTCAGACTTAAAAGGCGGAAGCACATTTATGCCTCACACCTCTTGGGGAAGGTTACTATTATCAGCATCTATTTTAAACCACGAATTGAGATAGCCCTTCAGGGGCTGTTCTTGTGTGGTCTACTTCTTGCCAAATGATGAATTCTGGTGTTTCAGGCTGCACACAAACCCGCTGAGCCGATACCTCAGAAAAACCTGATAAGATCATCTCAGAAGGAATAAGAATGAAACCATAACGCAGCAAACATTTCCTATTATAGTGACAAGATGGACCTGCAGGGAGTGGAGTGAGTTCCCATCTCTGCAGTTGCCTAGAATAGTATGAGAGAGTGGGCCAAGGTGGTGGGCGTTTCTCCCAGCAGAGGCCTTCCTGTGCATGGGCTGTGAGATCTCTACATTCAGGCCCACCTTGGAAGGGAGCTCAGAGTCTGGCTTCCTATTCTCTGCTTGTTTACTGGGCCGAGAGGAAGCACAAGAGTTAGTAGCCTCCGCAGAGCATCGATATGTACTGGTCCTTGTGGTCCGGCCTTGTACAGCTTCAGCAGAACATGGTAGTGAGTTTGTTTTATGGTAGACTGCAGGTAAAGTCACAGCTTCAAGTAGTTTCCTTGGCATGGTATTTAGGACTTGGAGGGTATGACAAAAGAAAGAAGACTGGCATAGGGGCTGGGGGGAGAATGAGAAAGTTCGGGTAAATAATGTATACTGCACTGAAACAGACCATGGAGAGAACCGTTTAACGTGGATATATGATTAGGTATTATTGTCATGACAGGAGTTCAGAATGAAGGTTGAATAGTGGAGTGGACTTGGGGGGAGGGACTGAATAACAATGAAAGAATGTTTTCTTTTACTTTTCAAGAAGAAAAGTGAATTGGGGAAGGGGTGGGCAGAGAGAAAAGTGCAACAATGAATGAATGGAAACAATCTCTGTAAATTTTCATTAGAATAAATTTGAAATTAAAAAAAAAAGAAGGAGGGGAAGAAAAGCGTGTGGAAGGGACGCAGGCAGGCGAGCCTCCACCCCCAGCAGGTGAAAATTCACTTAGCATGGGCTTTGCTGCTTCTCACTCCTTTTCAATCCCACCAACATTTACTGAGGAACAGCACATGACAGCCCCACTGCTGAGTGCTTGGAAGATGAAGACGAGCTAAACGTGACACTTGCAGGCAGAAACGCCTAGTCCAATGGTAAAGACAGACCGAGGAAGTGAATAGTTGTAATTCAGTGCTGCTTAGTCTAAGATGAACGTCAGTGCTGCAATGTGCACAGGGTCTATTTTCACTTAAATAGATGAGAGAACAAAACATGAGACTCGTCAAAAGCTGTACTATTTCCAGCACCACAGGCATGTGTATGTTGGGGAGTTTTCCCTCCGTATGTATGAAACTGCTCACATTTTCTTCAAAAGACTGGAGATAACTCTTTATATTGCTGTGCTCAAGCACAAACTTAAAGCTCAATGAATGAGATTCCTAATGTAACATGATAGCGTTCCCTTCCACACAGGCAGCGGGTTTTGTTGTTGTTGTGGACTGTGGTTAGTTTCTCTTGGCTCAAGGTGACGGCGGGCACCTGGGATGCTGGCTGGCCCTGTGTTCTCCCTTTACCAGCACAGTCCTCGGATCCACGGCATTTCCATCAGCTCAGCCTTAGTCTAAATTCTCCACTGATGCCTGGACAGCGTCAGCGTAACATGAAGGCTTCCACTGACAGATGAGTGGGGCTACACAGGACATCATCAGCTACCAGTGGAGCGTTATTTCAGTGTTGTTGTTATGTGCCATTGAGTCATAGTATCCCAATGAACAACAGATCTGAACCCTGTCCTATCCTGTGCCATCTTCATAATCTCTGACACACTCAAGCCCATTGCTGAAGACATTGAGTCAACACACCTGGTTGAGGGTCCTCATCTCCTTCACCATCTGCCTAACTTTCTAAGCATAATGTTCTTCCCCAAGGAATAGCCTTTCCTAGCAACACGTCCAAAGTATGGGAAACGAAGCTTCACCATCCTTGCCTCCAAGGAGCACTCTGACTGCACTTTCTCCAAGACTTATCCGTTTGTTCTTTTGGCAGTCCATGAGATATTCTGTACTCTTCTCCAATACCACAGTTCAAAGTCTTCAATTTCAATAAGAGGTGAGAATTTTACTATTGAACCACTGATGGTAATAGGCCCAATATTACCACTAATATCCCTAACCACCAAGGTCACCATAAGGTAAGCTTGTAAAATTCTTTGGCGTGTTCCTCATGCATAATTCCTTATTGTGCAGTAGGAAATTTTCTATCTGATCAACCACACATGGTAAGACAAATAGTTGAGCCAAGATCTACAGAACCGAATGAATTAAATTCATTCATTTTTACAGAAAAATAATGACAATGTAAGATGGAGTCTCCTTGTCCTGAATTTCCTCATCAATCAGGATTCATTTTAAGCCCCTAGAGCATGGATATAAAATCTTTTCATTAGTCCCCTAAGTCCTTCTAACACCACACTTATTGTAACCTTTCAATAACTCTTGGCAAATGGACTGAATAGATCTTCTGTCAATATAATCTAATAAGTAATCCCCTGAGCATTGGTAGAGTAAAATTAATGCCCTTTCTTTTTAAGCTCTTTCTAGAAATGCTTTTGAACATATGAATTAAAATGAAACCCAAGGATAGCTATTTTTTAGGTAAAATTTGCAACTGATTTTGTGGTTTTAATTTCTATGAACTCAAAAAAGAACATAAACAGAGTACAGATAGAAATGTGTCACTGTAAGAGGAAGTTAAATATTGCACCTGTTTGACATAGCATAGACAATCTTTTGAGGATGAAGATATAAAAAAATTACTCTTTTGTGGTATGTCATCAGGTTGATTCTGGATCATAACTGCTCTCTCAGACAAAGTATAACTACCACCCAAGGCTTACTAGGCTATAATTTTTATGGGAATGTAGCTCCTGGTCTTTTCTATATAATGAATCAACTCTTGAGTTCAAAGTACTGGCTGATCTCTCCCATTTGAAATTAAACACTAGACCACTGTGCCACCAGGGTTCTGTAAAACAAGAACAGCTTACCAAACCAGTTGCTATTAAGTGGATTTCAACTAATAATGGCCTGATAGGTCAAAGTAGAACTGTCCTGTAAGGTTTCCAAAGCTGCAATCTTTACAAAACCAGGCTACCATGTCTACACACACACACACAAAGAATGGCTGATAGGTTTGAACTGCTGACCTCTTCAGTTTAGCACCTAACCCTAAATTATTGTGCCGATAGGTTTTTTGGGATTTTTATTTGCCAGTCATTTTAATGCTGGAAAAATATGAAAGATTAAAGGTCTTTTAAATCTTTAATCTTCTATAGCTGCATCTTTAGAAAATTCTATAGGCCTTGTGTTCCTTGCATAGAAAAATGTCTAAATTATTTTTTAAAATACTTTTCTTTGTATTCAAAGTCAGTTCACTTGCATTGCTTTCTCTCTAACTTAATCCAGTCTGATAACAGGGAAATCTTCAGAGAGGCCTGTCCTATTCATAGAAAAACCCTTTCTGAAGAAGCACATGATTCGTTGCCTGAAATCAAAGACTTAGAGGAAAGTCATATTTAATCCTATTAAAATAGCCACATACTTCATATCCTCTTTTAAGCAAAATTTCAAATGAGAAACATTTATAGGTTTTTCTTACACTGGCTGTAGTGTGTAGAAAAGTGACTTCACCATATCCTGTTGTAATAAATAGGGATTATGAAAATTTCCATTGATATCATCCTACTCCCATTTATACACACACACACACACATGCACACTAGATAAAATATTACTCTATAGAATAACTTATACTATCTTAAAGGATTATATAACTATTTGACATTTTCTAATTATTTCATTAGAAAGCTTGAGAAATTTTTTATTCTTGACACTAGTGTTTGATTCTGTTCTTCCTATTCAAGGAATGTAGTAGGTTATATATTAAAGTGCTAACATGAAGGTTAGTGGTTCAGATCCACCAGCAATTTTTTTGAGAAAAGATGGGTAGTCTTCTCTTATAAAAAAATGTACAGTCTGAAAAACCTGAGTAAGGTTCACCATGAGTCAGAACCCAACTAACAGAAATGGGTTTACTCTCTGAATAATTGTAATTCAGTGCCACTTATTCTATGATGAACCTGTATGTTACAACACATTGCTGTTCTCATTTCCATTTTCCATAGATGAAAGAAACTCAGTCTTTCTCAATGCTGAATAAATACTCGGGGAAACTAGTCTAAATGAAGAAGAATAAGACAGCAAGTTTGTAGGTAGACCAGTTAATAGTCTGTCAGACCCAGATGGCACAACCTAACTCATCAACAATGAAGATTTTAAGCACTTAACTTTTGAAGACCAAAGACGTAGTCTTCAGTGTGGATTATCCTTCAAAGTAAAGAAATAAAAATCCTCCAACTGAAGGAGTGAACACCATCATGATAAACAGAGAAAAGATTGAATTTCGGATTGAATTTACTCCAGTAGACTCGAGTCCAACATTTATGCGATGGCTAGGACATGACTGTGTTTTATTCTGCTATACATTGGTCACTATGAGTATTAATCAGCCTGACAGCATCCAACAACAATAACCAACAGTCTCTGACAGGAAGAAGGCCTGGTGGTGCATTAGTTAAGCACTTGACCCACAGTTGAGTGGTTCAAATCCACAGATACTCTACAGAGAGAAGGTGTGCATCTGTAAAGATGACAGCCTTGGGAACCCTGTGGGACAGGTCTACTCTCTCTTTGTAGGGTTTCAATGTGTCAGAATTAATGTCATAGCAATAGATTTTGCGTGGGATTTGAAAACAATTCCTGAGTGGCACAGATATCTAATTGCCCAATTACTAATTAAAGGTTTTGTGGTTTGACCTCACTCAGAGGATTCTCAGAAGAAAGTCCTAGCAGCTTCCTAAAGCTCAGCCTTTGTAAACCATACAGAGCATGTGCCCACTCCATACACATGGGGCCATCGCAAGTCGTAATCTGCTCAGTGACAGTTTGGGCTACAAGGGTCTAGACATCATTTGAAGAATGTAGCCTTTTTTTTCTCCTTAGGTTTATACTCGTGCTGTCTTGGCACAGAAGTGCCTCAAGGACATGATAATCAGTGTGTGTGGGGACGACTAGATTCACTTTGTACAATGATTTGATAAAGAACCTTGACAATCACTCGCTATGCATCAGAGAACTGGAAAATGACTAGAGATGATAGAAGGAGAATTGATGCCTTTGAGCTGTGGTGCTAGAGAAGAGGACTGAATATAACATGAACTGTTAGGAGAACAAACAGATTCGTTCTAGAGAGGGTGAACACTGGCTGCTCCTTGGAGGCAAGGATTCTGAAAGAGGGACCAGTACTTGGAGAGGGATATTATGCTTGAGAGAGGGTGGAGGACAGTGCAGAAAGGGAAGACCCTTGACGAGATGAATTAATTCAGTATCTGGGGTAATGAGGGTAGATGTATCAGAGACAATAAGGTTGGCTCAGGATAGAGCAGGGTTCACAGCTGTTGTGCATGAGTCTCAGACCACTTGACGGCACATAACAACATCTATATATCTTAAAAGGCATGTTTATATTCTTCATTTATCAGCCTCTTTCGAAGCTCAGCCATTCGGAGGTAGCACCAGATCAGTGTTATTACGGAGGGGCCAGTCCGGTGTTTGTATATTATTCCTGATTAGTAGGCCATGTAGGATCATTGGTTAAGAGGTTTGGTACATGCCTTCTAATAGCAAGCTTAGAGGTCCCCTCCTACCAGCCACTACGTGGTAGCAAGATAAAGCAGTTTGCTTCCGCAGAGCTTACCATTTTGGAAACCCTGTAGGACAGCTCTGCCCTGGCTTAGAAGGGTGCTATGAGTCTCAATGGGTTTGCAACAGAAAAACCAGAGGTTAAGGTCATTGTTGTGAGGTGCCGCTGAGGTGAGTATGACTCAAAGCGACCCTATGAACAACACATCTGAACCCTGTCCTATTCTGTGCCATCATCATCGTCTCTGACACACTGGAGCCCGCTGATGCAGCCACTATGTCAGTCCATCTGGTTGAGGGCCTTCCTCTCTTTAGCTGCCTCTCTACCTTTCCAAACATGATGTTCCTCTCCAAAGAGCGTCTTCTAACAATATGCCCAAAATATGTGAGGTGAAGCTTTGTCATCCTGGCTTCCAAATAACATTCTCATCGGACTTTCTCTAAGACACGCATGCTTGTTTTGTTGGGATTCTGTCTGTGGGTTACTCAGTACTCTTCTTCAACATCACAATTCAGAGGCGTCAAGTCTCTTGTCACTCTTATTTACTGTCCGGTTTTCATATGCATAGCAAATGATAGAAAAGACTGGGATATTCAGTATTCTTGTTCAACATCACAATTCGGAGGCGTCAAGTCTCCTGTTATCCTTATTCACTGTCCAGCTTTCATATGTATAGCAAATGATAGAAAAGACTGTGGCCCGAATCAAACACAGTTTAATCCTCAAACTGGCATCATTACTCCCCAGTAATTTGGAGAGGTCCCTAAAAGCAAACTTTCTCAGTGCTATACATCTCCTGACCTTGTGAGTTCTGGTACCAAAGGTGTTGATTGTGGATCCAAGTAAGATGAAATAGTTCACACTTTCAATCTTTTATCCATCTATCGTATTTCCTAACAGTCCAATGGTGAGGGATTTTGTCTTTTGTAGGTGAGATATAATCTGTATTGAAGGCAGTGCTCTTGGTTCTTCTGCAGGAAGCACTTCAAATCCTCCTCACTTACAGTTAGAAGCTGTTGCTGTTGTTATGTGCCATCGAGTCACCTGTGCCCGTAGTGATCCTACGTACAGCAGTTCTAAAGCCTGCCCTGTCCTGAGCTAGTCTCACTGATTGCAACACACCAGCCCATACTGCCCCAGTTACTGTGTCAATCCATCTCATCCAGGGTCTTCCTTTCCTGTGCTGTCTTTCCATCCATCTAAGTATGACATCTTCTCCAAGGACTGGTCTCTTCTGGCCACCTGCCTAAAGTATATGAGACAGAGCTTCAAAGGCCTAGCCTCCAAGGAGAAATTTGGTCTCACCCTTTCCAAGACACATCTATTTGTTTTTGTTTTTTGGCAGTTCATAGTATGTTCTTCTCCAGCACCACAACTTGAAGGTATTGATTATTCATGAACCATCTCTGTGTGTATTCATAGACAAGATACAATCTTAGAAATAAAAACTCCTTGTGTTATAACATTTTATTACATGAGAAAGGCTTAAAAAGGGGCAGGATAAGAGCACAGTGAACAAGAGTTTTCTACATGTTTGTTGAGTCAATAACATGTTTGTTGAATGATCAACATGTTTGTTCAGTTTCCTTCTTGAAATTGCCAGCCCCCTTTCTAGTGTGATTACACTTATGATTGTTATTTGCATTCCCCTGGTTTGCATCTCTGTCTTAGCAGGGTGTTCTTTTCAGCTCTGCCAGGACACTCTTCCATGCCAGCTCCTCCTGCTTCTGGAATCCTAGGACAAAACGAGTAATGAGACACCCAGTGATGGGATACTGTGTAATATCAGGGAACCTTTGGCCACTGCTGCTTCACACCTCATTAATTAGGTGTTAATTGAAAAAGCTACTTAGAAGTTGCTTTCTGCTTGCTCTGTGCCCTAACAACCTGATCTGCGTATGAAACTCCCGTCAGCATCAATGCCTCTGAGAAATAGGCCTAGTATCTGTGAAGTTAAGGTTACATATTTTAACCTCAAAAGAAAGATGTGCAGAAACTTGCGTTTTTGTAACAGGGCTAATGTCATCATTATATGTTCTTTTTTAAAAAAAAAATTTTTTTTGTTTCATTGTGATTTTAAAGAGAAATTAGATTTTTCACTCATTCATTGTTACACATTTTACCTCCTCGTTTCATAATTACCTCCCCTCTAGTCCTCTTTACAATAATGTGTCTCTTATTCTGGGCTATTGTCATACGTGTAATGCCTAATTATGTATTCATTTTGGACAGTGCATTATATGTTCTCCATGCTTTAAAGAAAATATACCCAGACTAAGTCATGAGACTTTATGCTTTGTTGTTCTTTTTAGGGTCCATAGCCACCCTAAGAAAACCCAGACAGAACTCTACCCTGTCCGTTACCACCCTCACAGTCTCCACAATGCTGATCCCCGTTGTTGCTGTCCATCTGTAAGGTTGAGTCTTCCTCTCTTGCTGATACTCCACTTTTCCCAGTATGATGTCTTTTCCCCAAGGGTTGGCCCTTCCTGACGATATGACCCAAGTATATGAGATGAAGTTTCACCACCCTTGTCTCCAAGGAACATTCTTATCCCCTTTCCTCTGAGGCAGATAAGGTTGCTCTATTGGCAGTCCATGAATATTCAATAAGATGATACTCAATTATAATTATATTATATTATATTATATTATATTATATTATATTATATTATATTATATTATATTATATTTCAGTAAGAATAGATTCAATACTCTTCTCCAACACCACAAATTCCCAGGGATCCATTCTTCTTCGGTCTTCCTTTTTCATTGTCCAACTTTCACATTCATATGAAGCAAATAAAAAGATAATGGCTTAATTCAGACACTCCTTCTTCTGTACACTGATTTCCCTGTTCTTCAGCACTTTAAAGAAGACCTTGAGTTAAAGTCAGTTATCCAGAGAAGCCACGTTATTACTGAGAATATGTTTAATTAGTTTTGGTCAAACATTCTTCTAGGTGGTACAGCGCTGGTCTATCCATTTGCTGTACAGAGGTAACTCATGGTTGCTGTGATGCTAAACAATGTGACACTGATGTGTCAAATGTGATAATGGCTACCCATGGTAGACAGTGTTTGGTGGAGCTCCCCGATTAAAATAAGTTTGGAAGCAGGAGTGACATCCACTTCCTGAATAGTTTGCCTTCGGAAACTCTGTGAACTTGGATGAAAGTTATACAGGTGGTCAGGTCTTTCGTTCATACGGTTGCTATGAGTCATCTTATAACTCGACAGAACTTAACAACAATAAAACAACAACATTTAAAAATTACTGAGAGTTATGAGTATGTCCAAATTACTACTAAATGTAATGAGAATATGTTAATGTTACAAATTGCAGTTATCTAGAAGGAGCCATCTTATTACGAGAGAATGTTAAAACAATATTGACTCTAACTTTACATGCTTAAACATGACTGAATATACTTACAGAATATTTTCTGAAAGCATGCACCTTTGAATATGTAGTTTATTGACATAGATAACTCACCGGCCTGAGACTGGAAGGAAAGTAAAAGAAAGTACGTTTTCTTACCAATATAAAATATCTTCTTTTCAATGCAAGACCACAAATCACGAACAAAATGTTGAAATATGATTTTCTGACATATGGAGATTATTGGCAGCCTCCTATTAAATTTCCTTCTATAGTTTTGAATACCATGAAAAGAATTCATAGATCACAGTAAAAATTTTGCATTTGGAACAAAAAGATCTCTCGTACTAAATATAAACATTAATTGAAAACATCTCATTGACCATAAGTTTATGTGCACTCATACTGCGCTCTCTTCATCCTTAACGTATCATTTTACTGCCCAAAACACATGTGAATTGCAGCTCTGAACATATCATGTGCAGACATTATGGCTTTTAGCTTTTCCTAGGCAGGCTTGAACGTGGGGCCTTTGGGGACCTAAGCAATTGGCTTGAGAAAGAGAAGAGAATCTAAATGCAAAAGAGGCAGAGTCAGGGGAACTCGATGAGCTGTAAGTTGCTTCCTCATGAAAGACTCTGACTCTATCCCAGTGATCTTACTCTTCATTGACCTCTTTAGCCAAGATGGTGTATCTGAGCAGCAGAACTTCTAGGATCTGGCAGGTAGCACCAAGCTGGGGAAGCTCCAGCCCACCAAGTGGCTGTGACATGTGCGCACTGCATTCTTCAGGCCACAAAGGCTGGCAAAATCACAGAGTGTGTTTTGAGTTCCAGCCGGGAATGCAAAACAGCAGGCCTGACTGACAAATGACACTACAGAGGCCAAATCCAGCTGCACAGATTAGGCAAATGAAGCCTGACAGCCAACTGGTAAACCCTCTTCACTCGGGATTGGCGTGATTTATTTGCCACCAATTATGTAATCACAGGGCTTCTTGTTGAAACTGGTTTATTGGCTGAAGGCTGAGCTGGTAGATCGAAGATGGCTGGTGTAGAACAATACCAAGAGAAAGAATAGGGATGGACAGTTTCCACAGTTATGGATTTTTCATTGCGATTATTTAGTGTCTTAAGAGAGTCTGGGAAAGTCTCTGGGGTTGTTTGTAAGTGGAATGGCTACTCATTAGACAGAACTCAGGGGAGGAAATCAATAATTTCTGGAGATGGTTTGCAGCTTCTTGTTTCACTTTCAAGTTTTGCGAGCTTGGCGTTTCCCATCGTTCCACTGGATATGCCGCCCTGGACAGGCGAGGTCTAGAAAGCATGACGTTGACTCTCACCTTCTTTTGCGGTGGCCTGGAGGGTAAGGAGTGGTGCTGCATCCCCCAAAACAGGTTTTAAATGCACCAGTTGCTCTGTGGCAGAAACATGGACAATCTTCTCACATGTGATTTACAGACTCTGAACGCCCCCCTCCCCCCCCACCCCCACCACCCGGAGATCAGCTAGGAGTATGTTCTGGCTTCTCAGCAATGAACTTGACTTTTTGAATGGCTTTTTTTTTTTTAACAAAAAACTTGTGTCCTACTGCATGGTGGTTTTGTCCCTCCCCACTTAGAGAACTCTATTGGGAAAGTTCTGCAGAGCCAGGAAAGGCTAATGGGTCTCCAGCAATAAGATGCAAATTCCAGTGCTTGGCTGGGATCATCCCCTAGCAAGAGGAGCCTTCCACGGAAGCCTCAAAGGTTGTTTTTTGTTTGTTTTCTTTCTATAAAAAAGTTCCAGGTATTTGTAGGTAAATGTTCAAATTCATGTATATACCATGGACTTTGAAACTGCTCTTTCTCTGTCTCTTTCTTTCATGGTCAAAACTTGTGTCAAAATCATACTTGACAAGATTCTAGAGTGCTATATCCATTAAGATATTTTAATTATAATTGGAACAGAGGAGTTCCAAGTGACCACAAGCCTAGAACCTTCTTGCATGAATGATCAGATGCCTCTTGGAGTAGTTTACTCACGCAAGAGAGCGGGGTGATCTGTCACTTGTTATGATGAGAAGAAGATTGTTCGTTTTAGTTTGGAATTTGAGGTAAAATGCATAAGATAGCCGTGATTAAATAAGATATTTCTGATTTATAGATATGTGTGTGTAAATGTTTGTTTGAAAATGGTAACAGCTATAAAGATTTGAGGTTTTTTTCTCACAGATTTCAACATTTCAGTTGTTCTAAGTCTGAGTTTCTTAAATTAGGTTGAGAGATTTATTTCTGTGTTCTGGGGGCTTAGTGGTAAGAATATGCACTTCCAATGGAAGGTATGTGGTTCGAATCAACCAGTTGCTGTATGGCAGAAAGAGAGGCGATCTCCTTCTGAGAAGTTTATTGCACCTGAACTGTAAGGTCAACTATGGGTCCCTCTTGACTCAGAAGTACACAACAACCACCATCGCAACTGGGGGTTCAAATTCACCAGCAGCTTCATGTGAGAAATATGGATAATCGCCTCCCGTGCAATTGATAGCCTCTAAAACTCTGTCAGTTCATAATGACCCCAAACACAAAGTAACTAATAAAGACTTTTCAGTCTTGTACTATCGCAGGTCATACTATGACCCACAGGATTTTGGAAGCATATTTCCAAGTCTCCCCTCCCCGAAACCAGTTGAACAACAGATGGTTGCCATACAATAGGGTGGTTGATGTGCATGATATCAGTTGACCAGAAATCCAACCTTGAGTTTCTGCTTGGATGACAAGTGTTCTCTCACTGAACCACCACTGTCCACCATTGACTGTTTTCAAAGTGTGATCCCTAGGCCAACAGCATCTATGTCACCTGGGAGCTGACTCAGAACCGGGAGGGGGACCCCAGGCTCTCTAACATGCTCGAGGTGGGCCTGTTAACACACAAAACATTGGAAGACCACTGAGCTGTAATAGACTGACTCCAGATTTTAAAAGGTAACTGGTGTTACACAATTTAAAAAAAATAAAAATCTATATTTAAAAAATTCATTTTAGACTCTCATCAAAGGAGTTTTCAGTCCATGTTTTATTTCTTTAAGCTTTCAGAATTTTGCTTTGCGGATTTCTGGAGTATTTTATGCATTTGTTCAGGATAATTGAAGCTGGAGACCAAGGCACTAATGCATTAAGTGAAATGCAGGCTGGAGCGTGGGGAGGGAGCTCTGCTGGAGGTCCCATTCTGTCCTGACATTATTTAAATGATGAACACAGCTAGGATAGGATGGGCAAGTGATTACATGGCAGGGAGGTGGAGGAAAGAAAGGCATTATACCAATCAGGTTTACTGATTGTAAATAACAGGAGGAAAAGATTTTAAAAGGAGCTTTTGTATATATTGATATATAAAATAAATGGAGTTTTCAACTAGTGTTTACACATAGTCTTTGATTATAGATTTTCTCAAATCCAATATGGCTCTTCTTCCCATTTCATCTTGGTTGGTATGGTTTTAAGGTTGTGTGCATTTTGGTGTATTGTTCCCCCACCCCCACCCTGGTCTCCACGTGTGGCTGTTGATGGAGAAGCCCATACATTTAGAATGTCATTTACATATTCCTGAAGTTCAAGGCATTTTTGTGTTAAATGTATTAGATTTTTAAGAACTTGGGCACGATTAAGTCTAATTTAATATAGATGTGGCTAGCTTCGGTGTCCCTAGGTAGCTGAAACTCAATTTTTTTTTAATTAGTATTTGAAAAGGCAGGCTTCCTCTAGCCATCGTAATCGTATTTTCACTGTATTTTTATTCCTTTCCAGATCTGACTGTCTTAAAATTTAATTACTGTTAGCAAGACCTTTATGGGAAGAATAGAAATAGTCTCATAATAGTGTTAGCATATTAAATGTAATTTTGAGGTGCCCTCCTAGGATTGCAACGCTCCTCAATAGAGCCAATTTAGCTGCCTCTTTTTTGCCCTGACAGTTCACATGCATTCAGCTCAGAAATGTGTTTTCTCCCTGACTTCTCAGATGCTGTTGGAATTCTGTTGTCCTAGTGTCATAGAGTGTTTATTTGCCTGTGATAAGACTCTCAAATCTGATATGCATTTTAATGCTGCCTTTATGAACAGTATTAAGTGTGCTAATCCTAGTGCTTCTGTGTTTTATGGCCGAGTTGTGTTATTTTTCAGATTGGGTGCCAGTGAGTTCAGTTAAGTTGTGTTGGGTTTTGCTTGTTTATGTTTTAGTCATTTTAATAGTCTACCATTCAATGTGGGTGCTTTTGAGAAGAAGAAATAATAGTCAAATTGTAGATCACAAAGGAAAAGAATATACCTCAACAGCCAAAAATGATCCTAAGTTGGCCACTAAACAGCACCATGATACAGAAGACAGGTTGAAATGGGCCAGGGTTTCACTTACTTGGTACTACAGTCACGAAAGAGTACTGATCAGAATTGCCGGGTTTGCAGATACATTCACATGTCCCTCCTGAAAACACAGTACTCTTTCCGTGCTCCTCTCGCCTCTCCTTTGTTATGGCCTGGTCCAAATGACTTCTTCACCCAGTAACAGAAATTGTTACTTATGTATATCCAAGAATGACAACATCTTTGGCTCAAATTTCAAATACTACTGTTTAAAATATGTTTTAAAAAGGAAGAAAGAAAGATATCTTTAATGCTCAATAAAATATCTTTGATGCTTAGGGGGAAAGGTTACTTTCAAAGTAATTTTTATTATAAAAATATATGAAGATCTGGGAGGCAGCTTGGCACTTCCTCAAAAAGCTGAACATAGAAATTCCATATGACCCAGCTATTCTACTACTTGGAATATACCCTGAGAAAATGAAAATTGAGGCACAAATGGAGACTTGTACCCCAGTGTTCATAGCCATGTTTACCATCACAAGAACATGGAAACAGTCCAGATATCCAAACAGAAATGAATGAATTGAGAAACTATGGTACGTTCACACAGTAGAATACTATGCAGCATGCAGGAGCAAGGATTTTGTAAATTATTATCTAACTTGGGAGGGACTGGAGAGCATTACACTGAGTGAACTAACTCAGTCCCACAAGGACAAATATTGTAGAAAACCATTGTTGTAACAAGAGTATAAGCATCCAAGGTGGAGGGGGTAGAAGCAGAGGGACAAGGCAGTGAAGGGGGCTAGAAGGATTAATCATGAAGGTGTACAATTTAATGGGTTGGAGGATGATGGAAATTGGAAGAATCTGTTCTGGAAAACAATGTATTTTAAGTTTGTAAGTAAACGTATAATTTTTAAAAAGCTGAAAAAAAAGAGTAATGATCAAATAATGTGTTGCATTGGGCTAATGTGCTGTCAAAGACCTATTTAAATTACTAAAATCAAGGATGAGCAAAAACTAAGGTCAGCCGGAACCCAGCCATGATATTTTCAGTTGTGTCATATGCGTATGAACTTTAGTGAAGAGGGAAGACCAGTTGATGCTGTTGACTTCGGTGCTGGTAATAAATATTGAATTAACCAAGGCCTGCTGAAAGGACCGACAGACTGTCTTGGGGGAAATACAGCCAAGACGCTTCTTAGCAGTAAGAACGGTTGGATTTGTCTCACTGCACTGGGGCATGTGATCAGGAGGCTTTGGAGAAAGAACTTGGAGAAAGGTACCGTGCTTCGAAAAGGGGGAGGCTAGTCAAAGAGAGGAAGACTCTCGAGGAGATGGGTTGACACTCTGCAATAAGAGTCTTGAGCCCAGTGGCAGCTGTGTAGATGGTACAGGATTGATCAGGATTTCAGTTTGTTATACACAAGGTCACTCTTCAATGACACTAATCAACAGAAACAACATGCATTTGTCACAAAGCCCAAGGACAGCAGTTGGAAAGTTTCATAAACTTTTAGAGAAATTTGCCCAGAGACGTTGTCGTTGAAAATGGAAGAACTGTAGGAGGTTCTCCAGCTTCTGTCACCTTTCTGCAGCACCTGCGGATGCTGTGAGGAAGGGGCCACGGAGCCCGTCTCTCCTGGTGAGAGCAGGTGATCTTCACCGGGCTCAAGGGCTCTCAGGCTGCTGCCAGCACTTCTGACAGAGAAGGGTGGGCACCTGCAGCCCTTCCCTTGCCCCAAGAGGCCATCTGTCAGCCGCAGGCTCCTAATTACTTAGAATTAACATATCCACATTTCAATATTTGGTCTTAATTGGGACTTTTATTCCCTAAATCAGAAACAGCAAAAGAAACCAAACAAGCTGTCTTTCACATTTTAATTATCTCTAATAGCATTTCCTCTTTTTTTCCCCTTGTAGCAAATACCGAGCATTGTGTGAAATTATAATAAATGACAGCTTTTAGCCTGCAGTTGGTGTGATATTAATTTCCACTCTTACAGAGTGACAACACTGTGAATCATAGCACACAGCATTGTATGGTTGTAATGCATAGAAGTTTAAATTGTTGTGGTTATTCTATTTACAATCACCCCATAAACACGAAGGTCAGAGAACAACATACTGTCTGCTCTCAGGATGACATCTAGATTGTACAACATTATTTTTGGTACATTGGGGTAGTTGTTGTTAGGTGCTATTGGCTTTGTTGGGTTGGGGTTGGGTGTATATGTGTGTGTGTGTGTGTGTGTGTGTGTGTGTAATGATTTTTTTATAATTTTATTTTAAGTGGATCTTAATGAAAGTTTACAGAGACTTTGGATTTCCATTCATTCATTGTGTTAGGTGGTGTTGTGTCAACTCTAACTCACAGTGACCCTGTGAACACTGAGACTCACACCTTGCCCCGCCCTGCACCTTCTTCAGTCTGTCATCCTTATCTACTGTGGTTGCCACCACACCAGTCCATCTCATCGTGAGCCACCGCCTTTTATACTGGATTTCATGATGTCTTTTTCCAACTGATCCCTCCTGACAGCAAACCCATAGTATCGGAGATAAAGTTGCTGCATCCTTGCCTCTACAGAACACCCTGGTTTCATTTTCTGCAAGACAGATTTGTTTGTTCTTTTAGAAGTGCATGATATACTCAACACTGCTCTTCAAAGACATCAATTCTTATTTAGTCTTCCTTATTCATGGCCCAACTCCCATATGCAGAGAAAGCAATTGGAAATATCCTGGCTTGGGTTTGGTACATCTTAGTCTTTACACTGACATCCTTCTTCTTTAGCACTTTAGAGAGATGTCCTTGACAGCAGATTTGCCCAGTGCAACATGTCTTTTGATTTCTTGACTGTTGTGGTAAATACTTGACTTGTGATAGTAACTACTTCTAATGACCCCAAGTTCACAGTTGTATTTTACTTCCTCTCAAATAATGCAGCAGAGTGATGACCAACTTGGTGTCATTATATGCTAATACGTTTTTCTCTTCTCTCTGCATTTGGGCATTATTTCTCAACTTTGCAAACATCTGTAAGGCCATTGTAAGCTCAGAAGGTTTATGTGTCCTTATATGTGCTTATTTCATGTGTGTGTTGACTTTCCATTCACTACAGAGTTTGAGGGAAAGAGTTGGAATGCGATGTTTAGTGTTTTTTAACTGTAGAGAACATATCCAAACTCTATTGCCTTTGAGCTGATTGATACGCATGGTGACTGAATGAATGTCAGAATGGAACTGGATGCTGTAGTGTTTCCAAAGCTGATTGATTCAGATGCAGGTCACCAGAACTTTTATCTGAGGAATCTCTAATTATACTGAATCACCAAACACAGTAGAACATGTTAGCCAACTGAACAACTCAGTGACTCTGTAGAACACAACCTCTTAATGTTTGTAATTGTGGTATAAAATGGAAGAAATCATTTATGGTCAGAAATGTGCAAGGTCTCTCCTTACTCCTGTAACTGGTGCTGGTTCCTTAGGGCACCCTCAGCCAGGATCCTGTCTCACCCTTCTCCACACGAGCACCCTGCAAGACTCTTGTGGCCTCCGGACAATACCCTGGGACTGAAGTGGTGGTGGAAAGGAAGGTCCATCATTGTGGAAAAGAATCATTAGAAATTGGAAGTTATTTTCCCTTCTCCCAAGAGAATTATTAAAACATGTTGTTGTTGTTATGTGCTGCTGAGTCACTTGCGACTCATAGCGACCCTATGTACAACAGCCCTAAACTCCGCTCTGTCCTGTGCCAATCGCACTGTCTCTGACACTCCCATCCCGATTACCCCAGTCACTGAATCAATCCACCTCCCAGAGGGCCTTCCCCTCCTGCGTTGTCCCTCTACCCTCCCAAGCATGTTGCCCCTCTCCTTCAAACATGTCCAAAGGATGTGAGACAAAGTCCCAGTATCCTTGCCTCCAAGGAGCAGCCTGTCTTAACCCTCTCCAGGAATAAAGGGGGGGAAAGTAGAAAGTCTTGGCAACTGTCTAAAGTGCTTCATGTTAAAAATAAATAGGTAAGGTTTTTCATATGCAGAAGAAACACCAGAAGTTCTTTTAAAGGAGGAGAATATATTAAATGACTTTATTTTCCATTTAAACCCAAGCCACAGATGAGAATTACATAACTGTGTGTGGCTAGTTACTACATGCTGAGCAGTATAGTTCAGGGAACACAGACAGACATTTGGGTTGGTAGAACACTCTCTAAGCTCTTTGAGTCAGTATAGTAAAGGTTTAGAGATATTATCATCTTTCTTCCTGGCCCTGTTCATGGATCAGTGAGTCAATAATGGCAGAACAGTGCTACCTAAAGATTGATCTGTGATACAGACCAGGTCATGAGTCCCTGGTTACTAGCCCGTGACAAGGAAAGACTAGAACTCATGAGTAAGCTTTTAGATGCTTTCTAGCCTCTTGGCATTGATGTGCTAGCTGGATGAGAAGTCATTGCACGTGTCTGATTTAGCAGAAAGTGGACTGATTTGGGTGACGTCATACCCATGCAGTGAATTCAATATGTCAGGAGCTGTGTGCTACTCAGGTGTTTTAGAACCATATATTAGTCCAGTAAGGATTAAAAATTTCCAGCAAGCTATTCCTTCACTAAATGGAGTCTGAAAAGTATCCACTTAAAGAATGAGGGTTAAAAAAAAATAATAAAATAAAAAAAAAAAGAATGAGGGTTAAGGACCAATATTCTATTTACCATAAATTGGTCTAATGGCATTGACCACGTTTTACCAAATTATAGTGCACTAGAACACACTAGGAGTTATGAACTATAATCCCTTCAATGTGTAGATTAAGTCATCAAGTCCTACGCTGACTATGCCTTAACTATGAACATTAGAATCTGGAGGATAAACTTTCTTTTTGACCAATAAGCAAGCTCCATTTCAAATGGATTTGGGGCAAGTGAGACTTATGATTCCCCAGTATAACAAATAGAATTGTAAGACTATTACATTAACACTTCCATAAAATCTACCAAAGAGTCAGCTTATACCTGCTCCAAACAAGGTCTTCTACTTTTAAAAGAACAAAACACAGCACAATACTTAGGCCTCTGTGTGGTTCAGTGCATTAAAAAGAAAAGTGAATGAAACCAGCCTTTATTATACAGGTTTGTGTGTGTAGCATACCATTGACTAGCTTGCTTTGTTTTGCTGAATGACAAAAACAAGCTTTGTATTTTCCTGTCATCTTCTCTGATTTGATCCCAGGTAATGTAAAATAACAAGGGCATAGGAAAGTTGATGACCTCAAAGGAGGCAAGGAGGAGAAAGCTGACAAAAGAGTACGGCATGTACTGAAAATAGAGCCTGGTTGGACAGGTAGCAGATACAGCTGAGGCTTCATCAAGGTCCTTGACACAAGCAGATACATCTGGCAGCTCGGCAGCCTATTTTTCTAGAGGACTGATTGCACTTTGTCATCAAAGGCCTTCCAACCTGAGAACTCACACGTTTCCTGTTCTCCTGGAAGGTGGGGACCGTCCACCAATTGGCACTAATTCTAACAAGCTGTTCCTTCACTAAATAGAGTTTGGAAAGTATCCACTTAGAGGAGGCCTAAGGACCAATATTCTATTTACCATAAATTGGTTGAATGGCACTGACCAAGTTTTAACAAATGGTAGTGCAGTAGAACATGCTAGAAACTATGGATTCTAATCACTTCAATGCATAGATTAAGTCATCAAGTCCTAGGTTGAATATGGCAAGGGGGTTCACATCTCACAGAGTCGCTTGTGTGCTTGTGTGTAAGGTGACTAGCTTTTGGGCTCAAGAGTCACCATGTGGTACAGTTGATACCCCAGAGAGCCCCATCTAAAGGTACACCTATGCTCGCCTTTTCCTTCTCCTCGTCTGCCTCTCACCTGCTTACAGATGTCTCATATCTCACCCTCAGTAAATAATTTGTGTGAGAATTTCCATCTTGAACTCTGTTCTAGGAATCTGAGTCACTAGGGATGATGGAAAGAGAATTGATGCCTTTCAGCTGTGGTACTGGAGAATATTGAACACACCATGAACTGCCAGGAGAACAAAGAAGTTTGTTCTGGACAGAATGAATCCCGGCCGCTCCTTGGAGGCAAGGATTCTGAAGATTCATCTGACATATTTTGGGCACTTTGCAAGGAGGGCCCAGTCCTTGGATAGGGACGTCATGCTTGGGATGGTGGAGGGACAGAAAAAGAGAGGGAGACCCTTGATACAGTGACTGAGGTAATGAGCGTAGGTATGTCAGAGACAGTATAGTTGGTGACAGGTTAGAGAAGGTTTCAGGGCTCTTGTACATAGGGTCGCTGTGACTCCATGGCATACAACAACAACAACCCTAAACCCATTGCCATGGTACTGATTCCAACACATAGCCGCCCTATAAGGCAGAGTCGAACTGTCCTATAGAGTTTCCGGGGCTAAAAATCTTTACAAAAGTACACTGTTCATCTTTTTCTAGTGAATTACCTTGTGGGTTCAAACCCCCAACTTCTAATTTAGCAGCCAAGTGCCACATCCAGGGCTCCTCTGACCAGCCGTAGTATGTGCTAACTAAAACCTTTAAATCAACACGTGGTTTAAAATGATCTTGAACATTTATTTATTGCCTGATTTAATTTTAGCATCATATTTTTCCTGTCCTCTCACTAAATCCTTGCCACCAAATCAGAAGCTACTCACGGCAGACCCTCCAGTGGGTTTTCAGAGCCTGTAAATCGCACAGGAGGAGATTTCCCATCTTTCTCTTTTGGAGCAGCTGGTGGATTCAAACTGCCTGCCTTTGGATGGACAGTGCGACTCCTTACCCACTAGGCCACCAGTGTTTGTAGGGTAGGGCCTGGGGAAGGGAAGATGCCCTAGCTTTTAGGTCCTGTGGAAATAACTTGAAAAGTTTTCAGCCCCTGAGTTTGGACTCCTCATTATCTTTGCTCACTGATTTTAGAGCAAAACGTGTATCCTCTTACAGAACATGAAGCCACTGCTGATCTGGTGTGAATTGCTGTTTCTTACCTGATGAGGTCATTGTTCAAGTTTTTCAGTGAGAATTTAACAACATGTCTCAAGTAGATGACTTTTCCTATGAAAACTAAGCAGTGAACTCATACTTTAAAACCTGGGAATATTTTAACCATATTATTCCGTGGGAGAGTTAATTGTCCAAATGTTTATCTTCTCTCTCTCTTCCTCTTCACTAGTTTTATGAATTTATGATAAATAAAAATTTGTTTAAAATACTCAACTTGGGAGAAGATAATTTTCAATTGTAAATTCAAATCATGTCAGTGACTAGGAAATGAAATTTATTAGGGAAAATCCTGTGGCTATTTGCATAATTTTTGCATGCTGAAACAGAGAAATCTGCCCACTTATTACTATGACTCAATTTAAGTTTACTTTCCAATAAATTGCTCTGTCACCAAAGTGAATCTCTTTCTTCCCTAGTCTCTGTGACATTTCCATAAAAATGTGCATTTAAGTTGATTAAAAAATAACACAGACTTCCATTTTCCTCCAAAAAGTGTACTTTTATATGTTAGTACATGTGTATATTAGTAAATTTCATTGTCCAACATCTCCTTTGACATTTGTTTTGCTTGTTTACTTGTTAACATTTAGTAATGGCAGCGGACTCTCGAAGATTCCAATCACTTTTTCAATAGTTTTTTGTTTCTCTTCATATATTTTATCTAGGAGACCTGGGTTCTAACTACCCATTCAAGACATATGTAATCAATATTGTCTTGTATTTATTTTATTTCTTCCTAAAATTAAAATGGCATTGTAGACTCTCTTCTTAATTTGCAGGAATTCCACAAGAAACTTGTATGAAATGACTTACTTTTGATGAATAAAACCGAACTGGAAATTTTCTATGGCATTGAGCATGAAAGCAAAATCATTCGTAATCACCCCTAATTTTCCTGCTCTGCTGATGGGGGTCCATAATCTTCTAGTTTAACTAGAACAAAACTTTCCCACAAATATGAAATATACATTTTTGTGCATGATTAAACAAATATTTATTATTAGCCAATGGGATCCTTGAAAGCAGTGCCTGCAGTCAGCCAGTTCAAGTTCTGAAAGGGAAGACAAACACAGAAATAAGTGAACTCTAAGACAGCCTGATTGGAAGCAGATGCATCCAGGAGACCCTCTGGAAACATCTTCCCATCTGCCGGGAGAGACTGAGGGAGAGACCAGCAGAAAGTTTTAGTTGATGTGGATTAGAAACCTTTGTTGAAAGGCCAGTTTAAAAAGATGTTAACCCCTGTTTGCTTAATTCTTACATCTGTCATTACGTGAGTAACCTTTTTAATCTTGGTCAAAATCAACCCTCAATTTCTTTGTTAAAATCATTTTTCTATCATAACACCTTCCCTTCTATGCCTACCATTTCATAAGATTTAGCTCTAGTGGCCAGGTGGTAAGGAATTGCACTGCTAATCCGAAGGTACATAATTTAAATCCACCAGCCGGTACACCAGGAGTAAGTTGAGCACTCTCCTGTGTGATTTACTGCCTCTGAAAACCCACTGGAGAGTCAACTATGAGTCACTTCTGACTCAGAAGCACACAGCAGAAAGAACTCAGGAAAGGAAACCTCAAAGTAATAAAGGTTTCAGTAACACAGGGTAGGGTTGCCACAACCCAGCTCATGGATTAGAAAAGGTGCCGCCGATCAAAATCTATAAACCTGGCTCCCTGTGACACCACCTCATCTCTTGTGTGGTGTTGACTTGTGGCCACTGTTTGGACAGCCAGACTGTAGCTTTGTTCTTCTGGTTACACCCAAAATATTGTTGAACGGAATCTTCGTACTTAAATTTGAAGTACTGCCTTTCTACTAAAGTCCTAAAGAAACCTGCACTAACTCTGGGCCCTTCCTTCTTTGGTGTAAGTTCAGCAGGCGTACACACTTAGGTGACGTTTCTAGCTATTAGTTTGTGTCACAGAAGATGAAGAAAAATTCTGTTCCTTATCTGATTATCTTTGTTCAAAATACATGAGTGAATAGGTATATATCAGTAGACAAGATCTGGAAAAAACTGATGCTCAGGGGATTAAGAGGTTTATAGAAAAAGTACAGCATAATATCAAACCTTGGGCTGGGCCGAGAATGGGAAAATATACTTTCAATTTTATTTTAAATTTTATTGTGATTTGCGTGACAGTTTGCAGACTCAAGTGGCGTTTCTATTGAACAATTCCTCCATTTTATGTTTAAATACATTGCTGACAATCTCCACGTTGTACGACAGCATCCTTGCTCCTTCCTCCCGGAGTTTCCCATTGTCATTAGTCCCTCTTGTATATCCCTTCTTTTTTTTTCTCTAATTTTTATTTTATTGTTTGTGTGTGTGCGCGTGTACTGTCAAATCAGATCTGACTGGTACAGGAGGAGATTGCCCCTCCTTCCCCGGCAGAGCATCTGGTGGATTCGAACCGTGAGCCTCTGGGATTGCAGTGCAGCTTCTTGTCACTAGGCCACCAGAGCTCCCCTTGTATGTCCCTTCTTGCCTTCTGAGCTGCTTCCTTTGAACATCTGCTGCCTTTCTTATCTTGTGAGGCTGGCTGTTTTAATGATTGCATTTCTTCCAAAGGTCCTTGTCTCATCTCACTGATTCCCACACATGCTGGCTCTGCAGTGCATTTCAGAGACTGTAAATCCTTACAAGAGGCATCTGCCCATCTTTCTTCTGGAGAGGCTGATGGACTTGAACCGATTAACTGAGCCAGCAACCTGACAGTAGTACACACAACACAATCTGCCATTAGGAGCTCCTTAAGCACTTGTTGTTGTTGTTGTGTGCCATTGACTCGTAACTTACCCTCCAGAGGGTTTCTGCTTCAGTCAAGATTACAGTCAAGGATGCTTTTTGAAACAGTCTTATTAATGTAACCCTTAGGGTCCCTGAGAGTCAGAATTAACAGCAACAGATCAGGTTATAAAAAGGTAGACTGTTGGTAAATATTGTTCCTAGTGGCTGAAGAAGCACAAGGAAAAGAGAGAGAGAACATTTTTTCATCCAAGTTTCCTCTCTCTCTTTTGTCCTTGTTTTTTATGTACCAATTCATAGCTGACCCTCCAGCAGGTTCTCAGAGACAGGATGGACAGTCTCCTTCCATGTGCTTTACTGCCTCTGAAAACCCACCAGAGGTCAGCTATGGGTCGGTTCCAACTCTATGGTACACAACAACAACAACACATCACACAAGAGGAGAAGAGTGCCCACCTTTCTCCTGTGGAGCAACTGGTGGATTGGAACCATGCAGCTTTGAGTTGACAGAGCAACTCCTTACCACCAAGCTACCAGAACCAACTTTACTATGTTGTTGTTTTGTACTGTTGGGTCAGAACCAGCCCATAGCTGACCCTCTGGTGGGTTTTCAGAGGCATTTAATCACCTGGGAGGAGACTGTCTATCTTAGTTCCTTTTCCTGTTGGAAGATTTGCAAATATCACTGACTTGGGAAATAGTTCTCAAGAATCTGGACAGATTAGGAATTCAGTCTGTGGCTGGTTCTTGGCCTGAAGTGAACCACTTTGAGGAATTAACAGAAATTGGAATTTTTCCTGATATCTCATGCCTGGTTTTCCTTTTTTTTTAAAGAAAAAAAAAAGAAAAGCCACATTCAAAAGATTAAAATGATACTTTGAATGATTCCCATGGAAGTTTGAAGGAGATGGTATGGAAAAAATAGTAGTTTTTCTACTTGGAGATCTGTAACTTGGAACTCTGGTTGTGTAAGGCAACAACCTCTTGTGATTCAGTCTAAAAGGTCATGTTTTCCTGACAGTCCCAGGCCTCCTCCGTAGCTCCATGGGACAGATATGGTCAGTCTGCTGCCATCAAAATTTACGGTCTTGGAAACCACGTGCAGCCGAGGATCCCTATGAATAAGAACAAGTAGACAGCAGGAGAGCGTTCAGGTTTCGTACCGAAAGGCACTTATAATTGTTCAAACATTGGAACGTCACGAGGCTCATAGACCAGAATCATACTATGTCCTCTGGTTCCAGAGATTCTGACTGATCACAACTGTCCTATGCTGATTCAGTGGCTCCTAAAATAATCCCAAGTGCACAGCATCACAGGCCAATAAGCTGCATAATTAGTGAGAACGTGGGGCGTATTATTCTTTCTGTACATATTTTGACATTATTCTGAGCATTACTTGATGTGCAAAGTACACTTATATAGGTAATTTAAAAAAAAAAACACAACAAATACACCAAACCACCACGCTCCTTTTATTTCCTTGTCACTCATATATTTATCCCTGAAATAAAACAAAAGCATAGAATGAATGCCCTCAAGCCAAAGTGAAACAAAGGTGGCAGAGTGAAAACAGGATCCCAGAGGCTCCCTCAGTTTGCAAGAAGGTAATCATTAAGTATTATAATAGTAAAAAGTACTGTGTTGTTTGGTAGCAAAGAAACAGCCAAATTTTCATTTGTTTGAACATTTTCTTTAAAAAAGACTCCTAAAGCTTTTGTCTAATAATGACTACAGAAAGTGAAGAAGGCTCAAGTTAAGGAAATTAAGTTTTGATTTTTATTAAAGAATCTTCCTGGAAGGAGACTGCTTGCTGGTGGCATGGCCTTCGGGTGTGCATCACATCTCCCTACAGACTGTGCCACCAGATCGAAGAACTATTGTTGTGTGCTGTCGAGGGAGAACTGATCCGCAGCAGAATCTCCAGTGTTTTCAGAGGCAGTAAATCACACTGGAGGAGACTGCCCATCCTTCTCCCACAGAACGGGGGAGTACAGTTTCTTACCACCAGGCTTTCCAAGGCAGTAAATTACCTGGGAACAGGTTGGTCGCTGGCGGATTTGAACCACCAGAGGCATGACCTTTGGGTTTGTAGCATGACTCCCTGCAGTCCGGGCCAGCAGATTAAAGAATGAAGGTCAACCCACAATTGTGGACTTACTCATGAACAATCCACAGTTCCTTATTTGTACTAATATTAATACATACTTTGTGGGATTATGAGCAAGATCAAAGGCAGTGCCTGCTACACAGGAAACACTTAATACCTAACACAAATATTTATTGGGCTTTAGACTGTTTCCAACTTTGTCATAAGCCTTGTTGACCCAGAACATTATTGGGAAAGGTACATTTCAATATTTTATTCAAATATATATATATATACACATCTGCACCCTCACTCAAGAAACATTTATTGAGCACCTAGTATTTGTCAGGAATATTTTAAATTTTATAGTAAACTATTTAATAATTTCTCTAGCAAGAACTAGTTATTATAGTTTTGACTAAAACTTTTAGCTGCAATTATTATGTTAATTGCGCAAGTCAATGTTATGTAAAACATCTAGTAAAGATTGTGTTAAAAGGTAAGATTCTAGAAAAGATGAAAATGAATTTCAATTTGACTAGTACCACGGAAATGTTTTTTCTACAGAGAATTCTCGTTATTCAAACTTTGTTTTGATCACTGAAATAAAATAAGTGTCACTTTACTACATGCAGGGGCAAAAAGCATTGGAGTAAAGTGTCATTTTCAGAGCTATGTCTGCACAGTCACGACGCTTTGCAGCTTAAACAGCAGACACCCCTTCCTTACTCCTCCTGATCCTTATGTTTGAAAGCTCTGTCAAGATAAAGAAACCACTGGTGGTGTGTTTATTCTGCTCTATGCATTTTTTAATTTTTTTTTTCCATTAAGAGACAGGTTCTTTAGAAAATCTGCAAAGTTCCAACCAGATATAAAGTCATTTTTGGTAGGAATCACGTTATGGCAATGGGTATGGTGATTCCTACCAAAAAAAAACGACCTTAGAAAACAGAATAAACTATCTCACATAGTTTCCAATATTGTAATCTTTGCAGAATCAGAATGTTACGTTTTCTTTTTCCCCCACATTGAGCAAACAAGCTGGTGGATTCAAACCAGTAACTTTTAGGTTGACAGCCCAAGCACTTAAGCAGTGTTCCACCAAGGCGGCTTAAGAATGGTGTACATTGTGAGGATAAGGCAAGGTTTTGATCTGCTGTTGAGAGAGTCACTATGAGTGGCGATCAACTCCACAGCGCATTAGGACGATCACTGAACAGGTTCAGAGCACCACTCGCCCTCTCTGCCTGCTTTGTGCTGATCTCTTCCAGACGTCTGCGCCTGCGCGGTGCTGTGCTGACGTTCAGTCTCCTCCTTTTATGCTCTCTGCGGATCCCCAGCTGGTCATTCTGCCATGTCTTTCTGAGGCAGCTGCAAAGTAATAAGGGGCAGTTTTTTTGTTTTGGATTTTTTGGTTTTTAGGATAGCTGGTTGATTTGGTTTGATATATGGCTTTTAACCTGGCCACAGCTGGCAAGAACGCAGCCAGATGAAGAGGTGACCCATGATGTGAGCTGTGTTGATTGCTGCAACTTGGCTTGCTCCGCACTGGACTTTGCTTGTGGATGCTAATGCTCCGGATTTCCCAGTTGAACAGAGGATTCTTCTGCAAAAGGAACATGCTTGTTCTCTGAGCGCTCTGGTTTGATAATGCTGGATTTGTGTGTTATGTACTGTCAAGTCTCTTGTGTCTCATAGTGACCTGTGGACAACAGCTCTGAACCCTGCTCTATACTGAATCAATCTTACTGTCTCTGACACACCTACTCCCATTACCCCAGTCACTGAATCAATCCACCTCATAGAGGGTCTTCTTCTACTGCGCTGTCCCTCCACCCTCCCAAGCATGACGTCCCTCTCCAAGGACCTGTCCCTCCTTGCAACATGCCCAAAGTATGTCAGACAAATCTTCAGAATCCTTGCCTCCAAGGAGCAGCCTGGTTTCACCCTTTCAGGAACAAACCTATTTGTTCTCCTAACAGTCCATTAATAATATTCAATAAACTTTTTCAGCACCACCACTCAAAGGCATCAGTTATTCTACTATCATCCCTAGCCATTATCCAGCTCTCTAATGCATAGCAAGTAATGGCAAAGACCATTTCCTGGATCAGGCACACCTTAGTCTCCAGACTGGCATTGTTGCTCTTCGGTACTCTGGAGATGTCCCTGACAGAACACTTTTCCAATGCAATTCATCTTTTCATTTTCTGGATGCTGGTACCCAGAGTGCTGATCGTGGAGCCAAGCAAATCGAAGCTGTTAACAAGCTTAGTGTCTTCCCCATCTCTCATGATGCTGCCTATTTGCCCAGGGGTGACAATCTTTCTTTCCTTGATTTTTTTTTTCTATAATTATATTTTATTAAT
>NW_006399754.1:18243023-18321616 GCF_000299155.1 Elephantulus edwardii | reverse complement strand
TCCAGGGTCACCCATTTTGAATAATATTGCATGAGTTCCTTGTTTTTCAATGCAGCATAGTATTCCATTGTGTGAATATGCCACAGCTTCTCTATCCATTCGTTTGTTGATGGGCACTGAGGTTGTTTCCAACTCCTTGCTATTGTGAACAAAGCCGCAATAAACATGGGTATGCATATATCTGGTTGGGTGGCAGTTATGGTTTATTTGGGGAATATTCCCAGTAGTGGAATTGCTGGGTCAGAAGGTATTTCTGTTTGCCAACTTTTTGAGAAAGCGCCAGACTACCTTCCATAGTGCTTGCACCATTTTACACTCCCACCAGTAAAGGTTCCAGTACAGGTCCCTGAACTCCCACTAGAAATATGAAACAAATATGTCTATGTGGGCCCTGAAAATACATATATTTTTAGAAGTTTTCAGATTGATCTGGATGCGTGCAGTTCAACAATGGGCATTAGAAGGTTGTCAGGGTCTGTGTTGTGTCCCAAGGCTGGATCCTACTTCCTTCTTCATCCCCTGCTATTTCCATCCCTTTTCTATGCCACATTGCAGCTTGGTAATGACAAATGGCATTTAGCTAGTGTCTTCTCATGTTAGATTCTATGCTATATAGAAATGCTGTTTAATCAATTAATACGTTTGATTTCTTACATTAAATGACAGATCCATGCTTTGTTCAGAACCATGACTGACATAGAGGAAACACACAACGCATATTAATGAATTATACATATACTTAACTATTTAAGATAGATTCATTCAGACATACGTGAAAATGAAAAAGGAGAAAGAAGAATATCTTAATCTACCTTCACAAAATCCCTGTGAGGGTGATACCATTATTGTCCTCATTTTATAGAGAAGGAAGCAAACTTCTTATTTGTACAAACCAGAAGGTGAAATTGTCCCTCCATATTGCATCCAATTCTGGACACTTGGAATTCATTAAATGTCCCATAATTTCCTTCATTTTGGTGAGAAAGGGAAAAAATTGTGGTGTACTGCTGTATTTTCCATAGCTGACTGCATGACAGATTTCCTCCTGTGTAACCCTTGTCGATATCTCATCACTGCAGCTATTGTTATTTACTCAGTGGTCTTGCCAACATGATTTTCTTGAGTGCTGGGACCATGATAAATGGTAAATGCATTTCCAGGACCAAAATGGAATCTTATGTATAGTTATGTAACATCTAGTAACTATTGAATAATTAATGACATAAACTCCTAAGGGTCTTGATGCCCTCCACCTGGTGACATCATGCACGTCAAGAACTAACCTCCAGAGTTGAAATGGCAAAAGAGAGTTCAGCTGTGTGGCTAAATCTGTGCATTACTGTTTGTTGTTGTTGTTAGGTGACACAAAGTCAGCTATAATTCATAGTAACCGTTTGAACAACAGACCTGAACTTGACCCCATTCTCACCATCTCTGCTATGTTTGAGCCATTGCTATAGTTGCTACGTTAGTCTGTCTTGTTCAGGGTCTTCTCTTTTTCTCCCTCTTCACTTTGCCCTGTGTTATGTCTCTCTCCCTTTACTGTCAATGTGCAGTGTGAAGTAACCTTGGTTTGCTGTGATGCTGAAGCTTGTACCACTAGGGTATTAAATACCAGAATGGCTTCCCAATGTGGACAGTGTTTGGTGGAGCTCCCAGTTGTAAAACAGGTTTGGAAGCAGGAGTGGCATCCACTTCCTAAACCACATGCCTCTGGAAACTCTATGAACTTGGTGAAATGATGACAGTTATGGAAAGGCATTAGGTCTTCTGTTCATAGAGTCACAATGAGTTGCACTCGACTCAACGGCAGTCAACAACAACAACATGTCTGTCTCTCTCCAAGGACTGGCCCCTTCTGACAATATTACCAAAGTATATGAGTATATGAAGTTTCACTGGCATTCCCTCTAAGCAGCACCCTGGCTGCAATTACTCCACAACAGACTTGTTTGGGTTTTTGGTTTTGGGGTTTGTTTTTGGTTTTGGGTTTGTGGGGTTTTTTTGGTTTGGGTTTTTTGGTTGTTGTTTTTTTTTAATTTTTCTTTTTTTTTTTTTTGTAGTCTGTTGGGACATTCAGTACATTCCTAGCACACCATAATTCAAAGATATCAGTTCTCTCATCCTTATTCATTGTTCAACTTCCAGATGCAGAACAAGTGATTGGAAAGACTCTTAAGTCTTTAAACAGGCATCTTGGCTCTTTAGCGCTTTGGAGAGGTCCTTGACAGCAGATTCTCTCAAAGGAAAGCATCATTTGATTTCTTCCCTGCTGTTACCATGTGTGCTGACTATAGATCCAAATAAAATGAAAGCGCTAACAACTTCAATCTTTTCTCTATCTATCTTGAGGAGCCTATTGGTCCAGTGATAAGGATTTTTATTTTCTTGATGTTGAGATGTAATCCATATTGAAGGATATAGTCTTTGATCTTCTGCTTCAAGTGTTTCAAGTCCTCTTTAGATAAGCAAAGTGTGTCATCTGCATAATGTAGGTTGTGATGAGTCATCTTTTAATAGTTTATTTGCAAAATTCAAATACATTGTTTTTCATACCAGATCATTCCCTTTTCCCTTACACCCCCATCAAATTGTATGAATCCATGATTAACATTCCCCCACCCACCACCCCCACATCCTCACCTGTCTGTTTCCACCCACCCTCCCCCTTGGATCCTCACACTCATTCAACAGTAATGGTTTCAAACAGTATTTGTCCTTGTGAGATTGAGTTCACTCAGCATAATGCTCTTCAGTTCCTTCCAAGTCAGGTAATAATTTTATACTCGTTTATGTAAAAAGTTCATAAAGTTCATATACACAGTTTTTTCACACCAGACCTTTCCCCTTTCCTTTACCAATCCCTCTCTCCACACATCAAATTGTGTTACCCTGTGTTTAACCACCCCCCGCCCCTTGGATCCTCATACATACTCTACAGTAATGGTCCTATACAGTACTTGTCTTTATGAGATGGAGTTAGTTCACTCAGCATATGCTCTCCAGTCCCTCCCATGTTAGGTAGTAATTTACAAAATCATTGCTCCTGCGTGCTTCATAGTATTCCATTGTGTGACTATACCATACTTTCTCAATCCACTTCGTTGTGGTTGGGCATTTGGGCTATTTCCATGTTCTTGTTATGGTGAATAACACCTTTATGAACATTGATGTACAAGTCTCTGTGCCTCAGTTCTCATTTTCTCAGAGTATATTCCAAGCAGTGCACTAGCTGGGTCATATGGAATTTCTATGCGTTCAGCTTTTTGAGGAAGCGCCAAACTGCCTTCCCAAGTGGCTGTGCAATTTTACAATCCCACTGACAATGTATAATAGTTCCTGTCTTACCACATAGATGCAAAAATCCTTAACAAAATTCTAGCCAATAGAATCCAAAAGCACCTTAAAAGAAGTATTCATGGTGACAAAGTGGAATTCATATGCAACGATGGTTCAATGTAAGAAAAACAGTCAATGTCATTCACCACATTAACAAAACAAATGGCAAGAACCATATGATCTTAGCAATCAACTGATGCAGAAAAGACATCTGACAAAATCCAAAACCCCTTCCTGATTAAGACACTCAGCAAAATTGGAATAGAAGGGAATCTCCTCAACATCGTAAAAAATCTGGAAAGACAAGGTAATGGTGGTCACAGTTCAATGATGATTAATTTTATAAAACATAACGGATAGGAATGACTGTATGGCATGCAATATGAAGGATGGTGTGAAATACAATGTATATGTATCTTGTAAGCAAACTAAAAGAAATTTGTAAAAACTGACCTCTCTCAAAAAAAGGATATATGCAAAACCAAGAGCCAATATCATTCTCAATGGAGAAAGACTAGAAGCGTTTTCCTTGTGAAGATAGATCAGACAAGGATGTCCACTGACGCCACTGCGATTCAGTATTGTATTGGAAGTTCTTGTTAGGGAAATAGGACAAGGAAATAAAAGGCATCCTGAACAGCAAAGAGATGGTTAAATTGTCCCTCTATGCAGATCATATTATAGTGTACACAGAAAACCCCAAGGACTCATCTTCAGTCTTAAGGCCACATTCCTCTTAGGAATGGCTCCCTAGAGCACAGTGAATAAAAACATTCTGAGATCAGGTCTCCACACGGAGTAAGACTTATCACATGCATCACCTGTGGTTTTGAGATTGGCAGTGTGTTGGCACATGTGCCATTCAATTGTTATTCCTCTGCTGTGGTCAGACCTTGCAAATCAATAACACCACTAGACTGCGCTTTTAATTATTTGAGACAGAACAACCTCTCAGTGCTCACTGGATACAGTGGTTGATCTTTCTCTAGGCTGTGTTTTATAAGGTGGCTGGTGAAACTACAATCCATGAGTTGTATTTAATCAGAATTTAAAAAACTAGAATTCTAATTTAGTCAACCATTTCAAGAATATTTCCATTTAAAAAATGCAGGAAAAATAATAGTCTACTTAAATTAACTTTAAATGTCTGTTTTTCCTGACTTTTTTATATGTAAGCAAATGCTATAGGGGAAAAAAGTACAAGTCAGTGTAATGTATAATTTTGAAACACATAAACAAACATAAATTCCATCTTATGGAAGTCTAAATATTTGATGTAAAATAATCATTGGTAAAATGTTTCACCCTTCTGCTGTGCACTGAATTCCAGAATTCACCTGATTCATTAAGAATATGCTTGAGTTACAGAGTACAGGATCCCAAAGTAAATCTTACCTAATATTAGCTATTGAAAGAAAGGCATTGTCTGCCTCTGTGGAATGTAGCTTCTTCCTGGCACTTATCTTCAGACACAGTGGAATTTGATATTTCCACAGGAGCAAGCAGAGGAAAGTGCTAGGATTTTTATGAAACATTGTGACTTGCAAGACTTGCATTTGTGTGAATTAGGCCAAGCCTTTGGGGACACATCTAGGCTAATATTTCATAAAGACAAAATGTAAAGTTGGGAAAAAAATAAAGGATTTTGAATTTTGTGTAAAGTCAGAGGAGGTAATCCTTACACATATTCCTTTGTGGTGATGTGACCTATATTATCAGCACTTTGCTCTTAGAGAAACCATGAATTGTGGGCATTTTTTTAATACTCTACTGTTGTTTTAAAAGCTTGTGGCTTTGTTGATAATCTTTCTGGGTAAAACCCAAGTGGGCATAATGAGATCAAGAAGTCCACCAATATGAACCCTCCAGCCCAGCACCCATAAATATATAACACCACCACCTATCCACTGTCATAAAGTCAATTATGATGCATAGTAACGAACTTCCCGTACAGTTACCATGGCTGTAAATCTGTAAGTGAGCAGACGGCCATGTCTGTCCCAGCAAAGCAGCTGATGAATTTAAACTTCCAACCTTTTGGTTAGCAGCTTAACTCACTGAGGCATCAGAGCTCCTGTGATAAGACTCGTTATTTCATTAGTGATTAAAGTGGTGATTTATGCAGGCAGTTCAGTTTGGCAGCCATTCAGTCCCTTCTGTGCACTCTTTTCCACTTCCTGTGAGTTTTGCTGAGAGCCACAATTCTCTACCGTGGCGTTACATCATAGTCTTGGATGAATTCCTTTAAACGCTTGATTGCCAGTTTAGAAGTACCTGGAAATATTTCATAGATATGCCTATAAATTAAGTGTGAGTAGATATTGGGAAAACGCATTTAGAATTCTAACAGGAGAAAAACAGACTGTATATATGTACAAGCTATGAAAGAAATGTACTCGTCAATGAAATACAAGGGCACAGTTTATCCTTTCACCTTAAAAAGTAGCTGTTCTGATTATTGTTATGTGCCATCAAGTTGAGTGTGATGAACAGTGACCCTGTGAAGAACAGATCTGAACCCTGTCCATTCCAGTGCCACCCTCACAATCCCTAACATAATTGAGCCCATGGCCACAGTCATTTTGCCAGTCCACCTGGTTAAGGGTCGTCCTCTCTTTCACCAACCCTCTACCTTTTCAAGCATGATGTCCTTCTCCAATGAAAAGCTTCTCCTAGCAACCTACTCTAAGTTTATGAGACAAATTTTTAGTACTTTTATCTCCAAGGAACATTCTAGCTGCACCTTTTCCAAGATATATCTGTTTGTTCTTTTGGCCGTCCATGGGATGCTCAGTGCTCTTCTCCAGCACCACAGCTCAAAGACATCAATTCTTCTTCTGTCATCCTTAGTCATTGTTCAGCTCTCAGATGCACAGCAAGTGATTGGAAAGCCCGTGCTCTGAATGAGACACTATTGTGATTAAATCTCTTTCATTATATACTTAGTCTATAAAGGCTATACTTTGTTCATAACTTCCTTAATGTGTTATACCCTGTGTCTTTATGTTTTTATTTGACAGCCTATGGAAACTATTTTCTTTATCTTTACTTTAAACCCGTGGTTTTACTCAAGGTTGCTTCAAAGTAACAGGATGGTATGACTGTGACAAGATTTAGTGATGACAGGGACAAATTAATGCAAGATCAGTAGTCTTATATTGATTTTTATCAAGGGATCCTGGTGAAATGAAGTCATTATTTAATTAGCCTTTTAGCTATACTAATAAATGATTCCCAGAATAGACTGTTCTTAGCTTTGATTGTGGCAATTCCATCATCACTCATGAACATAAAAGGACAGTGGAACCTTAGAGAAATGGTGGATCGTAATAGACACATAGGAAAATAGTACGTGTCAGCTTTTTCCCCCTTTTTCTTCTTTTTTTTTTTCTTACTGCTTCTAATCCCATCAGCTTTCATAAACCCTTGGGAAATATAAAGAAGGATAGACCCACGGGGTGCTGGTGGCACAGTGCATAGTGAATTGGGCTGCAAACAAAAAGGTCTGTGGTTTGACTCCAGCAGAACCAGAACCCTCATCTGGGAGAACAAGTTAGAGCTTTATGGAGTTGCTGGTCAGACACAGGTGTGGGGACGGATGTGACGTCATCATTGCATTTGGTTTCCAGTTGTGACTATGTGCAATTCCCATGAAGATCATCACATCTCATTCCTTTGGGTGGAAACAACTTATTATCAGACAAAAAAAGATAGTGTGAAAGTAACCCTTATTTTTTTTAACTATTTCAAAAGGATTTTGGGGCTCAGAAAGGCAGACAATTAAGACTTTTCCCTTACCTATAGTTTTCAAACTCTAATTTTGAGAGCTGTTAGTGAAAAACTTGACCTGCACTATGGCATAAAAAGATAAACCACACTTATTTATATACGTTACTTTTGTTACTGGAAATGCATTCTGGTTTTGGTCTGATTCTTTCATGCATATCTGCTTTAAAACTAACAGTCAGAAGTTCAATTTATGGAAATCCTTTTTAAAAAAAAATTGTACCTCTTCTTTACTCAGTAAAATAGAAATCAGGTATGAGTCATTCATTGAAATAATGGATCCAAGTTTAGATTGCTAATGTAATAATATTACTTCTGTATCTTAAGTGAATTAATGGAAGTCTGTGAAAAAACTGATACATATTTTCAAAATAACTCAATATTACTGGATTTTAAAAATTCATTTTAGCTATTGTCAGTCTATTTAACAATTAATTACGTTTCCTTACACCGTCAGTATTTTTAAAGGAGACGTTCTAGATTAGAATATTTACCTTGTCATAAATACTGAACAAATTAAAAGTAGATAAGTAAGTACATATATTTCCCCTGGACACAATGTCTGCGATTTTTATTTTCATTTTATTTATAATGTAACCTAACACAGTGGAAGTAGAAGCTATATTTATCAAAGGTGCTGGAAAATAAGGATTATTATTTTAAGAATTATACAAAGAGATTATTTTTAAATTGATAGAGATAAATTATTCTTTTTTTCAAAAATAACTGAATAAAAAAAATCACACTGGCTTTTCCTGATTAAAATAGAAAGTTTCCACTTTAAAAAGGAAAATACATGAATTTGGTAACACACCCTCTAGGTAACTCTTATTCTAATGAGGTTTATGCTGGCATGATGCCCTTTTGCTCTGGGAATATAATTGCATGTACAAAAATATTTGACCTTTGAAAAATAAACTTCGGCTTTGCTTCATGAATTGCTTTTATCATAACTAGTTTATGCAATGTTTCTGAATATTATTAGCCCTTGAAATATGATGGCATTATAGATTGAATTTTATTTCTATAAGCAAGATGATTGTTTTAGTCCTAATAACTCCACGTTCATTTTTCTCAAGATTTAAATATTTGTAAATCTCTAAAAGTTGAATTCACACATCTTCTTTGTATGCATGTGCATAGTATCCTGTCACCTCCATGGTTTTGCTGTTTGGCTCTTTGCAATGAGTAAATAATTTGTGAAATGTTTCCTAGAAATGTACATTGTTGAATGAGGATGAATTCAATGGCAGTGGACTTGACTCTCCTTTTTTTATTGACTGGGTTCTTCAGATGTGAACTGGATAGAAAGTTTTAACTGTCTTGTTTAAAAATATTTCCAGTTTTCAAAATCATTCATTGCATGGCCACTGGTGACCTTTCCTGCTTTCCTCCTACTCTGGCCCTCCCTCTTTGCTCTCTGAACCACCATTAGTTCATCACATGAATTTCCCTCCCTGTCCTGCTGCTTCAGAGGCACTGATCCTTTCTGGTGAATAAGCCTGATTATCTGAAAATACCTCATCTTCACTGAATAGGCACCAATGAACAGAACAGGCATGGTCTTAGAGCTTAAGGGCAAGTGAGACTGTCATAAATATATCAGAAATGCATACAAGATAACTGTGGAGAGGCATTAGGCCTTTTGTTCATAGAGTCGCTATGCGTTGACCTTGACTCAATGGCAATCAACAACAACACAGTTATAGACCCTTCTATTGCTATAAGGTACCAGAACAGGAGATCAGCAAACACATTGTGTTGGGAAAGTCTGCTTTCAGGGATCTCTCCAAATTACTGAGGAGCAGGGATGTCACTTTGAAGACCAAGGTGCATCTGCCTCAGGCCATGAGCTTTTCAGTCATTTGCTGTGCATCTGAGCAAAACTGAGCAATGAATAAGGGTGATGGAAGGAGAATCGATGCCTTTGAGTTGTGGTTTTGGAGAAGAGTACTGAAAGTCTCATCAATGATAAAAAAACCAAAACCAAACAAACCACAAAACACAATGAACATAATTCTTAAAGAAGGTGCCGCCAGAAGTGCAGTGATGGCGAAGCTTTGTCTCACATATTTTGGGCATGTTGCTAGGAGAGGCTGTTCCTTGCAATGAGGCTTCATGGTAGGAAAGGTGGAGGGTCAGTGAAGGCAAGGAAGACCCTCAGTAAGATGGAATTATATGGTGACTGTAGTAATGGGCTCAAGTGTGTCAGAGATGCTGACAGTGTGACAGGCTAGGGCAAGGTCAGGTCAGCTCTTCATAGGGTCACTATGAGATGGACTCAGCAGCACCAAACAATAACAACAACAACAATAACGACAACAGCACGGTTAAATGTTGTTGTTGCTATGTGCCGTTGAGTCGCTTGCGACTCATAGCGACCCTATAACTCTGCTCTGTCTTCTGACAATCTCATTACCTCCAACACACTCATCCTGATTGCCCCAGTCACCGAACTATTTTTTTCTTTTAAAAATATTATCTTCCAAAAAAACAAAACAAAAACATTATCTTCCATCTCCAAGAAGATTATTTCATGAGAATATTTTCTGCCAATGTCATGTATATTACCTTGACAGCTGTCAAGGATCTAGGGTATATGCTTTCCTTGGAACTCATAATCTTACCCTCACAGAAGAAGTCTTCTTAGGTACAAAGTGTTTCTCTGAAGAACTAGTTCATGTCAATATTGTAATAATTCCTAGAAAAGGTGAATGAAAAAGGAAACTGTTAGGAGTGTATTTTAGCATGTTGAGATAACCAAAGAAAAATTAGACTTTTTGAGAAAAAATAAGGGAATCATTTTTCTTTTATGAATTTCATGTTAAGAATTTTTAATCAATACTTGGAAGCTATCATGTCTTATTTCTCTGTAATTATTTCCTGAAACTGTTCTGGTTTGAAAAAGAATGTCTTTCTCAAGCCACTTTGAAGATCTACTGCACTACCAAATGAACATATTATTACATCTATAATTTTTCTTTTTTGAAACAATAAAATGGTGATTGTATAATTAAAACTTCATGGTATGCAGAGAACATACAACAGGAGAAACATAGTAAAGTTTAGTCCTGAATGCTGTTCCCAGTGAAAGCTACTTCTTATCATTGAAAGCTGCACTAGGTGGGGTTACTGTTTATTGTGCAGAGACCTTAACTCCTTTTTTGCCATTGACTGCCATTTAGATTCTCAGACTTGGTTGTCAGGAAACAGTTTAGATCATATCATGACTTTCCTTTACCAACAAGCAAAGTGGCATGTTAACCTGAAGTTCTGTGTTCCTCGGGTGAATGGCAGGTGTTTAGGAAGTGGATGCCACTCCTGCTTACAAACCTTTCTTAAACTGAGAGCTAACCAAACACTGCCCACCATGGATAACTGTTATGGCATTTGACACCCCAACGGCACAAAGTTCAGCATCACAGCAACTTCAGGTTACCTCAGTACAGCAGATTAACAGAAGAGTTTGTACTGCTTAGAAGGATATTCCTCCAAAAGATAATAACAAACCAACTTTTTAAATACAAAGGCCCTCCCTGGAGACTTGTAGACTCTAAACAAGAGGTTTAAATAAAAAAATTTTTAAAAACCCAAAAAACAAAAACAAAAAACCCCAACCAATCTAGTATGCTGTTGTTATTTTTTTTTGTTATATGCCATTGTATGTACAATGTATGTGAGATGGAGTTTCAAAATCCTGTCCTCTAAGGAGAAACTTGGTTTCACCCTCTCCAAGACAAACCAGTTTGTTTGCATGGGAGTTCCTGGTATGTTCAAGACACTTCTCCAGCATCACAGCTACTACAGAGTTCAAAGAGCAGTGGGAAAGTCTCTTCCTGACTCCTGTTCTCTGATGTCGCTCAGGCCCAAAGTGGTTCTTATTTATTGAGCTAAGTTACACGGATGGTTGTAGTGTTTTTGTTGTCTTAAAATACATGCTATTTGGTGATTTTTTTAAATTTATGTTTATGTTTCTTTTAAATCCACCTATCTATCTTGGCCCTGTTTTGATTTGTGTTGCCAACCTGAAGGACAGTAATTCAAATCTACTAGCTGCTCCATAATAGAAGTTTGGGCACTCTCCTCCTGTGTGATTTTCAGACTAAGAAACTCAATGGCAAATCAGATATGAGTCCATTCCAACTCAAGAGCAGTAAGTGAGTGTTTAATTATTATAAGGCTCCTCGTGGCTTACCGTGTTACATGTTGAGTTGCTAAGCCCAAGGTCAGCTGTTTGAATTCACCAGCATCTCCATAGATAAAGATAGGCAGTGTCTTCCCTAAAGATCTATTGTTGTTATGATGCCATGAATTGTTGTGCTGGAGAAGAGTTTTGAACATGCCATAGACCACCAAGAAAATTAATAAGTCTGCCTTGGAGAGAGTGAAACCAAGTTTCTCCTTAGAGGCTAGGATTTTGAAGCTCCATCTCATATACATTGGGCATGTGGCCAGGAGGGACCGATCCTTGGAGATGAACATCACTCTTGGAAGGGTGGAGGGATGGTGCAGGAGAGGAAGGCTTCAGATGAGATGGATTGATACAGTAACTGAGGTAAAGGGGGTTAGGGTGTCAGAGTCAGTGAGACTGGCTCAGGACGGGGCAGGCTTCAGAGCTGCTGTACATCTGGTCACTATGAGTAGTAGGCACATAACAAGAGTGTACTGTTGAGTTAACTATGATTCATAGCTACCTTATAAACAACAGCTCTCAACTTTGCCCTGTCCTAAGCCAACTTCACTATCTCTGACATAGGTGACCCAATTACCGTAGTCACTGTGTGAATCCATCTCATGTAAGGTCTCCCTCCTTTCCTCTATCCTTCCTAGCATAATATCCTTCTCCAAGGACTGGTCCCTCCTGCCAAAGTGCCAAAATGATATGAGATGGATTTCACAGTCCTTGCCTCCAAGTAGAAACCTTGTTTACCCTCTCCAGGACTCACCCGTTTGTTGTCTTGGCAGTCCATTCAATACTCTTCTCCAGCACCAAATTCAAAGGCGTTGTCCTTCTGTCATCTTTACTCATTGTCCAGCTGTCAGATGCAAAGCAAGCAATTGAGAAGACCATTCAAATGCTGTTTTATAGTCAGTAAAACACAAATAGACATCTTTCTGGTACTCACTGTTTTCATGCAATATTTATTTCACATTAACAATGATATCCCTAGTGTGACAGCCTCTTCTAAACACGATATTTTTGTCAGTTGTCTGTCAATATACTGCTCTAACTGTTTTTGGATTACCTTCAGCAGGATTTCGCTTGTATGGGAAATTAGTGATATTGATCGATAATTTCCACACTCTGTTGGATCACCTTTTTTTGGGAATGGGAATAAATATGGATCTCTTCCACTCAGTTGGCCAGGTAGTTGTCCTCCATATTTCTTGGGACAACCTGGTGAGTACATCCTGGGCCGTATATGTTGAGATATGTCAGTTGGTATGCCATCACTTCCTGATCCTTCCCCCCGCCCCCCAAGTCCTTCAGAGCAACCTGAAATTTCTCCTTTGTTCTTTGTCCTTTTGTTCTTTGAACTTTCTTTTTTCTTCTTTGTTCTTTGTCCATTGGTTCTTGATCATATCTACTTCCCGAAACAGTTCTGTGTCAACCAGTTCTTTTGGGTACAGTGACTGTGTACTCCTTTCATCTTCCTTTGATGCTTCCTGGATCATTCAGTATTTTGCCCATAGTATCTATAAGTATTACAACTCGAAGCTGAATTTGTTCTTTCAACTTAATAGTTACAGCTTCAAAACCCTAATTGAGGGTCACCTTTTGTTGGAATACACTGGAAAACAGGAGATTGGTTTTTATGGGGTTTGGCGGGTTTTTTGTTTGGTTGGTTTGGGGGGGTTTTGTTTGTTTTTTTGTTTGTTTTTGTTTTTTCCCAGGTGGAGGGTTGTCTTAAGGAGGCCTGACACTATAAAGGTTAAGCATGTAACCAAAGAATTATAGATTAGAAACCACCAGCCTCTCCCTTAACAATTTCATAAAGCCCGTGCCCCTTAGGGTTCCCAAGGCTGTAATCTTTAAGGAATTGGACCCTCAAATTGGTTTCAAGCTGTTCTGCTTTTGAGTAGCAGTTAACTGAGCACCCTAGGGCTTAATCATTGTACCACTGGGCTTCTCCGGTGAAGACTCCAGCACAGGAAGCCCAGTGGAACAATTCTCCTTTGTCATATAGATTCTCAGTGAGCCAGAATCCACTCAAAGGCCCAGAAATGTTTCTCTTAGAATGTCTGTAATTGTGCCATGAAATGCAAAACCATTTGAATAGTGATGCTGTTTAGATAGGTATTTGTAATTCTTTCTCATTAAGTTTTAACTTCAGGTCTTTACATAACATTAGTGGCCGTCCATGCTTCTATAAGAACATTAATATATATGTAGAAGGTGTTTTGATGAGATAGATATTGGGGGGAAAATTGACTTCTTGTATTTGTAGAACAATCTGAAGGCATTTGCTGAAGGTATTGATAATAACAAAGTAAAGATACGTATCTGTAGTTCTTAGGTGCTTCCTGTTGTTGTGTACCATTAAGTCAGAACCACCTGTCTGTGATACTCTGGAGAAGTTTCAGAACCAGTTAACCACATGAGAGGAGATTGCCCATCTTTCTCCTGCAGAGCAGCTGGTAGATTCGAACCATGTGCCTTTGGGATTGCAGCACAATTTCTTATCACCAGAGCTCCCTCAGTCTGCATCCTAATCTGCTACAATTAACAGTGACCCCAAGGACACAAAACAAAATCCTGCCCTATCCTGTGCCATCCCACCAATCTGCAGGCTCTAGGCCCTTGTTATCAGTCACTTTCCCTTGGCCCTCTAATTTACCAAGCATGATGTTTTTTCCAGAACCTGACCCCTCATGTCCAAAGTACATAACTTTTAATAACACTGAAACACTTGAGAGAAAGAGAGCACAGAAACCTAACCACTAGACCATGAGGGAACAATAATACATTTGAAAAAGGAGCCCTATTGACGTATCCCATCCTGTGAAATGTGCTACTAAGTAACGTCTCTCTGGGGGTTCAAATCCACTAAGCATTCTGTCGGAGGAAGATAGACAGTTTTATAAACCCTCCCCCAGGTCCCCTCCACCATGTAGCCCTCGCTCTAGACTCCTGTGATGACAGAAGTACCTAGTCATATATCTCTTTTAAACAGTTTTCTCCCTCCTCTGTTTCAGTGCAGTATACATTATTGAACCCATCTTACTCAGTCTCTCCCCAACCCCAAGGACAGTCCCATTCTACAACAGTGGCATCATATAATATTTGTCCTTTTGTGACTGGGATATTTCACTCAGCATAATGTTCTCCAGAGTCAACCATTTTGAATAATATTGCATGAGTTCCTTATTTTTTAATGCAGCATAGTATTCCATTGTGCGAATATACCACAGCTTCTCTAGCCATTCGTTTGTTGATGGGCACTTAGGTTGTTTCCAACTCCTTGCTATTGTGAACAAAGCTGCAGTAAACATGGGTGTGCATATATCTGCTTGGATGTCAGCTATGGTCTCTTCAGGGTATATTCCCAGTAGTGGAATTGCTGGGTCAAATGGTATCTCTATTTGCAACTTTTTGAGAAAGCGCCATACTGCTTTCCACAGGGGTTGCACCATTTTACACTCCCACCAACAGTGAATCAGGGTTCCAGTTTCTCTACAACCTCGCCAGCATTTGTTGCTTGATGTTCTGTTAAATTTTGCTATTTTGACTGGGGTGAGATGATATAGTTGTTTTAAAGAACAGAAACTTTTACCTTCCTCTTTCCTACCTTCCTGCCTGCCTTCTCAGTAATGCCAGCATTTACCTGAGGGAGAAGAGCTCCAACCTGAGCAGGACTGGAAATCCAGAGAGAACAGTGACATGATAACACAGCAGGTTATCGTAAACTGACCCCTGCTTCTAAGGTCACCTCTTCAGATCTGTGCATTGCTGGACAGTGGCTGAATGCCACCCAGAACATGCTTTTTGGGACCAAGCCAAGTGATCCTTTGTGAAAGAGTTTGGCAAATGGATTTGAAATTCATTTTGCTACAAAGTGCTCTGTAAATGCTAAGCAATTCTCTTTATTATGATAACTGAATTCAAGTCCATTTTGAGCTTCTGCCAGGTCTATTTTGTAGCCATATCATGAACATACTCAATCACAAACACCTTTTCTTAGTCTTCCTATCATTCCCAACTTCTAAGATTCAAATGTCTATCTTTGAATGAACTTGTATGTTCATATAGAGACATGTTATTGCTGTAAAGGAAATATGGAAAAATTTATTGAATTCCCACATGAACACTAAATACATCCATGTGCTATTGATTCATAAAGTTGACAATGATAATATCATCAGAGAGCTTATTTTCTATGATAATGCATAAACATAGCTTCCTTCAAAATAATGTCAAGTGGCAAATATACCAATATGTACATCAAGGCATAACTAGTCTTCAAAAATAATTTTACTTTCAGGAATTTATTTAACAAATATCTATAACTGAGCAGTTGCTTATCATACGCTGTGGATACAATAAGGAGGGGGGGAAACTCCAGAACTAAGATACTTGACATGTGCCACTTCTGGTTTTTTCTTTAGAAGATAACCTTCTATGAAAATAAAATGCAAGATAGACATAGATTTTAAAAGTGTGCCATCGGTTCATATCCACTGGCCCCAAGATGGCCACTCTCCTCGCGTGCAGTTTACCACCTTGGAAACACAGTGGATAGCCAGCCCTGGGTTGATTCTGACTCAATGGCAATGACTTCAAGTTTGAGTTTGACTGTAGCATCAAAACATCTTGAAAGGAACATATGACGAAGTATTTGCATGACAACAGGCCAGAAGATGGAGCTCTGGTGGCCTAGTGGCAAGAAGCTGCAACTACAACCCCAGAAGTGCACGGTTCGAATCCACCAGATGCTCTGCTGGGGAAGGAGGGGCAATCTCCTCCTGTACCAGTCACATCTGATTTGACGGTACACGCACACACACACACACACACACACACACACACACACACACACACAAACAGGCCAGAAGAAGAGCTGCATTGTAAAGTGGACTGGGGTGGGGAATTATACGACAATGAAAAAATTTCTTCTTTTCAAAGAGAAAAATAAAAACTGAGGGGGGTGGCAGGGAGAAAAATGTACAAAAATGAATGAAAGGAAATCCAAGTTCTCTATAAACTTTCGTTAAAATCTCACTAGAAAAAAAGATTAAAAGGGCCAGAAAGGAGGAGGGATGAAGGAGAAAAGGAAAGAGACAAAGAAGTGTAGAATGTCTGAACGAAGATGCTTGCCAGAGTTCTAATTTATGCCAATATGTGTAGGCTCCCAATTTTCAGTGAACCATGTATAAAAATTAGAATTTTGGGCAAATTATCAAAAGAAGACAAATCAAGTGGACAATTATTTCATGATAAAATTTTGCCTGATTGCCTTCCTGTTAAATACTTACCTGTGGTGTGGAAATGTTCTGATTTTGCTTGTGATTGTAGCAAAGTCTCTAGCAGAACCCATTTATCAGAGGAAGTAAGGCTTATTCAAAGTAGTTTGCAAGTTGCATAGTTTGGGTTTATATAACTGGAGCGATGCCATTGCAACAGTCCACTGCAAAACTTCAGTGACTTAAAATGAAGAGGTTTGTTTCTGGTTCAGACTGTGCCTCTCTATCCATCCTACATTCTGTAAGACTGTGTGCCTGCACACACACACAAGAATCTGTGCACACACACACACGTGCGCACACACACTCTTACTGGGTAATAATATAGTAGTTGTTGTTAGGTGTTGTTGAGTTGCATACAGCTCATAGTGACTCTGTAAACAACAGATATGAACCCTGCCCAATTCTGTACCATCCTCATCATCTCTGACACACTTGAGCCCATTGCTACAGTCCCTGTATCAAGACATCTCACTGAGGATCTTTCTCTGTTTCTCTGGCTCTCCACTTCTCCAAGCACGATGTCCCTTTCCAAGGAATAGCCTCTCCTAACAACATGTTCAGAATATGTGAAATGAAGCTTCCTGATCCTAGCTTCCAAAGAGCGCTCTGGCTACACTTTCTCCCAGACATACCTCCTTGTTCTTTTGGCAGTTCACGGGCTATTCAGTGCTTCTCCAACCCCGCAACTCAAAGACGTCAATTCTTATTGGCAATGAAAGTTAGAGAACTAATTGAATTGGTGTTTCTTATGGACTGCATCTGGATTCAGAAGTAAAGAAAGTTCTCAGTATCTTGAAACAGCTAATACAATTGTTATTGTTGTTTATTGCCTTCTAGTCAAGTACAACTCATAGTGACCCCATGAACAAAAGGCCTGAAGCATTTCTATAATTAACGTCATTTCTCCAAGTTCATAGAGTTTTCAGAGGCATGCAGGTTTGGGAAGCGGATGCCACTCCTGCTTCCAAACTTGAATCAGTCTTGAATCAGTCTGGTAGCTCCATCAAATGTTGCCTACGATGGGTAGCCGTTATGGTGTTTGGCACACCTATGGCAAATTTCAGCATGAGTTTTGCCTATAATTTTTATAAGAATAAAATGCAAAGATCTCAAAGGTTCTTTGTAAAGGTTGACCCTGAGTTATCTCAGCTGAGGCTGAAAATATCGTGTGCCGGCCTGAAAAAAAGGGACAGGTCAGATATGTTTAAATGTCTTTAAAATGGTTTTGCAAAACACTAGTGAAAAAATAAATCACTTCCAATAGTCAACTAGGAGACTTCTGCTATTGTTTCTGATTTACACAGTTACATGAAATCAACAGTAATGAATGCAGTCATCTTGAAAGAAGGAAAAATTGAGAAAAGAAAAGAGTTTAGTTCTGGAGGAAAATGGCCGATGCCACAGCTGAGCAAGCTGCAGTCTCCTTCTCTAACGTGCCAATAACAAGTCGAGGCTTCAGAAGAGGCGTGCGCTTTCTCCAATGTGAGCAACTGCAGTCAATAAAGTGTAATTGGAACCTGCCAAGCAGGTATTGTGTCAAAGGTGCCTTTACGCTGAAACTTAAATGCTGAACTGTTTGTGTAAAAATTGAGCACATAGTCTAATTATAAGTTTAAGAACTTGAAGAAGTTTGAGCATTGTAAATCTGCTGTGCTGAGTGAGTGGCGCTGCTGGAACATGACAAGAGCATCAATAGAGCCCAGTCAGAATTGAGCAAGAGGTGTCAGCCTCACACAGCAGAACGTCGCGCTGGAGAAGCAATTAGAGAGTGAGATGAGGCAGATGGACTGTGTCTGTTTGATCGGGATAAGCAAAAACGATTAAAATATCAGCACAGTTTGTTTGTTTGAAAGATACACTAGAGAAAAGAAGGCTCCCTGTTCAACCAGTAGCTGAAGAGGTGTTATTACCTTGTGTTTGCGAGGTATCTAATCGACAGTGTATTATTTAATTCAGGATTTCTTGATACTCAACAAACTATCTTATGATATGCCTTGTACTTGCTAGATATTACTTTCATCTGCTCATATGACCGTCTACTAGTTAATGCAAACTTTCTTGATAGCCAAGGAAAGATCCTATGATATGAAAGAGACTGGAGACATTGTCCTTTTGGGGGAATCAAGAGTCAAAGTTAGTCCAGTACCAAGGATCATAGGTATATAGGTAGTGATTAGCCATTGTTCTCAGCTGCCCTTGTGTTGGCTCAAACCTGTGCACAATTACATCAGGTCATTGGGAGCCCACAGAATTTTCATTGACTGACTTTTCAGAAGGACATAGCCAGGACTTTCTTCCTAGTCTCACAGCTCAGCTGAAACCAACTCCCCATCAAAGTAACACACAAGCTTCTATAGACAGGGAGGGAGTCCCAAGGTTGGAGGTGCATTGCCCTGAAGTCAAACTAGGGTCTCACACATAAGAGACAAAAATCCTGCTGACGAATTATCAAAACTTTCCTTATTTTGATTCCAAATTAAGAAGTTTGAGTAGAAGCATTGTAGGCCTCTCCCTGAAACCTGTTTTGGGCAAGAAAGGGTTTACTTTCCCCATCTCTGCTCTTTCTGCCCTAAAAACCAACAGAATTCCCTTTGGTGAATTTGTCATTTATTCTGCTGCTAATAATAAACAAAATCAAGGATGCAGAATGACTAATGGACCAGCTTGTTAAGTAGAATAAATAGAGTAGTGGCAGGATCTCTTTCTTCCATGTAACTGAGTATCCCATTGGCAAAGTTGCATTAATCATCCCAGCATTTCCATAGAGTAATCTCATTTTTCCTCCATGTCATTTTGCTGATAGATTGGGCTCTTGGTCCACAGTGAATCCTGCTTTGGAGGGGAAGTTTTTATTAGCACAGATATATTTAGCACACAAGTTTGTATAGGGAAGGTAAAAAATTAAGTTTGTATACTTCCCTCTAATTTGAACCTCAACTCATTTCCCATAAGGGTCTAGTAGACAAGACTGACTTTGCTATTGTCATTACTGGTTGTGACCTACAGTGACCCTACGTGTTACAGGGTAAAAATACCGCTTACTATTTTTGTCTGTCATCTTAGTGGAAGCAGAAGCCATTGTCTTTGAGCAGCTTAGAAGGATCAAATAAATGATTGCATTTTCCAAAGTTATTTACTGTATCAATACTGAATTTATTAGTAAAGAAAACCGGAAGCCAGCTCTTACAGGAAAATGCTGTCTTTATGTAGAGTGTGACTTCTCACTGTGTCACAGTGCAAACTACGATAGCCAGAAAGAGTAAAGAGAGGCTCAACATTCGTACAACGCACAGTGGCCTTTGGCTCTGGAAAGGTCTCCAAACAATAGAATGGCGTGGACCACTCGCTCCATTGACCCAGTTACAGAGTGAAAGTGAACTGAGAATTCTAGAAATACGGAAAATGACTTTGGTATTTTAATAAAATATTGATGAATATTAATAAAAAATATATAGCATAAATACTTATGTGCATATAAATGTGATAGAAATATAGAATTTAAATATACAACATAAATATGTAAATATTATCAATTAACTGCCTCTGAAAACCCACTAGAGGATCAGCTATGAGTCAGTTCCTACTCAACACCACACAACAACATGTGCTAAAATACATTCTCCGAGACCATTTTTATAAAATGAATTTGTTCAATTACGTCTCAGTTGACTTTCGTGATACTATGTCGACACTGGCCCCCTAATTCAAGAAGAGCCTTTTCAGGTTACACTGATCATGCTTATGAGAGTTTGGCAATGATCTGCATGAAGTTGTAGCCTCTCGGAAAACCAGATAGTTCTCGACTTCACATCTAATGGCCAGACTGATTATTTGTTCAGGAAGCAAGCAGTGGAACCCCACAGGGAACTGCAGGGCTAATCCGAAGGCTGCACCTCTCTGGAGGTTTGAACCCCCCCCAGCCACGCTGTAGGAGAATTTTGAACAATCACCTCCTGTGTGATTTACAATCTGGGAAAGCCCACGGAGGGTCAGCATTGAGTTGGTTCTGATTTAACAGCAAGAATTTGTAAAAGATTTTTAATTTAAAACAAAACAAAAACACCTTACTTGTTTATCTTTCAGCTTCTGTCCACTTGAAGAGGTATATGACAAGAGTTTATGTGGAATCTTTGCAAGGTTGAAAACTGGAATGATGTATTTACATTGATGGTGGGAAAATAAATCAGGAGATACAGATTCCTCCTCTAGTTGTGCAAATACTATTCTGTCACATGACGTAAGTCACTTAAGTGCTTGAGGACTCAGCCCCTTATTCAGAATTTCCTGGACTCTGCAGTAAACATGTCTGCAGTAAACAGGTCCAACTATGCAGCTACAAAAAAAGGAACCTTAGAAATTTAGTGAGGCTTATTATTTGATTCCCATTACTCTCTCTCCAGCTCATCTGTGTCTGCCTCTTCTGAAGCCATTTTCTCAAAGAAAATTGTGTACTCTCTCAAAATAAGTCATTTTCTGAAGGCATGATTTATGTCTGATAAGTGTCTAAATTAGATCAGTTCTATTTTTTCAATAATCTCAATACTCTCTGCTTTTTAGAAAAGGCATTTGCTGTGCTGAGTAGTTCAGTTTAGAAATGCAAATTATATTGAAGCTCCCCTTTTCCTCAGGGTAAAGAGGATATTAACCACCCACTTGTTTATTGGCTCTAGTTAATAGCTACACTAAATGAACATGACAGATAGCACCAAATTTCAGTGTTCTAATATTTTTATGTAGACAAAGCTGGCACGGTAAACCAGAATCTCTTCAATTAATCCATGTCAATTCATATTGGTGTCAGAAGTGAAAATGCGTGATTCTATCCATAAACTCTATTAGTATCAATATTGAAGTGGGTCGAGACAGCTGATTTTATTCTCAAAAAAATCTCAAGCTCACTGTTCTTGCATTGGAACCTGTTCAAAGCAGATCCTCGAGTAGGGTTTTGAAGGCTGTAACACTGGAGGAGATTGTCCATGCTGTTCCCTTAGAGTCCCTGGGAGATTCAAACCACCAGAAACGAGCTGCCTTTTGACTGGCAGTGCAGCTGTCTATGGATTACACCACCAGAACTTTCTCTATTATTCTAGTCTCAAACACTTATTAATCCTAATACTTTGGACAAGGTAGAGGTGAAAAAACCCAGGAATTTTGAGAAATAATTGGAAGTTTCAAATGAAATCATCTATATGGAAATATTTGAAAACAGTCATGCTATATAAAGAACTATGATTATTTTGCACTTATTTTCTGAAATGCTTTGGCATGAGAATTTTTAGTTCTCTTATCTTCACTTTTCTTTACAAAAAGAACTAAACATAAACACTTACTTTTTTAAAAAGTAAATACTTTGCTAGAATTTTGTTTGACCCTTCTAAAGAGTTCTGGACAAAGGTTAAATGCTTGACTGCTAAATAAAATGTTGGTGGTTCAGACATACCCAGTGAATTGGTAGAGTTCTACTCCTTTCACCATCTCACATACATAAAATGCATAACAATGAAAGAGGTTTTCTTTCACTTTTCAAATATAAGAGTCAATTGGGCTTGGTGGACAGGGAGTAAAGTGCAACATTGAATGACTGGAAACGCTAAGTCTCTGTAAACTGTCATTAAAATTAATTTTTTAAAAAGACAAAATACCAAAAATGTAAAATACCTAAATATTCCTTTTAATTGATGACAAATATTCATTACTGACATGATTACATGTTGATTGTATGTTAAAGAAATAATAAATTAAGTTATAACCAAACCCAAATCCCCACCGCCCACCATTGAGCCAGTTCTGTCTCATCGCGAGCCCCAGTTGGGTTTCTGAGGCTGTAAATCTTTATGGGCAGAATCAGTCTCATTTTCCTCCCAAAGATCAACGGGTGCATTTGAACTGCCAACCTTTGGCACGTAACACACTATGCCCCAAGAGCTCCTTAAAGTGGATATATTCGTTAAATAATATATTAATATTAATATATTAGTAATATTTTTTTTAAAAGACCAAGAAAAGAAAGGGAGAAGGAAAAGGGCCCTTAACAGTGATGGGAAGATTCTATTGCTTCACTGTTGGTACATGGAGTGCTGGTGGCATAGTACATACTATTATTGCTGCTGCTGCAAGTCTTGGATGGTTTGCCTCCACCAGCAACTTGAAGGAAGAAAGTTCAACAGTCTCCCCCCACTGTGACTTACTGGATCAGTAATGGATGACTGAGCGGCTGTGTTTAGGAACTTATGGGGCGTCCGTGAGCTTGACTTGGAATCAATCGTTACTTGTGTGGGGGGGAGGCTGAGCAGGTGGTGGTTGGCTGTGCGATAAATAAATTTACACAATGACAAACCCCAAAAGCTGCTGCTGTGCCTGCTTCTGTATCCAGCCCAAAACTTCATGGGACTTGTCTTTTGTTTTGAATGTTTAACACCGTAGTTTGATGGCTCAGCCAAGTTAATTGGCTCAATAATGAGTTTAACGCTTCTGTTCTAATTTGCAGTTCATTACTGAGAGCCTGGGCTTATAGAAGCTTGCAAATAGCCATCGAATGGCCCATAATTGATCTCTGTTTTGCTGAAACTAGAGAAGGAGGAGGAGAATCAGTAACAGGAAGAAAGTGAGGCATGTGTGTCATTTACCTCGTGATCAGCAGTGATGGTTCAAGATCAAGCAGTGCTTCTTCCAGTTGTACAGGGGGGCTCTGTTACTCAGCGCCAACTCAATAGCTAGTAATAACAATCAAATTCTATTTGTGTTCTAATTAATAAATCTCTATCATTTCTTAAAAAATGCATATATTTATTTTTCACTTTTCCTTAATTTCCACGTGTAAATTTCCAGATGTTAAAAATGTTTTCTAGATTAAGTTATCAAGTGTAAATATGTTGTTGTTGTTGTTGTTGTTAGGTTGTTGTTAGGTGCCATTGGGTTGAGTATGACTCATAGTGACCTTGTGAACAAAAGATCTGAACACTGTTCTATGCTGCGCCATCCTCACTCTTCCTGACACACCGTAGCCCATTGCAGCAGTTACCATGCCAGTTCACCTAAGTTGAGGGTCTTCCTCTCTTTTGCCGACCCTCCACCCTTTCCAGCCTCATATCCCTCTCAAAGGAATAGCTCCTCTTAGCAAGCTGCACAGATCTCTGGTAGCTTAGTGTTGAGAAACTGTGCTGTAATCCCGAAGGCACATTTCAAGGCCACCAGCCGCTTGGTGGCGGAAGGATGAGCAATCTCCTTCCATGCGATTAACCGCCTCTGAGAACCCTCTGGAGGGTCAGCTGTGGGTCGATTCCAACTCGATGGTACACAACTGCAACAAGCCCCCAGTGTGTGAGCTGAAGAATCGTCATTCTTGCCTCCAAAGAGCACACCGGCAGCACCCTCTCCAACACATACCTGTTTGTTCTCTTGGCCATCCAGAGGATGTTCAATGCTCTTCTCCAACACAACAGCTCAAAGCTGTCAATTCATTTTCTGACATCCTTATTCATAGTCCAGATCTCAGATACATAACAAGTGAAACTGTTACCTTAATGAGACTCACCTTAGTCCTCAAACTGACATCATTACCCCTCAATAATTTGGAGAGGTCCCTAACTACAGATTTTCACAATGCAATGCATCTCATTTCCTGACTGCTGGTACCAAAGGTGTTAATTGTGGATCAAGCAAGATGGAGGTGTTGACAGTTTCAGTCTCTTCTTCACCCATCATGATGTTGTCTATTGGTCCAGTGGTAGGGATCTTTGTTTTCTTGACAGTGAGATGCAGTGTAAATATACTAGATATTAAATTGATCAAAATGATATAGAATAATATTTTTATTCAAATTAAGGTTTCAAAGTAAGGTTTCTCTTAAATTCATCTTGCAGTTGGCTTGTAAATTGGAGAATGACTTATATGTAGAGTGTTTCTGCATCAATTCTCCTTCTTGGTTTTATGAAGCATAGATTAAGGAATGTAATTCTTAAAAATGACGAGTAACTGAGAATGCAAAGAATGTGCTGTTCTAGCCCAGTCACTGAATTCTTTGAACTTCTTCCCTAACTTTAGGCCAAACATAACACAGTAACTGCCTTCTAAACTGACTTAAAATTTAAGAGCTCTCAATTTGATTTCTATCTCCTTTCAATATTATTTGAAAACAAAAATGAATTATCTACATTCCAAAGGATTTGTTTTGGGGGCATTGTAATTAATCACTTGTTCTATAAGAATGATAGTATTTTTATCTGTTCAGAGGATCCCAGTGAAATTTCCAGTCTTCAGGTCCATGTGCTGTCCTGTTACATTGAGGGATGGAGAGCGGATGGGGGTTATTGGATATTGTGTGTTGTTGTCAAATCTTAACCAGCTTTGATTGTAGACTCAATCTGGGGCTGATCAATTTTAGATAAACCTTCATATAGAACTGAAGACTGAAGATGTGAACATGGATTCACTTAAAACCATCTGTGGCCAGGTATTCTTTGGAAAGTCCTTCTGTTAAAGTCCTAGAAGTTAGGAGAACAGGAATTACAGCCAAGCCTAGACATTGTTGACAGGGAATGCACACACATGAGACCAAGGAGACTGAGCGAACAACCATGTGTATTTCATGGAGAATGACTGTCTTCATTAAACAGTCAAGGTCTTGACCATTTCTCTTTCTCCATTAGGCCATGGTCAGCTAAGGGTCAATACTTGCCACATGTTGATCGCCGACTGTAAGTCTGCAGAGTCTAGTTGACTTTGCTCTGATAGCTGTTATTTCTTATGTTGGCAAAAAATAAAGAGAGCTCTATTGACTCCCGTACTCTCTGTTCATTTTCTCTATAGCACTTCATCCGAATCATTTAAAATAGCTTCAAATTCAGAAAAATAAAATGTAACGTCAAATAATCTGTGCACATTGTAAGACAAAATGTGTTGTGTATTATTGTTAAGCGGTGAGTCAGAGGGCCCTTAGCTAACCCTCCAGCCGGGTTTCAGAGGCAGTAAATCGCACAGGAGGAGGTAGCCCGTCCTTCTCAGTGTTATGTAATGCTAACAGGACTCTTAAGATATCTGTGAGGAAAAAGTTAGGAAAGTATATGCTAATGAATATTTAGGAATCTTTAAACTCTATCAAGAATGACTTGAAAAGATTAATTTAATTGCTCTTCCTAAGTGTGATAAGTACATTTAATATTTCCACACTTTAGCTGAGATTAATTGTGGAAGGAAAAGGGCAATGAAATGCTGACCAAAAGATGTTCTAGAAGTCCATTTTTACCTGGATTTGATTTTTTTTTCTATTCAAAAAGCAGATTGCTTTGGGGAGCTGACTTAACTTTCAAGTTTTGAGATTTTAATTTAAATATTCCCCAAAGTGTTCTATGTAACATACAAATTTACTTAACAAAACTTTGTGGATTATTAAAAGTTGTGGCTGACGTTGAGAAGAATGGGAGTCCAAGAGCACTTAATTGTACTCATGCAAAACCTGGACCGAGGCCAGGAGTCTGTTGTGTGAACAGAGCAAGAGAAAACTGCATGGTTTAAAATTAAGAAGGGAGTATGTCAGGGTTGTATTCTCTCTCCATACCTATTCAATCTATATGCCGAGCAACTTACACGAGAAGCTGGACTCTATGAAGAGGAATGTAACATCAGGATCAGAGGGAGACTCATCAATAACCTGCATTATGACACAACCTGCTTGCTGAAAATGAGGAGGACTTGAAGCATTTGTTGCAGAAGGTCAAGGAATGCAGCTTTCAGTATGGATTGCGTTTCAGTATCAAGAAAACAAAGATTCTTACCACTGAACCAATAGGCAACATCATAATGGATGGGGAAGAGAGTGAAATTGTCAACAACTTCATCTTACTTGGATCCAAAATTAACACCCTTGGTACTAGCAGTCAGGAAATAAGAAGATGCATTGCACTGAGATACTCTGAAGTTAGGGACCTCTCTAAATTATTGAGGAGTAATGATGTCAGTTTGAGGAGTAAGGTGAGGAATAAGATTCAAGGTATACTCTTTCTGATCACTTGCTGTGCTATCTGAGAGCTGGACAGTGAGTAAGGATGACAGAAGAAGAATTGATGCCTTTGTGGTATTGTAGAAGAACACTAAACATCCCAGGGAAAACCACAAGAACAAACAGATATGGAGAGGATGCAGTCAGAGTGCTCTCTGGAAAAAAAGATGATGAGGCTTCACCTCATATACTTTGAGCATGTTTCTAGGACGGGCCATTCCTTTGAGAAAGACATGATGCTTGGAAAGGTGGAGAGTCAGCAAAGAAAGGAGGAAGACCTTCGACCAGGTGGATTGACATGGTGACTGCCGCAGTGGGCTCTTCTGTGTCAGGAAGTGTGAGGACGGTACAGGATAAAACAGGGTTCAGATCATTTGTTTATAGGATTGCTGAGTCATACTCAACTGGATGGCACCTAACAACAACAGCTTACCAAAGGACACTACATATACATAAGGGAAATGCTCAAACTCATTGTTAATTCATAGCTGAACCTCCACTGGATTCTTGAGGCTGTAAGTCCTCAGGAGATTGCCCGTCTTTGTTTTAAGACGTTGCTGGTGAATTCACACCATCAGAGACGTGCAATCTTCGAGTTAATAACACAGCACTTTAAGGACTGAGCTCCCAGAGTTCCCTGCTGCATGAGTGGCTAGAGGGAATTCTTTAGGTGCCCATACAACCATGACAGTATAAAGTAATCTGGTCACGTTCAAGATGTGATTTTTTTTCCAAAATTAGCATTTCATGTTTATTTAATATTGTTGTTGTTGGAACTGGGGGAAGGAGAGGGCAGGGAGAAAAATGCAACAATGAATGTACGGAAATCCAAAATCTCTGTAAGCAACCTTGGAGGACAATATGCTGAGTGAAATATCTCAGTCACAAAAGGACAAATACTGCATGGTGCCACTTTTATAAAACAGGACTTGACATCGACGTTGTGGGGAGACTGAGAAAAATGGGTTGAATAATGTATACTGCACCAAAACAGATGAGAGAGAAAACTGTTTAAAAGGGATATGTGATTAGGTTTTATTGTTATGACAGGAGTCCAGAGAGAAGGCTACATAGTGGAGTGGACCTGGGGGAACGGATTGTAAAACAATGAAAGAATTTTTCTTTTACTTTTCCAAGAGGGTAGTGTACTAGGGGAGAGGGTTGGGAGGGGAGAAAAGTGCAACAATGAATGAATGGAAATCCAAAGTCTCTGTAAATTTTCATTTAAATTAATAATAAATTTAAAAAGTAAAAATATATGTCGTTGTTATGTACCATAGAGTTGGAATTACCCATAGCCGAGCCTCCAGTGGGTTTTCAGAACTAGTTAGTTGCTCTGGAGGAGATTGCCTATCCTGTGAACCATGTGCCTTTGGAATTGCAACACAGCGTCTTGCCACTTGGCTAACATAGCTCCCTAAATAAAAGGTTACATGCTAAATTAGTTTGACATTCAGTGATGAATACACACACATTGTGTTTCCTGACATTGATTACAATCCTCACATTGCAAAAACACTGTTCTCACTGCCTCTCCCTGCCCAGGTTCTTAATTTTCATTTTTTCCATATAAATGATACAAAAACTCAGCTTATTCCTGTCAAGTCCCAACCTACTCATAGCTGGCCCTCCAGCATGTTTCCAGGGCTATAAATCCCACAACAGGAGATTCTCCTGAGAAGCGCTTGGTAGATTCATACCTCCTACAAAACAGAGAGAGAGCTGGCCTAGTGGACAGAAAGTTATGCTACCAAGCCAAAGGTGGGTGATTTTAATCTATGGCCCTCAGGCCTGGTTTAAATTGTTTTCCTGTCAAACATTCTTCTAGGTGGTACAGCACTTGTCTGTGCATTACTGTACAGAGGTAACTCGTGGTTGCTGTGATGCTAAACACTGTGACACTGATGTGCCAAACGTGGTAATGGGTAACCATGGTGGACAGTGTTTGCTGGAGTTTCCTGACTAAAACAAGCCTGGAAGCAGGAGTGGCATCCACTTCCGAAATGGCTTGCCTCCGGAAACTATGTATAAACAGTGCTCAGGCCTTTCTTTCATAGGGTCGCTATGAGTCGTCTACAACTTGACAACACCAACAACACCTTTAGGTTGGCAGTGCAACTCCTTAACCATTAGATAACCAGCTCTCCCTAAATGATGTATTACATCTTAAAAACAGAAACTCTTGACTACCTGCATAAATTCCATGTTGTGCTTATCTACAGAACAAGGGAAATATCGTTAATACTAAGTAAAACTGTTCTGCATATAGGTGAAATGTGGGGTCAAGATTGGTGGATGATTTATCAACAATCTGCGTTTTGCAAATGACACAACCCTGCTTGCTGAAACTGAGGAGGACCTGAAGCGCCTGCTGCAGAGTGTCAAGGACTGCAGCCTACAATATGGATTGAGGCTCAATGTCAAGAAGACAAAGATTCTCACCACTGGACCAATTGGCAGCATCAGGATGGATGGTGAAGAGATTGAGATTGTACACAGCTTTAGTTTGCTTGGCTCCATAGTCAACAGTCTTGGCACCAGCAGCCAGGAAATTAAAAGGCGCATTGCCATGGGAAAGTCTGCTGTTAGGGACCTCTCCAAAGTGCTGAAGAGCAATGGTGTCTCTCTGGAGACTAAGGTGCGTCTGATACAGGCCATGGTTTTTGCAATCGCTTGTTATGCATCAGAGAGTTGGACAATGACCAAGGAGGATAGAAGGAGAATTGATGCCTTTGAGCTGTGGTACTGGAGAAGAGTATTGAGAATACCATGGACTGCTGGGAAAACAAACAGATTTGTCCTGGAAAGGGTTAAACCGGGTGGCTCCTTGGAGGCAAGGATTCTGAGGCTCCGTCTAACATACTTTGGACATGTTGTGTGGAGAGACTGGTCCTTAGAGAGGGACATCATGCTTGGGAGGGTGGAGGGACAGCGCAGGAGAGGAAGGCCCTCTATGAGGTGGATTGATTCAGTGACTGGGATAATTGGGATGGGAGTGTTAGAGACAGTGCGATTGGCACAGGACAGAGCGGAGTTTAGGGCTGTTGTACATAGGGTTGCTATGAGTCGCAGGCGACTCGACGGCACATAACAACAACAACACTAAGTAAAACTGTTCTTAGTATTTTCTTTTCACTATTGCTCTAACATCTCCTCGATGGGTTTATATAGTTATTTTAAATATAGGAGGTAATGATGGGTGATAGCCCTGCAATTTGCCCCATGCAAGAACAGAAGTGTAACAAAATTGTTCACAGGCAAATGTCATCAAGGGAACAAGGCCTCTGTGGCTACAATATAGTTAAATGAAATGCTTCTGCCCTAACCACCCCCCCCCAAAAATAAACATTTAAAATATGTATCACCAGTTTAGGAATCAATTCTATAAATAAGGTCATTTATGGACTTAGTGTTATGCTATGTGAGGCCTCATTAGTTCTTAACTCTTCAGAATTCCCTCTTGTCCTGAAACCTATCAGTAAAGAACAAGTGGGTACACCCAGGTTTAGGAATGTAGGGGCCTCCGTTGAGGGAAGATCATAGGAATGTTGGAGAAGATGTCTGAAAAGCTTATCCACTTCTTACATTCCATCAGTCTTTGACAAGAATTCCTCTGAAATAATATTGCTTAGGTCTATGGCAAATATATCAGAGTTTGTACGTGAAATTAGTTTCATCCTTCCTGTAAGCCCCTTGTGAGATCGGAGAATTGTTGAAGTGACCCTGCAGTGTTTGGGGAAGCAATCCTTTTCATCGTCTTGACATGAGAAAATGAGAAACATTATTTCAGTACCATCTTTTTTTTACAAAATTTCCCAGGATTCATTTTATGAACTTTTGGGTTTGTTGGCATAAGCTCCTCTCCCTAACCCATACTCTGAACTTTCAGGAATATCTGACATAGGAGAAAGGTATGGTCTTCTCAGTAATTCTGCTTATACTCTCATCAAGCTGTCCTTGAGAAATGGTCTCTTAAGATAAAAATATCATAGACACTAAATCTGTAAAGAGTATTGACGTACTGGGGGCTTCTTGTGGTTGGTATCTCATTAGTGTGTCTTGAGTGAAACCTGATCCTCCTTCACTGCTGTTTTTCTGCCATTCATTTAAATCCTGAGACAATTCCCATTTTTCCCCTGACTGTGGGTCTTGCTTCCATGCTAGCTAAATTTACTGTTTATTTTCATCCTAGCACCTGGAATAGGGGAAGTTCATAGTGGATGCTCATTTAGTATTCATAGAATGAACTTCAGAAATAATTCATCTATAGACTTCTCTTTTATTAATATTAGAAGGGGAAAACTTTCCTCCAACTTTTTTTTTCTTAATGTAGTCCTTTTTCTTTTCCTTCTTAAAGACAACTCTCTTTCGTTGTCCTTTATTTTTATCAAAGGTGGATTTAACTTCTGGCCTCTCTTAAAGTCAGATATCCTATTTCCCAAACTCATGGAAATTTCCAGCAATGTTAACTTCCTTGGTAATGACAGTTCCTTAATGGCTAATTTACCAGTCAGGAGATTACAATATGGCCAAATAATGGTTTGGTACTCTTGTAATTTCCTTTTTAAAAAATTACATTTCTATTCCTCCTCTTTTCTTTCTTTTAGACTTCTTCAGAAAAAGTCTGTACTGATAATTTCTAAGAAAACATGAAGAAGGAGAGGTTTACCTGGAAATATATATATTTAGTATATATATATTTAGCATATATATATTTAGTGTGTATATATATATTAAGATAGAGATGTTCTCACCTAAATTTCTTACCCCTGGCTCCTTTCTAGGAAATGGAATGGCCAATGTAAATTCTGTGTATGTGGAAACTACTGTTGTTAATGTGGCTCTCAAGTCTGTTCTGGCTCATCGCATCATTAGATTACAAAACAGAACTGTCCTGTAGGGTCTCCTACACTGTCATCTTCACCAGAGCAAAGTCCGGATCTTTTCTCCCATGAAGCTGTCTTATCTCCCCCTCTCTCTCTTTCTCTCTCTCTCTCCTTGCTGTTGAGTTAGGACTGACTTTTCAGAGACTGTAAATCGCATAGACGCTTTCTCATCTTTTCACGTGCGTTTTCACTGCCAGAGAGGCATATTCTTCGGGTTAGCGTTGCAACTGCCTGTGGACTAGGCAACCAGAGCGCACTCATTGAGTTGGTGCTGAGTTTCAACAACTGAACTTCTGGTTCATAAACACTTAAATAATTGTACCACCAGGGCTCCTTGTGGTAACAATTATGTAATATGATCTGGCAGCAGTACACATGGGTATGTATGGATAACTTTAGATAGATATTGGAAAGACAGAGAATAGGTACATAGATTATTATATGAATAACTCAATAAACAGAGAAGTTCTAACTATTAGATACATGAACAAATGATAGATTATTACAAAGATGGACAGAGACACAGAGAAGTGAGTAGATGGATGGCTGGATGGATAGATAGATAGATAGATAGATAGATAGATAGATAGATAGATAGATAGATAGATAGACAGACAGGCAAATGGAGAGATAGACATGTAGAAAGACATTCAATGTCCATGTGTGAAGCATAAAAAAAGTTATATTGCCAAAACACCACAATTAAGTGCTTGCCTTTGTCGCTGTGTGCACCTGGCTTATTCCCATTTACTGTATGACCTGGGAGCGCTGATGGTAAAGTTGGGAATTGGCTTCTAACCCAAAGGCTGAAATGCTGCCAGTGGCTCCATGGGAGAAAGCTAGGTGACTCTCACCAGGCAATTTAGAGCGTCGGGAACCCAACAGAGGGTCAGCTATGAGTTGTTACTGACTCCTGGGCAATGAGTGAGTGTGTGACCATATGCCAGCTACTTACACTAAGCGTTTAAAGTTTTACAAGTTCCTGAGAGAGTGATTGATTTGGTTTTACATTCTTGAAAATGTCACATCCCTTACTTTAAAAAGCAGATTGTGTGTATTCCAACACAGATGCATTATAAATATGTTAGTACCACTGTAAAGAGGCTGGAAATTCATAGCTTTCACCAAAGTGGATTCATGCTTCAGTGACTCATATTTAAAGTCAGCACGAAAATGTTTCTTCTAAATGAAGTAATATTTAAGCTCTAATTTCTGAGCAAAGAAGACAACTATTCCCCGATGGCGCACTTAGGGATCTTGTTTTACATTCAGTGATCACATTTTGAAAATGTACGTTTGGGTAAAGTTCAGAAATGTCAAGTAGACTGCCCAAATAATAAATAATACTGCTGTGTCACCAAGGCCTCATAATCATACAACAAAGTAAAATTAAAATGATGTTGTATTTCATTTAGTAAACACCCTTGAAAACCCTCTGAAATGTGTATTTACCATGTAGAAAGAGCTATTTTCAGTCTAATGGACAGCAAGTATTTATTCTTGTATATGTATGTGTATAATTTATTTAAGTGCTACTTGGAGCTGTTGCAGTCCAGTAAGCAAATAATAATGTACATTTACTTCATTTTATGATACTTTTATTTGTATTTCAAGGAATGAAATTAAATATAGAAACTGAAGCTAAGTTACACTGCATTTCTGACATTGTCTGGCATGTACTAATATAGGGTTGACAGAAATTTACATTAAAGCCATAACTAACCTCTTCATGGTGCAAGGTTTTATGTCCATTGTCTTGATTTTTTTGCTGAAGGGATGCAAAGCATTGAAGCTCCTGGGAGCTCTGGTGGCGTGGACCGTAGGGAGATGTGTTGTTCACCCAAGGGGCTCACACCTCTGGTGGTTCAAATCCATCAGCAACTCCACAGGTGAAAGATGGGCTGTCACCTTCTTTGCCGTCTGCAGCCTCCAGAATCCTTTTGGAAGGTCAGGTCTTTGTTGGTTCACACTCAACAGAGAATGAAGGGGGTTTTGCAAATCTTGTAGTTATACGTATGTCCAAAAATTGTGCTATTCCTTTGATCTCAGATAATGTAAGCTCATTTAAAATCTCAAGACTTGCAAGTCATGTAGAATGCTAATGTTTTTCAAGTGGGATTGATAAAAAGATATGTTATTCATATGCAGAAATACTGTTTTTCAGGCTCTGTATTACAATTTCTAACTATTTCCTGCCTTATCCTTGTTCTCTTTCAGTGGTACAAAATGGGCAGAAGAGTGTTTAAGAGAATAGGTATTTTTAATCCATGTTCAAATGGATGGGAGCCCCCAAGGTTTTCTATTTGCATACACAGAAATTCTTCTCCACCAGACTACTATTAAGCAACAATTAACTATTTGATGGTGCATAATTAGGTGACTGCTTGAGAGAAAATGTAATAAATCATTCAGGTCACACACATCTATCTTGGTATCATCTAAGTCAGGGTTAATCTTATTTAAATAGATTTCTTGGTGTAATTGTGTGACTAAATATAGCCTGTGAATTTAGTGATAAAGAATTGAGACTGAAGCTCTGAAATTCCATTTATACTCATAAGTATGGCAGAAGGAATTTATTTGTTAAAGTTGTATTTGTTACTGAAAAGACTAAAACGCATAAACCAACAGAAGCTTTATGAACATACAGTGGATATTCCATCAGATTTCCTTATGTGTTGTATAAAGTTCAATGAATTGTAGTGTACTTGAAGAATTATTTCTGTAATATAATTTTCATAAAAAATAAAACAAAGAACATTTGTTCCCATCCATTAGCGATAATTCTCCTTCCATTCCTCATTCCTGCTTATTCTCTTGGCTACCGTAGCTCCTGCAAGTCTTGTTGGATGCCATCAAGTTGGTTTTGAATTGTGTTCTTAGATGCCATCAAGTTGACTATGACTCACAGCCACCTAATAAACAAACAACAGATCTGAACGTTGCCTTATCCTGTGCTGTTGTCATGATCTACGAGACACTCCAGTCTATTGTTACAGTCACTGTGTTAATCCATCATGACTTGTGAGAGTCACCTTCTGTTTCTCTGAAACTCTACCCTTCCACATAATGTCCCTCTCCAAGGACTGGTCCCTTTTGATAATGTGGCCAAAGTACTTGAGATGAAGTTTCACTATCTATGCTTCTAAAAAGCACTGCCAATAATTTCATCTTACTTGTACCCACAATCAATAAATACACTTGGTAGCAGCAGTAAGGAGAACAGGAGACATACTTCCTTAGAAAAGTCTACAGTTGAGGACCTCTCCAAATTATTGAGGTATAATGATGTCAGTTTGAGGACTAAGATGTACCTGATTGAAGCCACAGTCTTTTCAGTTACTCACTGTGTATATGAGAGCTGGACAATGACTGAGGAAGACAAATGAAGAATTGATGCCTTTGAACTATGGTATTGGAGAAGAGGATTGAAGATCCCATGGATTGCCAAAAGAACAAACAGCTATGTCTTGGGGAAGGTGCAACCAGAGTGCTCCATGGATGCAAAGATGATGAAGCTTTGTATGATATACTTTGGTCATTTTTCTAGGAGAGGTTATTCCTTGGAGAGGGACATTATACTTGGATGATGGAGGGAAGGTGGCAGGTTGGTGAAAGAGAGGAAGACCCTCAACCAAGTAGGTTGACATGGTGACTGTGGCAATGGATTTGAGTGTATCAGAGATTGTGAGAATGGCCCAAGACAGGTTATTCAGACTGATTTTTCATAGGGTCCCTATAGGTCATACTTGATGGCAGCTAACAACAACAACAACAACAACAACAAAGAACACCCTGGTTGCACCTCCTCTGAGACAGATTTGTTTGTTCTCTTGGCAGTTCATGAGGTAGTCAGTACTCTTTGCCAACATTGTAATTCAAAGGCATTGATGATTCTTCATTTTTTTCTTCTGATCCATAATAAATAGTGCTGTACTCAATAATTTCAAAGATATAAAAATAAAAAATTACAGAAATTCAGGCTATGTTCAGAAAAGGACATGGAAGTAGAGATAATCATTGCTGTTGTCAAGTGAGCCTTGCCTAAAAGTAGTATCAGGAAGATGTTTACCTTTTGTGTTTTGACTAAGCAAAGGCTTTCAACTGTTGTTATAGAACTGTTGAATACCTTTGTTATTAATGCAGTTGTTATTATATAACTGTGTTATATTAAGTAATGGATAAGACTATGAAGAATTAGAATTCTACAACACTTAAATATGCTTATGTGAAATCTACCGATGGACAAGTATGCAGGGATTCCTACAGAATTTGGAGATACTGTGTGGTTTAATCTTTCTGGGTTTCTGTGATTCTGAACACTTCAAACTGCTGCCAGTTTCTTCCGCTGTGGGCAGTATCTCTTGAGTTTAGGAGTCATTAAGTCCAAATACCAGGTACTAGTATCAGGGAAGGCTTCCTTTCTCAGACGGTTCTGAGACGTCCTTTACCTTGAACTTCTTGTGACTTAGGGCCTCATCTCGGTTTATTCCACACTGTAGTTGCAATGGAATAGTTTCCCAGGGGAGGATGATGTATCTATAGATTTGGTATATAATGTTCTTGTTTACCAAATGTTCAAAATTTGAAGGTGTCAGCCTTGACCCACAGGTTTCTGTGGTTTAAATAAAGGAAAACTGTGTGTCAGGGCTGTATCTTTCCACCACATTTATTGAATCTTTATATTTGGCTCATCATCTAAGAAGCAGTATTATATAAAAAGAATATGTTGTTGCTGTTGTTAAGTGCCATCGAGTCACAGGTGACTCATAGCAACCCTATCAACGAAGTTCTTGACACCTCTGTATAACATTCATCTGTTCTCCAGGTTCATAGGGTTTCCAGAGGCAAGATATTGTGAAAGTGGATGCCACTCCTGCTTCCAAACTTGTTTTAATCGGGTAGTTTCATCAAACACTGTCCACCATGAGTAACTATTATCACATTCGACTCATCAGTGTCACAGTGTTCGGCTTCACAACAACCACGAGTTACCTCTGAACAGCAAGTGGACAGACCAGGTTGCATGACCTAGAAGAATGTTTCCCCAAAAACAATTAAATGCAGTCCTGGGGACCGCAGAGTAGAGTTACTCACCCACCTTTGGCTTGGGAGCATGACTTTCTGTCCGCTAGGCCAACTGTGTGTGCGGTCTCTGTCTCTCTCTCGGTAATGATGGTGTCAAGTGCTGTCAAGTCACAGGCGACTCATAGCGACCCTATGAACAAAAGTCCTAGACACCTCCTGTATAACTTTTGTCCTTTCTCCAGGTTCATAGGGTCTCATCTAGAATATGAGTCTAGAGAAATATTAGTGAACATCATTGTATTGATGATTCTAGCCAGAGAAATTGGGGAATAAAAAGAAATTACTGCTATCTAAATGGGCAAGGAGAAATCAAAGCCATCTCTACCCACCAATGATGTGATCTTTTCTTTGTATGCCTGGCAGTCCAGGGATTATTCACAATTCTTTGCCAGTCGTTCTTGGTAGGTGATGATGAGTCAAGTACCTCTCATAGCAACCCTGTGAACAAACTATTTGAACTCTGCTCTATTCTGTGCCACCCTGCTCTTCCTGACACACACCTTTGCCGATAGCAGAGTTCAAATACATCACCTCTTTTCTATGTCTTTAATCTTTATCCAGCTTTCCATGACTAGAGTCAGGCACATGTTAGTCCTCAAAGTGACATCTTGTTCATTTAGTCTTTCATGAGGTCTTTTACAACAGATTTGGCTAATGCAATACATCCTTTGATTTCTTGACTTTGCTTCTGTGGACATTGTGGCTGATAGTAGTGATGATATAATATATGCCTTTAATCATACTGAAGACATTTCCTTTTGTACCTAGTTTTCTAGGTGTTTTTAATCATGAAGGGTGTAGGATTTTTTGTGAAATATCATTTCTGAATCAAATGAGATGGTTATGTGGTCTTTTCCCTTTTTTCTAGAAATTGAGTGTATTACACTGATTGCTTTACTTACGTTTAACTTCTCAACAATTTCTAGGACAAATTGCACTAGTGATAGTGATTCTTGTTGTTATTGTTATGTGCCGTTGAGCTGGCTGTAACTCTAGTGACCCCATGAACAATAACTCTGCATCCTACCCTCTCCTGAGCCCTTCTCACTGACTCTGAAATACCTGCTCTCATTGCCACAGTCACTGCGTCAATCCATCTCATTCAGGATCTCCTTTCCTATTCTGACCCCTTACCCTTCCAAGCATGATGTCTTTCTCCAAGGATTCATCCCTCCTGGCAACATGCCTAAAGTATGTGAGATGGAGTTTCACTTTAAGAAAACCTCTGTGGTAGTGGAAAACCCTTTAAATATGCATTTGGATTCAGGTTGCTAGTGTTTTGTTGATAACTTTTGCAGCTGAATTCCAAGGGATATTGATTTTTAGTAATGTGTTCATTTTCTGTATTTTTTCTGGTATTTTTCTTCTATTTTGGTATTACATAATTTTGACTTTAAAGCATAAATTAGGAAGAGTCTTTTCCTTACTACTTCTTCTTCTTCTTTTTTGGTTTTTTTTTAAAGAATCTTAAAATGTTCACTGCTGTGATTCCTCTTGGAATGTTCACTAGAATTCACCAGTGAAGCCATCTAGTACTAGATATTTCTTCGTTGAGATGTGTTTTAGTACTAGTTCTGTGTCTCTGTTTACTACTTGTTATATATCTGCTCTGACTTTTTTTTTGGTATTCTCTTTATTCTTGATGTAAGTTTAGGAATTTTTGTTTTCTTAAGAAGTTGTCACTCTTGTCAGTTTTTTTCTGATTTTTGAGATATGTGTTAGTTGCCTAGAGTTGCTAGCACATCCTACCATAAGCTGCATAGCTTGGATAAAAGGGATTTCTTTATTACAGTGCCAGTGGATAGAGATCTAAATTATAGTATCATATCCCTCTGGAACCTCTGAGGAATGAACTCATGCATCTGCATTAGTGTTTGTTGGTTATAGAAAATGCAGAAATTAATATTTGCTCACATTTGTTTTCTACCTCACATGCTCTTTCTAGTCTCCTCATTATTAAAGAATTATAATAAAAATTCCTGACCATGAAAACTACATTTTATTTAGTTTAATCATTCTTTTTTTATGAGAGAATAAAATATTTTTAATCATCATAATCTTTCCTTTATAACTATGCTTTCTGCTTCTTCCTTCTAGTCTTCGTCTATGTCAAGATGTTATAAGCACTTGACTTTATATACGATCTTATACAATGCTTTTATTATATATGAGGTTTTTATAATTTAGCACAAATTCTATGATTAATGACTGAATTCAAGCAGATGGTTACAGAAAGCCATTTATGTATTCTTGAGAACGTAGCATACTGATAATATTTTGTTTTGTTTCGGTGGTTTTTTAATTGAGATTTTATTGTAAGTTTTTAAAGAAAATGGATTTCTATTAATTCATTGTTGCATATTTTCTTCCCTGTTCCCCATCCACCCCAGTTTGCTTTTTCCTGTTATACAGTCCGGCTCCACCCATACCCCCTCACCACCACTTTACTATGCAGCTCTTATTCTGGACTCTTGTCATACCAATAACACATTTTAGGATCTTCTTTTTGTTGTGTACTGTCAAATCAGAATTGACCCACAGCCAACCCTCTAGTGAGTTTTCAGAGGTAGTTGATGGCACAGGAGGAGGTTTCCTATCTTTCTTTTGTGGAGTATCTAGTGGATTTGAACCATATGCCCTTGGGTTAACATATGATCTAGTGATATAAAATCCTGAGTAGAAACAGGCAGCTCATCTTTCAGTAAGACTGTAGATTAGTAAGTGTGGAGGATCCTTGCACAAAATGCAATTTCGAATTTACTGTTGTTTAAAATTCACTTACATGAATTTCTTTGTCTTTTGGGAATAGAAGACAAATAGGTTTGAATATTTTTGTGGTATGCATATGTTGACTGTGTGATTGGAAAATTTATAACTTTCCCATACTTTTTTGTTTATTTAATAATTTTATAGACCACCTACATTGTCTGTTATATGGAGTTTCTAATGGAGGGACTAATGCATGGTTATTTGTCCAGATGGTGAAACCCTAAGTGTACTACAGACATGCAATGAATTGTTTAAGGACAAGTTTTGCCTCAAATTGCATTTATAAAGCATAGTGATACCTTTATAAACATTCTGACATACATGGCTAGCCAAGTAGACAAGTCTTTGTTCTTTCTCTTAGTATACATTTTATAAAGAACTCTTCTTACATTCCATGCTACAGTTAGAACTATTTTATACCAATATTTAGGTAAACAAACAAAGCCAAGATTCAAACATAACTAAGACTTGAGTGAATCTTTGCATTACTGTGTTGATTTTTTTCTCACTATATTGAAAGGAATCTCAGTTAAAAATATTCTTCCCAAGACTTGTTAAACAAGCATATCAGTTATAAAACAATAATTTATAAGTTATTAATAACACAGAAAGAGCATAAGAAAAAATTGTTGAAAGACTCAGACTCATCATTTAAGAACAATTTTATTGAAACCTTCCATGATTCTCATAAATTTCTGTTTGAGTTTCTCAGATGGCGCTATGGAAGTAGAACTATTGGTTATTTGCTTAGTTTTAGAGGATCTTGACACGTTATTGTTAGTGGTGACAAACATATGAACAATTTAAGAAAAGATGCAAATACATCGATAAGAAAATGATGACAGTTGCATCACCAACCTATTATTTTGCCTAAATTTATCTCCCAATTGATATTTTAAATCTAGAAAGTTACAGCTGTGCTTTTCAAAAAGCAACAAAAATCTGTACCACAAGCAAACAAAAGTCAACATTTTCTTTATTACATTGAATGGTATTATTCATTGTTGCTAAATGAATGCAGTTGTCTTTAATAGACGCTTTGATTTGTAAAATTCCACCAAGTTTATGAGCTTGTGCTACCAGAAAATGAAAATGAAATAATGTACCCCCCTACCGTCATTATTTTTTACAGTTGCCTTTGAGTTAGCCTGACTCATACATAAAAAAAATACTGCCTAATCCTGAGTAACCTCTATCGTCTTTACGTCTTTAAGTCCATTATCTCAGCCACTGTGTTGATCTATCTGTCTCACTGAGGACCTCTTTCTTTGCCATCCCTCCACTTTGCCAACCATGTTGTCCTTTTCTAGCCATTGATTTTTCTTGTTGATGGTTTTCCATTGTACGGGAGCTCAGATCTCATTAACCTCACTCTAAGGTGTATTTCTTCTAACTTGTATTTTCTCATTTTTTATTTGATTTATTTTATTGATTTATTCATTTTTATGGCAGCTCACGCTATATTTAGTATTTTTTCCCAGCACCTCACTTTGACTACGTCAGTTGTTTGTTTGTTAACTTCTCTCATTTTTCACTTCTTCATGTCTCTGAGGTAATTGAAAAGGTCATGGTGTGAGTCAGATGCCAATGGGTTATCCAGGTGATATCCTTGCTTTTTAATAAAACTTTGAAAGTCTTTCCATTTTGCAGATTTACCCAATGTGATATTACATTGTTTGACTTCTTGACAACTTCTGCCATGGGTATTAATTATTCATTTAATTAGCATGAGTTTGTTGTCAATTTCAGTTTCTTCTTCATTTATCATTATGACGTTTAATGGACCAATGGTGAAGATTTTTTTCATTTTCTACATATTCAAAATAAGCCGTACCATAAGCTATAGTCTTTGACTTCTCAGAAGATCATCTCCATTTCCCAGAAGCAGTGTGATCTGTGTATCATAGATCATCTATATCCATACCTATATTATAATGGCTAAAGTAAGAAGTTGTGTGCCTATTAAAAACTGCTAAGAATGTATAAAAACCAAATCTCTGTCTCCTGTCACTGAAGGAATTTGAAAATGTTGCAGTCATTCAGGAAAAGAGTTGCACAATTTATTTTTTTAATTGTGATTTTATTGAAAGTTTATAAAGAGATGAGTTTTCATTCATTCTATGTACACATTTTCCTCCTTAACCCTCCCCAAATTTGCTCTGCAATGCTTGCTCTATTTTAGATTTTTAATTGTCATATGTTAATGGCTAATCGTCTGTTCTTTTCAGAGTGTTCTTCCCTTTATCTATGCCAGTGCTCATTATCTAGTTATACTTTTCCTATTCTCTCCACCCACCACCACTGTATTCATCCTACTTTTATATCAGTGGTCTTAGGCAAATGGTATTTGTCCTTCTGTGAATGAGATAGTTCACTCAGAATTAGGTCTTGTTGGTAGTGTTTCCTAAGTATATCATTTTTAAGTGCTATATAATATTCTACTGTGTGAACATGCCACAGTTTCTCTCTCCATTCATTTGTTGATGGGCAGTTGGGTTGCTTCCATCTCTTTGCTATTGTGAACAATTTTACAGTAAATATGAATATTCACACACCTATTTGTGGCATAGGTCTGAATACGTTGAGCTATATTCTCAGTAGTAGGATAGCTTATCAAATTTTACTTTTATTTTCAACTTTCTGAACAAGTGCCAGACTGCATTCCACAGTGTATTTTACATTCCCAACTTTCCAAAGAAGTTTCACACTGTCTTCCATAGTTGTATCTTACATTCTCACCATCAGTGAATGAGAGTGCTAATCTCTCCACATCCTAGCTATCATTTGTTGTTTGCTGTTCAGCTGGACTCTAATATTTTTGCTGTAGTGAGAGGCATCATTGTTGTTTTGATTTACATTTCTCTAATAACTAGTGATTTTGAGCATTTTCTTTGCGACAATTTCTTCTAAAATTAAATAACTCCTCCCCATTGGGCTGATAGACAACATCAGGAAGATAGAGAAAAGATTGACATTTCCAATGGTTTAATCTTCTTTGGAGCCACCATCAATAGCCTTGTAATGAGCAGTCAAGAAATCAAGACATATTACAATGGAAAAAATTGCTGTCACGACCTCTTCAAAGAACTGAAGAGTGATAATGTTAGTTTAAAGACTACGGTATACTTGATTCAAGTATTTCTTTCCCTCACTTGCTGTGCCTCTGAGAGAGCTGGACAATGAGTAAATATGACAGAAGAATTGATGCCTTTGAGTTGTGGTGTTGGAGAAGAGGACTGCATATCCCATGAGCTGTCAAAAGAACAAACAATGTATCTGAGGAAAAGTGCAACCAGATTGATCTTTAGAGGCAAAGGTGGTAAAGTTTTGTCCTGAGTGCATTGGACGTATTTTTAGGAGGGGCCATTCCTTGGAAAGAGACATCTTGCTTAGAAATGTGGAGGGTCAACAAAATAGAAGAAGACATTCAAACCAGAAATATTGACATAGTGAATGCAGCAACAGACTCAAATAGGTCAGAGATAATGAGGATGGCACAGGATAGGACAGGGTTCAGATCTGTTTATCATAGGGTCGCTATGAGTCATACTCAACTTGAGGGTAACCAGCAACAACTGACCAGACAGAAATGTAGCCGTTTCATTCTTGGAAGAATTTATGTTCGTGCAAAAACATCTTCACAAACATAGCACCTTAATTCATGATGCCCAAGTCCTGAAAACAATCCAAATAAATTTCAATGTATAAATAGTTGGTTAAACTCTATTAAGTCCAAACAATGGGCTATTTCCCAGAAATAAAAAGAAATAAGCTATTAATGCATGCAATAACCTTAAGAGACTTCAGTAGAAAGTCTGAATCTCCTATTTTATATATGGTATGACTCTGTTTATATAACATTTTTGATATGATAGAGTTACAGGGATGGAAAATCCATTAATGATAGCCTTGGGACAGATATAGGGGATTGAGGTAGCCTACTGATAGAATGGTTCTGTATGCTGATTGTGGTGGTGGTTAAACAAATCTATATGTGGGATAAAATTACATGCACAATTTATAGATCTGTACTTATATACATATACCAGCACATCCACACACACAGAATGAATGAAGGTTTAAGAAAAGTCAAAATGGAATACATTCTAAAGACAGTTAAATAACAATATCCATTTCCTTTTTTGTTTTTCTATTACAACTACCTCATTTTTCAACAGAATATTTGTTATAGTTTGTTTTCTCTTTTGTTTTGACTTTTTGCCAACTAATTCTCTCCCAATTTTCATCAGCATATTAAGAACTTCTTTACATAAATATGTAAAAACATAACATGCTTACTAAAACACCTTGAGGACATTACTGTCAAAAAACCTACATAAAAGATACATTATTTGCATAAATGTCTTTTTAAAATGTATCAATAGTACAAGTATAAAATACTAACAAATGTTTTAAAAATAGAAATTTTTTTTTCAAAGAACATTTGAAATAACCTTCCCTTCAGAGGTTGACTTCTAAGTCTTCAGTTTGAAGTGATGAGTTCTTCCCTTTTCATATGTAAGCATGTGGTTGTGTAAATTGAAAAAATGTGGTCTACTAACATAAAAGCATTGGCTCTGCCCCTCACCCTCAATGTCTTCTTTATCTTCTGCCCTTTATTTGACCGGGATGGATGTCATTTCCAAAAGTACTCAGAGAGACACATTTAACATGAACAACATTGTTCTTTTGGATTATTAAGGCAGTTCAGTTTTCTCTGTTGATTGTTACCCTGAAGATGGAGATTCTTCTGAAATGTCAGACTGAGAAAATTGTACTGGTTCCAACAAGTTATAAAAAGAAAAACCAGCAAAGCTTTGGAATTAATGTTATCAATAACCTTTGAAAACAAAGTTAAAAAGCAACAATTGAATGTGAGCTTGGCTGAAACCAAATTGCTCCATTCGTTTTTGAATGCCAATGTGGCCAACAGGAGTAGCTGCTTACATAATTCTTAAGAAATTGCCAACGCAATAGGAAGCTTAGTGTAAGAGAGCATTCCTGAGTCCCTAAATCATAATTCTAATCTCTCCTATCATATGCATGTTAGGCAGAGTTGTGCAGGCTCCAATGCTGAATGAAACGGCATTGTTCAAGGGCTCTCAACATAAGTCTCAGTATTGACAAACCTCTCTGGTTGTATCCTGAGACCTAGAGTAAGAAGAATCAAAGCATCATGTAATCCCAAGGACAAGAAAGCCAAAAAATCCTTAAAGAAAGAGAGGCTTAAAGTCAGCTTGTGAGAAAGACATCAGGTTCAGGAAAGAAATGACAAGGGTGTCGTTACAGTTTGGATTGTGTGCCTTAAAAGTATGTATTGCAGCATATTCCTACAGCTGGGATTATAATCTGGTTTGGGAATGGACTTTCTTTACTAATTTAATATGGCATGTTTTCAAACAATCTCTTTTGAGATATAAGTGGGATTAAACATACATGTGAGCATGAAGTGATGGAGGAAAGGAGATCCCGAGTTACGTGAAGATCACGCAGACGCTCAGAAGAGACAAAGACCTTTCAGAGATGGCAGAAACAGAGACTTCCCTTGGAAACTGTGCCCTAAATTCAGACTTCTAGCCTTCTTACTAGAAGAAAACAAAAACAAAAATCAAGATAATAAAAATCCTTGCCCATAGACTGATAGGGAACATCGGATGGATGGAGAAAGGATTGAGACTGTCAATGATTTCCTCCGACTTGGATCCACAATCACTACCTTTGGTTCCAGCTGTCAGGAAGCCAAGAGGCAAATTGTGCTGGGAAAGTCTGTAGTCAGAGGCTTCCCTAAACCATCGAGGCCTAATGAGGTCAGTTTGAGGAATCATGGGTGCCTGATTCAGACCCTGATCTTTTCAGTCACTTTGTAAACATCTGAAAGCTGGACAGTGACTAAGGGTGACAGAGATGAATTGATGCCTTTGGTGGTGTTTGTGGTATTGGAGGAGAATCCTGATTATCCCGTGAACTGCAAAGAGAACTAGCAGATATGTTTTGGAGATGATGTAGCTAGAGAGCTCTTTGAAGGGCAACATTATGAAGCTTCATGGCACATACTTTGCGCATGTTGCTAGGAGAAGCTATTTTTTGGAGAGAGACACCATGCTTGTAAAGGTGGAGACGCAGCGAAAGAAAGGAAGACACTCAGTGAGGTGTGTTGACACAGTGACTGCAAGTGGTGGGTTTGACTGTGTCAGGGATTGTGGTGATGACACAGGATAGTGCAACAGTCAGATCTGTTGTTGATAGTGTCGCTATGAGTTGTACTCAACTTGCTGGTACCTTACAACAACAGCCTTATTACGTAAGAGAAAATAAAGCTGTATTTGTTAAGGTCGCCTGCTTGTGATACTTCTGTTATAGCAGCTCTGGGTAACTAAGTCAGCTGTAGATAATAAGCATGTGGACAGCGCTTTATCATGCTCTGCAGTCTTCCAAATTAGAAAAATGAATGTAAATTTGGAATTTCTTATTAATTTTGTATGGTGGATATAAAATTACTTTCTTTTTCACTGTGTTATGTGAACAGCTTGTGATAGTTGCTTATAAAGGAAGTTTTAGAAGCAGTACTGCTGAAGTTTTAGAAACAGTACTGCTAAAATGTCACGTAAAACTTTTACAGAATATCTTATCTGGAGCAGATGAAATGATGACCATAATGTGTCCTTGAAACAAAGTCATCAGACTTCTCATTTTTATTCTATTATTAAAAAAGGAGTTTTATAATTATTATATCCCAGTATCGAGTCTCTTAATGTTTTTATAGACTCTCACAATATTTTTCCTTATTTATTTGATATTTAATAATAATGATATATTAACTTTCTGTTATTAATATTTTTTCATCTATTCATACTAAGAACAAATTTCAAATTATCAAGAATATTAAAAATCAAAAGAATCTTACACTTCAGAGCACAAAAATAAGGTGGCTTATTAGATGAAGTACACATAGATGTTTAACTGGACAAGGGTACAAAACTGAGAATCCCACAGTGGAGATGCGAACTTTCACTATAAAAGCTCTTAAGTTCTCTGTAAGCTTGAAACATTTTCTTAAAACTTTAGAAAGAAAGAACAAAAAACTCAAGAAAGTGACCACCACAAATTTAAGTAAATAAATAAAAGAAAGCTACTCCATTTAATGGGGGGAAAATTATGTAGTTTGGTAGTATTATTGTTAGGTGCCATTGAGTCAAGAAAGACTCATAGCAACTCTTATTAATGACAGATCTGAGCTCTGGCTGAAAGCAGAGAATACCAGAAGAATGTCTCTCTGTGCTTCATTGACTATGCAAAGGCTTTTGACTGTGTGGATCACAACAAGCTGTGGCTGACTCTGAAAAGAATGGGAATCCCAGAACATTTGATTATGCTAATGCGAAACCTATACTTGGACCAAGAGGCAGTCGTCAGAACAGAGCAAGGAGACACTACATGGTTCAAAATCAAGAAGGGGGTCAGTCAGGAATGTATTCTGTCTCCATACCTTTTCAATCTGTATGCAGAACAGATCATCCGAGACTCTGGGCTGTACGACGAGGGACATGGCATCAGGATTGGTGGAAGAGTCATCAACAGCCTGCATTATGCAGATGACACAACCCTACTTGCTGAAACTGAGGAGGACCTGAAGCGCTTGCTGCAGAATGTCAAGGACTGAAGCCTCCTATATGGACTGAAGCTCAACATCAAGAAAACAAAGATTCTCACCACTAGGCCAATTGGCAGCATCAGTATGGATGGTGAAGAGATTGAGATCGTTAACAGTTTTAGTTTACTTGCTCCACAATCAACACTCTTGGTAACAGCAGCCAGGAAATCAAGAGAATTGCATTGGGAAAGTCAGTTGTGAGGGACCTCTCAAGAGTACTGAAGAGCAATGACACAAAACAGGAGACTAAGGTGAGCCTGATCTTGGCTATAGTCTTCACAATTACGTGCTATGCATCAGACAGTTGGACAGTGAATTATAGAAATAATAGATAAGAATAGATAAATAATAAATAATAGAAAGAGAATTGATGCCTTTGAGCTGTTGTGCTGGAGATGAGTGTTGAATATACCATGGACTGCTAGGAGAACAAACAAGTTTGTCCTGCAGAAGGTGAAGCCGGAATGCTCCTTGGAGTCCAGGATTCTGAAGCTTCGTCTGAAGTACTTTGGGCATGTTGCAAGGAGGGACTGGTCCTTGGAGAGGGACATCATGTTTGGCAGAGTGGAGGGACGGCGAAGGAGAGGAAGACCTTCGATGAGATGGATTGATTCTGTGACTGGAGCAGTGGGAATAACTGTGTTTGAGATGGCGAGGTTGGTACAGGATAGAACAGCATTTAGGGCTCTTGTACATAGGGTCTCTATGAGTCACAAGCGACTCGATGGCACATAACAACAACAACAACAGCTGTGCTAATGAATCGGAACTGACCCAAAGCTGGATCAACTCACTCCAGCTGATTTTCAGAGGCAGTAAATCACCCCGGAGGAGGCTGGCCATCCTTCTCCTGTGGAGCACCTGGAGGATTTGACCCACATGACTTTGGAATTGCTGGGTACCGTTTTACCATTAGGCCACCCCTACTGGCATTTCCCTTTCTATCCAAGGCTTCACATAATGCTTGGCTCTTTCTCCAAGGACTTTCCCAAAACTGTGCATTCTGGAAGATGGTGTCTCCAAAAATTTCACCACTTCTAAGTAGTCCTGAATCTCTGAAATCCCAGACAAGTTGATATTGATCCTTTGTGAGAACAAAAGAAAAAGTTATATACAAAGGAAATGTATCTGCCAAGTTCCTTTAGAAACAGGGTCAAATAACCAGTTGGAGAGTGTTCTAAAGGTATCATTAAACTTTAATAATACCTACATTTTTATGGGGCTTTTAACTTTGCAAATTGCTTTCACATGCATTATCTCATTTCATGTTCTGCTGCATTGAAACAGTATCTTAAGTTTTAAGGCTGAATTACAGTGGCATAGAGAGCAAAACATTGACAGGACAGTTAATTGATTAGAGGCAGCCAGAAAGCCTATGCTATTAAAATTCTGATGTACATGTAATTGTTTATAATTAACAAAATGGCGCTACATGTGACTTGGTAAGTCACACCAAAGCTTTATGATGAGGAGGAGGAGGACTATGCTATTACTATATTAAACATATTTTAATGATGTAGAGTACTTCTTTAATATTTTTATGTTTAAAAATACCTTAGCATGCACTATACACTGAAAATAACTTCTGTTAGAAACTCTCTTTAGTTGTTTTGATTTACATACTTGATTAAGAATGCTCAGTGGCTGAGTAGTAAAGAGCCACACTGCCAACCCAAAGGCAGGCAGTTCGAATCTACCAGCAGCTCCAAGGGAGGAAATGGACAATCTTTTCCACACAATTTATAGGGTCTGAAAATCCTCTGAAGGGATAGCTAGGAGTCCATTCGAACTCAATGGCATTTAACCACACAATTTGACTAAAGGCAGATTTAGAAATGGAATTTGTTTCTAATCCAGGGAGTGTTTGATATTTACTAGGAGTTGACTGGTTCCCAAAATCAGGCATTATAAGGTTTAATACATACACACTTTGGAGTCCTGGGGAAAAGGTATCTTTCTTGCTTAGGAAAGTAGAAGGTTAGCAGAAACGAAGATCTTCAACAGGATGAGTTGACAGTGACCTCCACACGGGGCTTGAGCGTGGCATAGATTTTGAGGATGATTCAGGCTTTGGCAGGGTTTTAATCTGTTGCCCATGAGGTCTCTATTAGTCAGTGCTGACTCAGTGGCACCCACACAGCAGCACAACATTCTAATGGAACCCCAGGTGACACAAACAATTTAACAGGCTTGGCTGACAAGCAAAACGTGGGAAGTTCAAATCTACCTAGAGGTGCCTCAGAAGCTGTGGAAGAGGCCGCAGGGGCACTCACCGCTGCTGACCCAAGAGCAGCGTCTCTCAGGCAGTGAGGACCCATGAGGGACTCCATGAAGATAGACGGGCAGTCTCCTCCTGTGTGATTTATACCCTCCGAACCCCAGCTAGAGGGTAGAGCATCTGCTGGAGGTTGGTTCAGACTCAGTGGCTTTGAGAGAAAGACAGAAAGAGACACTATCAGAGTAATTTATTTATTTTTTTTTTTAGGAGACTATGACTTCTTTCCTTCTCTTTCCCATCCCTCTGATTTTTCATTTTTCTTTCTGGTAAACCTGCAGGTCAGTCCAACCCCGGGGTGCATCCGTGCTCTTATGAAGATGCTGTATTGCCCATACTGCCGCGGCCTTCCCTCAGTGAGACCGTGCAACAACTACTGTCTCAACGTCATGAAGGGCTGCCTGGCCAACCAGGCCGATCTGGACACCGAGTGGAACCTGTTTATAGGTAAGACCTTGAAGCGGATCTTAATGTGGAGACAGAGATTCTGGAGCAGCCAGTGTTCACGACGTCCCATGAGAGGTCTAAGGTTAGGGCCAAGCGTTTTTAGCATGTTACATACATTATTTGGCTTTGTATATTCTGAAGAATAAGCTTTTCTTGTCTATTATAAGAGATAGTCCTGTTAAAGGGTGGCAAAGCCAGTCGTATCGAATTAGCCAATCTGAGCTGAAGATAACAGCGTGCCTGTTGAATTTCTCTAAGTTCCTGTGAGAAATTAGCAAAGAAACCAGGGAACTGCTTTTTGTCCCCGTTTTCTATATCTCATAGTCACAGATCTTTGTAAACAGCTTTCTTCTTAAATGGATTGGATGAAATGACGTTTTTGCTAAAGGACTCATTTTCATTTTCTCATTTTGTGGGGAAGGGGCTTCAAGCTAAGACCGTGAATGTCCTTTAAACCATTGGGAGAAGAAGGCGGGACAAAGGCAGAGAGAGGCCTGTGAGTCTCGGCTCTGCTGTTGAATTGTACAAATCATGTAAGGGGGTTGTGTATTTCCCAAATAGCTATCCAAGGATAAAAGGACAAACCTTCTAGACAGGCTTCTCCCAGGAAAATACACAGGCCTTGAAAGAGTAAATGTGTTTCTTTTCCTTCTGTCAAATGGCCTTCAAATAAAAGTACTTTCAATTGCATTTGCCGCAATTACACGGTGACAAGCAGAGTGGTGGAAATAGCGGTGGTATCCGTCAGCCTCAGAGGGCCTTCGTCCTTTATGCAAACCTCTGAGACAGAACACGCAAGTACAGACTTCTAAACGTCTAAGATTTGAGTGGAGGAGGAAAAGGATTCAGAGTGCTTTAGAATTTAGAGAGCGCTTAGCCCACTGTGCGTGTATGTGCTTAGATTTCAGGCATTGAACTTGGCAAAGCAAACCATCAGTTAACACACTATAATGATTAGGAAAGCCAGAGAGAATGATTTTGAAGTTTTGAAAACCAATTTTCAACTGAGTAGACTAAAATTGTAGTCATCTAACAAAATCTCAGAAAACATGTAAGTGAGAATAAACATAAATGCTTTTCCTCTCCTTTCCGTGGGACAAAAGCATCTCTTTGTCTGAGCTTGGCTTCCTGGGTTTGCCACTTTACGCCTTGTTTATCTCTTGTCAGTAAAACTAAAAATTAAATCAGTTAAAGTACTTTTAGCTCAGAGCTAGTGGGATTCTTTGCTAAGTCTTTTTAGTTTTGCTGTGATATTTTTAAAAGTGTAGATTTGCTATGATTTTATGATTTTTTAAAGTGTAGATATTTTTTCCATAATGAAAATGGGGAGTAAATTGGATCATATAAAGCATCAGAAATATTTAGGTTCATTTTGGCAGACATTTCACTAAAATAGTGGTAACAAAGTATCTTCTTCAGGAAATATAAGAAAAAAAATAAAAATAGCAGTTTTAACCAGATGGAAACTCCTGGCACCCCACTGGAATTGATAGAGCATGTCTAGATTTTTGGCTAAGATTGCCTGATTCATAGCACAGTTAAATTCTGTCCTTGGCCATCCTGCGACTTATTGATTAAAACAGACATGTGGGTTTCATTGTACAGAGTGAGAGACATGATTAAGAATAAGTGTGTAGGCTGTGTGATTTGTAAGAACAGGAGTGGCTTTATCGGTGACCCCCACACCCTGTCCCTTTGAGTGTTCCTTCGCTTTTCTAATGTTCAAGAAAGTTTTATACTTTCAATCAACTTTGTTTCCCAGATGCCAGTTTGATGTGAACCAAAATGTCTAGGAAATAATTTTATTTGAAAACTAAAATTTGAACCCATGAAGTTGAGTGGACTTCAATGAGAAATGTCTACTGAATAGTTTTTACTTGACTGTCTTTCCATACTCCTTTTTCATTATCTCATTGTTTTGTTTTTTTTTAATTTGTCTGTAAAGTCTTATAAAGTCTTTTTTTAAAAGTATTACAGATACCTGAGGAAATTCTTCCTGTTTATTCTGGACCACCAACCTAGACTTATTTAGCCAAATGTATTCATGCTAATGCTTGACCATAGTGGAAGTGCTGGTAATTTATGACTTAATTTAGTCAAATGTGCCCACTCTATTTTCCACATAGATACATCTGAGATGACAGTGTTACCATCTGCATGGATGCAGCCTAAAGCTGAGTGAGCAAATGGGTAATCCATCAAAAATTCTGTATAATAGCCCTCTCTCTGGTTAGCACCTGCAGTCACATTCAGGACCTCGGAATCTTGTCATCAAATGATATTTTTCTGTTGCTGTCAATTACAGAAACTGTTTCTTTCTGCTGCTTTATTATTTGACTTTATAAATTCTGGAAAGTTATATTATTATTATTATTATTATTATTATTATTATTATTATCTCATAAAAATGGTAGCAGTGTCATGCAATCAGCAGTCAATAAAATCAATAACGGAATTGGTCTTCAAGTCTCTGATCTGCAGTGCTACAAAAAATGAATTGAAACTTTTTGTAACTATTTAGAATTCAGTTCCTCTCTGGATCTTGTCCAAAAAGAGGCTATTCATTTACACAGTGTAATGTTTAAAGTCTTCAGGTCGCACCCCACTGGTATTCTATATACTGCTAAAATTGTGTTGGTTTTTTTAGAGTCTGTGTCTGTGAGCTTTCTTTTTTTTTTTTTTCAGTCTTAGGGGAAAATCATGAGTTTATGCAGGATACAATTTTACAGTCCTTCCCCTCCATGAATTTTTAACCCCATGCCCTGCAGAGAGAGGAGTTGCTCCCAAGAATGTTGATTTTTAAGTAAGGAGGGTTTTTTATTTGTGTAGTTTTGAATGGTGGGAACTTCGAAGAAGACGCTGCAAGACTCATTTTAGGGCATAAGCCATAGCCGTGTGACACTTTGCTAACTGACAGCTTCTGTTGTTGGGATGCCAGAGATGTGTGACCCTTTGCTTACTGACAACTTCTGTTGTTGGCAGGTGCACTGGGGTTGTTTTCATCCCTTCCACACAGAGAGACCCTGTCTGTGAACCACAAAACCAAACCCTGCTCCGTCCTGCACATCTCACAATCACGCCTGCGCCTGGCCCTACTGCTGGAGCCTCCGTGTCTGTTGGTCTTGTGGAGGGGCTTTCTCTTTTTCCCTGGCCTTCTGCTTTTCCAAGCGTGATGTTCTTTTCTGGCAACTGGCCCCTCCTGATAACATGTCTGAAGTTTGTGAGATGAGGTCTCATCACCCTCACTTCTCAGGAGCACTTTGGCGACAATTCTTCCAAAGCAGATTTGTCTTGTTCTTTTGCTTGTCCCTTTAATCCTATGTCATTGTGCCCTCATTTTACAGAGATTGAACCGTCCTCTCCTTCCAAAATAGTCTTCAGCACCATCACCTTTACTTGCTTCACATGCAGCTTTGAACCACTGCCAGCTCCCAGTCTTTTCCTGCACTATAGTAAGGCTGATTGTGTACACCGATTCCAACTTACCTACAAATTGGGCTGAAAGACCCACTTAGGGATGAATGTCATTTTATTCTGGGGACTACCCATACTTGAAAAGCTTCAGGTTGTCTCTACTAGGAACCTTCAGCTGGGTGTTTTCTTTTGTTTTGTTTTCTTGAGAAAATGTATACTGTATTTGGTATTAGCATGTTTGAAGGTATTCTTTTTTTAAAAAAAATTCCATTCATTGTTACACATTTTCCTCCTTGCCCCCCCTTCCTCCCCCAGTTCACTTTTTTCTTTGGACAAAAGTTTTTTCATAGTTCTAGAGTGTAATCCTCCCTATCCCCCACTCCCTGGACCACTTTACGATGCAACTCTTATTCTGGATTCTAGTCATGCCAATAATACCTAATCATATGTTCCTTTTATACAGTTCTCTTGTAGACACAGATTCCCAGTACAGACAAAGGCCAACTTCTCACTCAGTCAGAAAGCCTGGGTGTGCCACATTAGGTAGAGCTGGAAAATCTATGGTCATGGTTTTTGCCTGTTGGTAATGGTGCTGTGTAAGAGGAAAGTAAACTTTAATTCATTAATAATCCCACCTTCAACACTCAAACAACGCGCCGATGTGTATTTCCCATAGAACCTATCACAGCCCCATTTTTTTAATGTAGCCAGAATCCAAAAGCATTTTCTTGAAAAGATATTTACATTAAATTAAAATTCCTCAGAAGGAAACAGTTTGTGAGCATAACTCTTCGTGGCAATAATTCCCTGTGGGTTTTTTTCCAAGTGTTTGGCACTGATACCTGTATATCACAGACAAGAATGGTGATATGTGGCAAGAGGCTATGTTACAAATTATACCTAGTTCATGAATACAGACATTTCTACAATTATCCGGAATTGTGCATCTGCTTTAAAAGCTGGCACACGTCAGACAGTCTCTTCCAAACATCTAGTACCTTCGAAGACTGTAGAGACTGAAAATCTGGGAAAAGAAAAAGAGATTGCTGAGGTGAGGTGCACAAACGGCAGGATCCTATTTATTCTCTGCTGTGGTGGTGTTTTATTTTGTTTATTCTCTATTGTTTTTATCTCAAGGATGTTATAGGCTGCTCTTATATCCATAGTTTCATTTCAGTGAAACCTGTAAGTAAGTGGCTTTGTGTCAACGATATAGCCTGATTTTTTAGGCTGTCCCAATTGCTAAGATCCTAATAAGCTTAACATTAATTCAACTCACTATAATGAATAAGCAGGACACACACTTTTCACCCTCAGGGAATTCATGTACTTGAGTTAATTATAATAAACTGTGATGAAGTGTAAGGATAATAGAAGCGTAGGAAGCGAAGTATCTGTGCGGCCAGGGGCCTTAACCTAGGAGATCAGGGCAGCCCCACGTGATAACACTCTCCATGCTGCTGAGTCACTTCTGACTCCTTGGAGTTAGATTAGGTGTCCGAGGCTGTAAATCCCACTGGAGGAAACTGCCCAGCCTCTCCACTAGAGCTGCTGGTGGACTAAAACCTGAGCTGCGAACAGCCTCTGGATTAGCAGCGTAACTCACTGTAGACTCAGCTACTAGACTTCTTGCAGTGGCTCGAAGCTGAGCTGCAATGCGATGGCATGTGTTTTGAGATCACCAGTTGCTCCACAGGAGAAGGATGGCAGTCTTCTCCCATGGGATTAACTACCTTTGAAAACCTGCCAGAATTTCAACTATGGGTTGGTTCTGACTTGCTTCTATAGAACAAGACTACATTAGTCCTGGTGATATGGTAGGTGATGTCTCAGGCTACTGTCTAAAAGAAGTGGACAGTTCTAATCCCCTTCCCCCTCACGAGAGGAAGATGGGCATTTTCAAGACCCTTAACTGAGATTTATAGCTTCAAAACCCCACTAAGATACTTGATGGCTGTAGATTTGGTGTGTATTAAAACTGTGTTGAATTGGTATCCTCAAGCATAATTGATAATATACAGCACATTTGATTATAACAATGCATTGTTGTGAAGGTTGAGAACCACCCAGACAGAACCAACTCCTAGCTGACCCTCTACAGGGTTTTCAGAGGCTAAGTCACATGGGAGGAGATGGCTCATCTTTCTTCTGAGGAGCAGATGATGGATTCGAACAGCATACCTTTGTGCTGGCAGCTCAACTCCTTACCAGTAAATTACAAGAGCTACCTTACCACAATATAACCCCAGATATTTTCATGTTTACTGCCCAGTTTCCTTTGGTCTAATGTGGTTTGCTAGGTTCTTAAATACTTGTTTTACTTCTTTCTTAAATAAAAGTTTTTATTTTAATTGTGATTTTTAACAAAAGTTTATGGAATAGTTAGATTTTCATTTATTCATAGTTGCAAATTTTACCCCCACCACCTCTCTTCCCCTCCCCAAGATGACTATCTTTTTGTATACTCATTTATTTACAAAATTTGAATACATTGCTTTTGAGAACAGAATCTTCCAATTTGTCTCACCCTCCACCCTTCAAATTGTACAACTCCATGATTAATCCCCCCAACCCGCTGCACATCTTCATCCCTCTGCTTCCACCCTACCCCAAGCCCTTGGATCCTTATACTCATTCTACAATAATCGTTTTATACCACATTTGTGCTTGTGGGACAGAGTTAGTTCAATCAGCATAATGCTTTCCAATCCCTCCCAAGTATTTACAAATTACCACTCCTGTGTGCTGTGTAGTATTCCATTGTGTAAATGTACCATAATTTTTCAATCCATTTGTTTGTGGTTGGACATTTGGGCTGTTACCTTGTTCTTGTGAGGGTGAATAGAGCTGCTATGAACTTTGGTGTACAAATCTCCATTTGTGCCTCAGTTCTCATTTTCTCATGGTTTATTCCAAATAGCTAGGCCCTATGGAATGTCTATGTTCAGCTTTTGGGGAAGTGTCAAACCATTTTCCAGAATGGTTGTACCATTTTACAATCCCATCAACAATGTGTAAGAGTTCCATTCTCGCCACATCCTCTCCAACATTTATTACTTGTTGCCCTGTTAAACTTTGCCACTGTTACTGGAGTGAGATGGTACCTCATTGTGGTTTTTATTTGCATCTCTCTTACTGCCAGTGATTTGGAGCATTTCTTCATGTGTCTGTTTTCCATTTGAATATATTCTTTGTGAAAATTATTTCCATGTCTTTTGCCCATTTTGTAATTGGGTTATCAGTCTTTTTCTTGTGGAGGGCCAGGAGTATTCTGTAAACTTTCATTATGAGACTCTTATCTAAGATGGTATTATCAAATGTTTGTTCCCAGTCGGTAGGTTTTCTTTGCACCCTGTTGTAAAAACTTTTTGGTGCACACATGGACTTAATCTTTAGAAGGTCTCATACATTAATTTTATCCTCTTCAGACTGTGTATTTCTGGCTGTATTTAGCAGTCTCTTTATACCTTGGTCTAGCACTTCTAAGCTTGATCCCAGTTTGTCTCCTATGAACATTATGGTTTTGGACTTTACTCCCAGGTCTCTGGTCTACTTTAAATTGATTTTTGTGTATGGTGTCAGATGTGAATCCTGTTTCAGCTTTCTGCAGGTGGAATTCCAGTTTTGTGAGTAACATTTGTTGAAGAGGTTGTCATTTCCCCATTTGATAGCTTTGATTTCCTTGTCGAATATTAGTTGACCATAGATAGTAGGGTCTATTTCTGGGTTTTCCATTTTGTCCCGTTGGTCTATGTGCCTGTCATTATACCAGTACTTGCTATTTTCATTACTGCTGCTGTGTAGTAGGGTTTGAGGTCAGGGAGTGCCATGCCTCCCACTTCATTTTTGTTTCTCAGAAGTATCTTCTAGGCTGCAACACTTCCATGATACATCTTCAAGGATATGAACATGTACGGCTAAGCACAACTGACAACAGTGCATCTAAATTCCAAAATCAATCTCCATAATAGTCTATGTGTTTCCTACTGCCAAGGGGGCCCTTTGGAGTAGTGAGAGAAGATATTCACCCTAAAACCCACAGTGTCCCTTTTCAGCAGGAAGTAGCTAAGAGAATACGCCATCCCCTTTTCCTTATGAATCAGGGTGAAGTCTCTCTCAGGGAGGAGTGATAGGGAATGAAGGGACACACTGACAAAGGAGGTTAATCAGAACTGGCTTTGACAAGCACTGTGGCAATTGGACAATTAAAACAGACATGGGGGGGGGAGAAGAACGAACTGGGGATGAGGATGGAGAAAACAGTGTAACAATGAATGAATGAAAACCCCAAATCTCTGTAAATGTTCATTAAAACTAATAAAATTTAATTTAAAAAAAGAGGTATTTTGCTTATTCCAGGTCTCTTGCCTCTCCAAATAGATTTGATAATTTCCCTTTTCAATTTCCTTGAAAAATGAATTTGGAATCTGGAATGGGATTGCATTGAACATATAGATTGCTTTTAGTAGGATTGTCATTTTCATGATATTGAATCTTCCTATCCATGAACAAGGCACATTTTCCCACACTGATAACCTAATTAAAAAATGACAGAGGTGACATCACAACAGACCCAGAGGAAATTAAATCATAATATCAGAATGCTATGAAAAGTTTTACTCTGATAAATTAAAAAACCTAGAGGAAATGGACGAATTCCTTGAAATGCATCCCTTGCCCAGATTGACAAGGACTGATTTAGAACACTTGAACAGACTCATCACAAAAGAAAAAATTGAAAAGGCCATAAAAAGACTTCCGCATAAGAAAAGTCCTAGACCAGATGACTTCACAGCTAAATTCTACCAAACATTCAGAGAGGATTTGGTACTAATTCTACTTAAATTATTTCAAAAAATTGCAAAAGAAGGAACACTTCCAGAGCCATTTTATGAAGCAAGCATAATCCTAATACCAAAACCAGGCAAAGATAGTACCATGAAAGAAAATTAAACACAAATTTATTTCATGAATATAGATGCAAAAATCCTTAACAAAATCCTAACTAATAGACTCTAAAAGCACATCAAAAAAAAAGAATTCACCATGACCAAGTGGGAATCATAAGAGGTATGCTCAACATAAGAAAGATGGCTCAACATAAGAAAAACAATCAACATAATTCACTGTTTTAATGAAGTAAATAACAAGAACCATATGATCTTAGCATTCACCAAAATCCAGCACTCTTCTTGATAAAGACACTCAGCAAAATCCTCACTATAGTGAAAAGTATACATTTAAAACCAAGATGCAATTGAGAAGGAGTAAACAAACGTATTTTCCTTGCAAACAGGGACCAGACAAGGATGCCCAGTGTCACCACTTCTGTTTTACTTTTGACTCTTTTTGGGTTGCTCACTATCACTATTGCCTCTGACTCGTACTGATAGGATCTGAAAGATTTGTGCTAATTTTTATGACAAATATGTTGAGTTTCTTGACCTATAGATACCCTATCTTGGTGGGAATGATTTGTCTCTAATAACCCTAAATTATACAGAGGAGAACTGTCCCTTCAGGTTTTCTTGTCTTTAGTCTTAGTGGAAGCAGGCCACAATATTATTTATCTCTCACTGTGACTTAGTAACTAACCCAGTTAACAGCCAAGCCCTTAACTACTGTGTCACCAGACCTCTTTAAAGAACCCTACAGTGGAGAGAAATGTCAGTGGAGCAATGGTATTTTTTTCTCTAAACCTTGTTCGCTATAAATCTTGATGCTCAGTGAGCTGGTTGGACACAGTGGTTGCAACAATGGGCTTGAGCATGGTGCAGTTTGGGAGGATGGCAGAGGGTAGACGGAGGGTTTATATGTTGTTTGTAGGGTTGTTGTGAGTCAGAGTTGACTTTTTGACACCTAACAAAAAAGAGACTCTCAGAACAGAACACTGAAATAGAATGAAATCTAAGGCAGGTGCTGGATTGGGGACGAGTCAAAATACCTCCCATCAGGTACTGTCCATTCCGTCAGCCCCCTCTTCACCCATTGTCCTCTCCACCCAGTAATGTCCTGATATCTGTTCTGGCCTTGCTGTGGTTTAAACACTAGGGCTAGAAAAGAGCAGAAATAAGCTCTTTGCTTGCTGGAAACAGAGCTCAGTATATGTTCTTTGTGTAGAATAAATGGAAATGACGAAACTGAGAAATGGATGGCAATGTTGTATGGGATGGTTCTCTTTGCTATCCTAATTCTACACTTTTAATGGAAGTATGACTAATTCAGTAATTTAAAAATCACATATCCCTATCGCTAATGGACTCCAAGAGCAAAAGAATGGCAGAAACAAATCAGCTAATGAACCTGTTTCTTTCACTGTGACAGCTGCTGTCAAGTTGTAAATTAGAGACAGCCGCCAGGAAGCTGTATTCGTCTGTGGAATGAGGAGTGTTGTGTAATAAATGGGTACTTTGGTGCAGAAATGACTTTCTTAAGACCTGCAAGAGTTATTTTTCTCCAAGGTAGTTAGTACGTTTCACAACTTTGTACTTGGGGAAAATGTGGCTAAATAAGCTTTATTGGAAAAGGCTTAAAATAGAAACATTGTTTCTGGTAAATAAGTTGTTTCCCCTTGTTTATAAAACGTATAGGCCTGAGTGATGTTGTGTTTCAAGCATGTGTAGAAGAAATACCAATAACCGTTCCAAGGCTTTGTATAACTAGTTGTTTTTTTAAAATTTTATTTTATTATTTTTGTATGTGTGTACTGTCAAGTTGGATCTGACTGGTACAGGAGGAGATGGTCCCTTCTTCTCCATCAGAGCTTCTGGTGTATTCGAACTGTGTACCCCTGGGATTGCAGGGCAGCTTCTTGCCACTTGGCCACCAGATCTCCCAAGATAACTAGTTTTAAAAGGAATTTCTCAACCATAAGATTTTGTAACTTAAGTTTTGAGTTCTAAAAGAATTATACAGTTCAGAATGCTATGACTCTAACTGGTATGTCCTGAAATACTACAAAAATCCCTAGGCTCCAAGCACGGTAAATTAGTACCTGTAGATTAAGGAAAAGGAAAAAATATACAAATTGTTTTTAGCAGCGAGCTTTCCAGGCGTTTTCGCCCCCTCTTTGTGTGATGCCAGAGCCCGTTCAATAATCCAGTCCAGAAACATGACTCTGAAATTGAGGAAGAACAGCCAAAACAATTATTTTGGAATCTGGTCTCCTTGTCAGAGAGAGAACTTGCCTTTCATTGCCCTTGTACATTCCACAAAAGAACAAGAAAGATTTTTCAGAAAGCCTTGTTTCTGTCAGTTGGAATCTAACCCCATCCCACCCTCTGTCTTCTTTTTAAAGTCATGATTCAGTATTTCCTTGTAGACATGTATTATATGTGGTGTCCTCTCATTTATGCTGGTGGAATGCAGAAACAGTTCTAACTACTCAGCTAGGGACAACACACACACACACACACACACACACACACACACACAGAGAGAGAGAGAGAGAGAGTTGGCTGGAACCCAGCAGCATTCACAGGCTGCAGGTTATTTTTTTATCAAAGTCCTAACTTTAGAACACTGTCTATTCCTGAACTCTGTACATGTGAAAGTACTTTTGTCTGGTTAAATGGGTTTACTACCTTAAAGGTAGCAGAAGTATCAGAAAATCTTCAGCAAATATGGAAGCAGCCATTTGTTAGCCTCTGGGCATTTGCTGATGCTGGTATCGAGGCCTTGACTTCAGCGAGTCACAGGACTGTAATCCCTGTTCAGAATTAAGATTTTTCTCACGAACCAAAGCAAACAATGTTTGTGAACGCTGCAATCACTTGGTGAACTCCTCAGGCTGACACTCTACATTGGGTCTCTGGAGTCCCTTGGCCTCCAGCCTCCACTCTTGCGTATCACTGTAAGCATTCCATTTCCTACTTTCTGATAACTATGAGAATGATCACCTGAAAGAGATTTTGAATAGAGGGTTCATGGCATAAAACAATGCAATGCCACTGAATGGCCTACGAGAAAACTTACCTATTTTTGCAAGGACAGCATAATTATGAGACAAGATGTTTCATTTTTATTTCTAAGTTCTCTGAAATACCCCATCTGCCTTATTAAGCTCTTCAATTTGTGTGAGAAGCAGCAACAGAAGGCTTTTGTTTACCAGGAGAAAAGCAAAGTATATCAAAGAGATTCAAGGTGGCTGGATGAATGCCTCTGCGTTTGGGATTTTGTACCTTGAATTTCAATTTTAGCATTTGCTACAGATACACGGTTTAATTTTATAATTGTATAAACGTAAAGGGAAAGGTTCTTGATTGAGTTCTTCGAATTTTTAAAACTAGCATCAATTTTAAAAAGTGATCATTTTTACTGTCATATGTTCAAGTCCAAACCTATAATTCAAGTTGCCTAGGCTGAGGTATGCCAAGAGAAAATATGGGATGATTCTTTAAAATGGAATTAAATCGACTCCAAATGGTCCAGAATCCCAGGAGAAAAATCAGATGCTAGATCCATGAGCCCAATTCCATTTTCAAGAGATAAGAAAAACATGAAGTAGAAGAAATTTTGTTGTAGAAGTCAAAACCCAAGAAATATAAATAGAGCTAAGTGCAAGGATTGTTAAAGAAAACATTTAACCACTTAGCTGTCACAAGAAACAAACTTATAAAGAATCTCAGGGCTATTGTAATCAATAATCCTTCTGTGGTGACCGATTTAATTGAATGGAGGGTGTGTGTAAATTATCACCTGAGGCATTCCAATCACTCTAAAAGTCCTGATTAGTAGAGATAGTTAAAATGCTCATTTTGTCCCAAATAATAAATCTTTGTGTGGTGGTGTAACACTTTTCAGAAGTGCCATCATTATAAATAGTGTTAAATGATATTTCTTTTTTCCCTTTTGACAGAAGTGCATTAGTACCTGTATCTTGCAGATGCTCTACAAGGTCCTTTAGTTCACAATCAGCCCAAGACTAAGAAGTGATGATTGAGTATTTTATATTTGGGTCATCTTTGAAATGGCTTTTCATTTTCCTCAAGCTTGTTTCTTTAGCAATTACAAAGAGGTTGTTTACATCTGATTGTCTTCACTGTTTATTACAATTTACCCTCCAAGAAGTGAAAGCTGATAGCCAGGCTAGAAGAAACAGTCCCAGCGAACTATTCTAATGGCCAATGGTGTGTTTTCATTTATTTCTATGAAGCAGGATGAATATAAATGCCCTTTGGAGTAATTTTAACTTTTGAGAGACTTCATGGTACAGGGAAACTTTGAGCTTGTAACTCATTTAAAAATATTGTGTCTGCAGACACATGGCCAGATAGCCAGAAGAGAATTTAAATTAAAATAGAGCATGAAATATGCCTTGTCCTTCAAATATGAGCTTATATATAAATCCCACATGAAAAAAAGTCCTCTTTTTCTCCCCCTTTGCATGGATTTAAATAATTTCTCTATGCTAAGAATTTGAAGTCAAAATTAGGAAGTGAAATAAGCAGTCAAATATATGGCATTACAGCATGCTGGGCTATATCTATATTCATCAATTTTTTATTCTTTAAGGTGCAAGGATCTCCTAGACAGATAACAGTGATAATTAAATGTCAAATAACCCTGTCAATATTCCTCACTAAAATCTTAATGCTCAGGAAATTAACTGATTTAATGAAAGGCCTTAGAACTATATTGGATGGAATGAATAAGTTAGTGGATGTGAGACTCTGGGGAATAAGGGAAGGCAGCTCTTTGATTGTCGGAGTTGGTATGAATTTTCAGACCTACTGAATCAGACATACTTTGTCTGACATGTTCTTCCATGTTCTCCCAGCTGTATTCATTGTACCTCTTGTTGGTGCACATCAGCTTGAAGAGTTAACCAGAGAGAGCAGGACCACTCTTGTGTAAGAGCATATGTAGACTTGAAGAGGAGACTCAAGACCCTCGTTGAATTGGAACTAACTCGTAGCTAACACTCTGCTGATTCCAGGGCTGTGAATTGGATAGGAGGATATTCATTGCCCATCTTCCTCCCGGGGAACCGCTGATGGAGTCCTTCAAGTTAGGTGCCAGCACAACTCACGCTGTACTTTGTCCCAAGAAGAAACATTTGTTTAGTCAGCAATGGTGAGGAGAGTCCTGTAGTCCTTGGTTTTATCCTGTATACATTTGTCTCTCTATTCTCTAAATTCAGTACCTTTGCTGTAATAGAATTTTACATGTTTAAATGTGTTTTGCAGTCCAAACTTTTTTATTTGAATCAATGGATGTTTTATTGTCCAAAACCTATGGATTAACCAACCAACTCATCACTGGTTATCTGGCAGGTTTTGAGACTATAAATTACATGGAGCAGTGGGTAGATTTGAACTGCCTACCTTTGAGTTTCAATGACACTCCTTACTCAGGACACCAGAGCATGACCTAACAAATGAATGAACTGAGATAATCAATAGTCTTAAAATGGTGACTCAGGCATGAAACTCCAAATGCCATGAAATACAAATGCACAGTGTCCTTTGAAGTTGTGGATTATGCATAGAATTAGCCCTTTCCCAAAACAAATAAGGTGAAGTATCTCTGGGCTGGCTTCTAAGGGGTTTTCTCCCAGCAGTGCTTGTAATACAGATGCCTAACCATGAAAGGCAGTGAAAGAAATACATCAAACATGACGGGGACTCGTGCCTGCAAGAATTATGGTGTCAAAAGCAAATAGAGAAGCTACCAGCATCAGGATGGATGGTGAAGAGATTGAGATTGTTCACAGCTTTAGTTTGCTTGGCTCCACAGTCAACACGCTTGGCACCAGCAGCCAGGAAATTAAAAGACGTATCACAATGGGAAAGTCTGCTGTTAGAGACCTCTCCAAAGTACTGAAGAACAATGGTGTCTCTCTGGAGACTAAGGTGCGTCTGATACAGGCCATGGTCTTTGCAATCACTTGCTGTGCCTCAGAGAGCTGGACAATAACTAAGGAGGATAGAAAGAGAATTGATGCCTTTGAGCTGTGGTGCTGGAGAAGAGTTTTGAATGTACCATGGACTACTAAGAAAAAAAAACAGGTTCTTCCTGGAGAAGGTGAAGCCAGGCCGTTCCTTGGAGGCAAAGTTTCTGAAGCTTCATCTGACATACTTTGGACATGTTGCAAGGAAGGACCAGTCCTTGGAGAGGGATGTCATGCTTGGGATGGTGGAGGAATAGCACAGGAGAAGAAAACCCTCAATGAGGTGGATTGATTCAGTGACTGGGGCTACGGGGGTGGGTGTGTTGGAGACAGTGAGATTGGCACAGGACATAGCAGGATTTACAGCTCTGGTACCTAGGGTCACTATGGGTCACACTTGATGGTACATAACAACAACAAAATTTGGAGAAAGCAAACAGGAATTGCATCTGTTAAGTATTTATTGAATTTGACCAAGAATGGGAATGTCCAGTTGAATGCTGGAAATAGTAGTTCTCTATGCCCCTGGGACTTGAGCAGAGACTGCCAGAGTGCTTGGAGTGTTTCCATAGTCCAAATGGTTCTGTGGCAAGCTTCCCTAATCAACTCCGAGGGATATGCCCAGAATCTCCTTTCCTGGGCTCCCCACAGGTGCTTGCCTGTTCTTCCCTGTGTAATTATACTGCCTTTACCCTCCAATGGTAAACATTCAACATCAATATGTATTCTTCCAATGAGCCCACATCTGCACTCCCCGAACCCTTTAATTACATGCAGTTAGAATGTTAACTGTGTAAATATGAGAATGCTTACCATAGTGATTCGACAGACACATGCCTTGGCTGCTCTCCACAATATATTTCCTCATGATGCAGGGACCCTGTTGATGGACATATGTAAAATACACTTTGTGTATCAAGTGCCATAGAGTTGAGTACAACTCATAGCAACCCTATGAACTATAGATCTGAACTCTGTCCTGTCCTGTGCCATCCTCCTCATACTGGACACATTTGAGTCCATTGTCACAGACACTGTATCAATCTGTCTCATTGAGGGTCTTCCTTCTCCTTTATTGGCTGGCCCTCCACCTTTCTAAGCACGGTGTCCATTTCCAAGGAGTAGCATATGCCCAAAGCCTGTGAAATGAAGCTTCAAGATCTTGACCTCTGAGGAACATTCCAGCTGCACTTTGTGTCTGTTTGTTCTTTTGGCAGTCCATAGGCTATTCAGTCCTCTTCTCCAACACCACAACATTGGCATTTCATAATTGTAGCTCATCCAAGAGGAAATTCCTTCTCCGTGCGCTTTAGCTCTGGCAATGCGAAAGCCATGAATTCTAGGATTACTTTGCTCATTTCTGGCTACTGCTGAATTTCCAATTCAGGCATAAAATTTGTTAATTTTATGAAGAACTTCCCCTGGGCATTCACTTTCTTCACTGGTGAGCCTGCCAGATATCAGAATGGAGCGCCTTACCGAGTATCGCCTAGCAGAGCTGTCAGCAGTGAAAACTCAACATGTAAAGACCAGTGTATTCTCTTGTGTGGTTCCTGCCAATTCCCAAGGAGCCACACAAAAGAATACAGGATGCAGCTTTTGCAACGCAATATCTGAAGGTGCAGTGGATATTTCCCCCCTTGACTCCCGTGTTACCATGCTACCTATTTAAGAATACCCCAGAGTATAAATTATTTCTCCAAATCTCTATACTGACGTTAGTAAGAATTCTCTCTGCTTAACCCATTAAAGGTGAAAAGTGTGAAATATTATTTTATTTGTAACCATAGAAAATGCCCTCCAACCACCTGTCCCCCTCTGGAAAGCTGCCAGAACAAGCTAGTGGAAAGGTCACGACCTCGAACAATCATTTGAGGTTGCAGCATGTGCTCAGACCAAAGGTTGAGTGTGTGTGCTACATCCAGCCTTCCAGTACCCCAGGAGGCTTGACCTCTACTCTTCTTCCCTCTACTGGGAATCTGGAGTTTTGAGTTTAACTGTGACCATGGAACATTTCACAAGATCTGTCAATGAATTGCGTTTAATAGTTATTACATTTCCCTTGAATTCGATTTGCAGAAGTTAGTTACAGGATACTTTTAATTTCCATGTGGAATTGGTTGATATTAAATTCTATTTCTCCTGAATGCCTCAGGATGGAAAGGGGTGGGTCCCTTTAATTTTGTATGCCGAACATCGATTTCTATCCATTTTGATGTGTGATCGCTGCATACTGGATTGATTGCTTGTGTTCCTCACAAACTTGTTAAAGCAACCTTTAAAGTGTATGACACGACAAGTTTAATTTAGTAACTACATCTGGATATGTTTAGGATGCAGAGATTACTAGTTAGGAAATGGAAAATGATAATTATAAATGGTTTCTACTTAGGGAGGTCTGGTGACATAGTCCACAGGGAGTTGCATTGCCAAGTGAAAGGTTCAAATCCACGCGTGACTCCAGAGGAGCAAGGTGAGCAGCCCTCTCCGTGCAGTGTACAGCCTCAGAGAGCAGCCCTCTCCGTGCAGCCTCAGGAAGCAGCCCTCTCCGTGCAGTGTACAGCCTCAGAGAGCGGCCCTCTCCGTGCAGTGTACAGCTTCAGGGAGCAGCCCTCTCCGTGCAGTGTACAGCTTCAGGGAGCAGCCCTCTCCATGCATGTACAGCCTCAGAGAGCAGCCCTCTCCGTGCATGTACAGCCTCAGAGAACAGCCCTCTCCGTGCAGTGTACAGCTTCAGGGAGCAGCCCTCTCCGTGCATGTACAGCCTCAGAGAGCAGCCCTCTCCATGCATGTACAGCCTCAGAGAGCAGCCCTCTCCGTGCAGTGTGCAGCCTCAGAAACCCACTGGAGGGTGAGCAGTGAGTCGGGTCCAGCTCAATAGCAATGAGTGTGTGTGATGTGTGAGTATAATTAGTAGGTAAATTTTACTTTAAAAACATATCTCAAGTCACTTAAAAATCGTTGCATTCCTCTGAACATATATGATCTTTTCATTGATCATTTAAAGATAAACTTTTAGCCAAGGCCTTGTCTCCATGAGGACAATTCCAAACTAGAGGAGTCTTACTTAACAGACATTAAATATATATGCATTAAGCTGATAATCATATTCTAAAAAAATTATTCTAGTCATCTGCATCCCCTTACTTGTAATTTTCTCCTGCAGCAGGAAGGAACCTGGTGCCTAACTCTCAGGATCTACAACATGTTAATGCATTTGTTCAATCTTAGGATACTCACTCCTGGCTTATTGGCATATTAAATACCAAAGGCCAGATCATTATTAAGAAAACCACCCTTCTATGTAAATGGATGTACTTACCAGATTTAATCATTCCATAACTGATGAATCAATGAGAATCATAGCCCAGCCAATATGACACTTACCATGCCCATCATAGCCAGCATGACTGTTAACATGTACCACATAACGTTCAACCTTTGGTCTAAGCCACATGCTGCAACCTCAAATGATTGTTCGAGGTCTTGATCTTTCCACTCGCTTGTTCTGGCAGCTTTCCAGAGGGGGACAGGTGGTTGGAGGACATTTCCTACGGTTACAAGTAAAATAATATTTCACACTTTTCACCTTTAATGGGCTAAGCAGAGAGCATTCTGACAAAAGTCAGTATAGAGATTTGGAAAAGTAATTTATTTTACTACCAGAAGAATGACATTAATATGCAAAATAGTCAGAGAATGGATGTTTTACTATTGTTGAGTTAAATATAACAAGATATTCGGTGAGAATGAGGTGTATGTGTATAAAGACGTTAGTTAGTAACCCATGTTCATGTAAGAAGCCCCTTCTCACTCTTATGAGCCCATTTGCATGTCCTCCTCTTCTCGACCCTTTAACTCCTACGTCCTGTGGCTATTCCATTTCCTGATTAGCTAGCTGAAGTATAATACTTACGCATGGATCTTTTTGTCTTTATTGTACTCAGCAGAAATATGGCTTTCCCAGGTTAGTTATTTTCTTCATCCTCCATATTATAGTTGTATTACTCATTGGTAGTATATTCTCCTTATATTAGCCATTGGTAATGTGTTATTTGATATTTGTTGGTATCTCATTTAGGCTTAATTTTTATTTATTTAGTCACCTGGTTGACTTTCATTGGCTTTGTTTTCAAGTTACATGTGAAACCTTACTCCATGTATATCCACAAATTATATGCTGCAAAGTGCCCTTGCCTTCTTACCTAAACGAGCCCACTTTCCTTCTGCCTCATTTCTATCCTCTTCCATGGCACCTCGTGTAGACAGTCTGCTATTTTTGAGGTTTATTGTTCCTCTACTTTTTTTAAAGCAGAGCAGATACATCTGTATATTCGTACATATCCTCTTTGTACATACAAAGGGTAACAGACTTTGGACACTCTATATTTACACTTCTTAACCAATACTGGGACTCTTCTCAGGTCATTTCATAGAAATATTCTATTCATTTTCAGAGCTACATAGTCTTGTTGTGTGGGTATTCCATAGTTTAATCCATCCCATTGAGTATTTTACTATTACAGATGGTGCATCTTAGTACATATGTGTTTTCATATTGTTGGAGACATTATTTTCAAGGTAGATTCCTTGAAGGTAATTGCACATTTGAATGTTTGTGGGTTTTCCCCTCCCCTCGTACTCCCCTCATATCCCTGTTAAACCTCCAAGATTCATTCTATCTGCATATCTGGATACACCTTTCCTCAGCTTTTTATGTCAGTGATCTTATATCATACTTGTCCTTTTATGTTTGACTTATGTTAGTCAGAATTTGTTCTAGTTTAATCCACGGCTTGTAATTTCCATGTTCATGATCATTTTTCAGTGATTCATAATACTCCATTATGTGAATGTATAACAGTTTCTTTAGCTAGTCTTCTGTTGATAAGCTTTGGGTTGTTTCCAAGTCTTTGCTATTATTAATGGTGCAGCAGTAAACATGGATGTGAGATTGTCAATTTGTGTAGCAGATCTTATTTCTTTGGAGTGTGTACTTCATTCATGGGGCTGTATATACTTCCTCATTCATGGGACTGTATCTCCATTCCCACCTTCCTCAGGGAGCACCCAACTGTTTTCCATAGTGGTTGTACCATTTCACATTCCCACGAGCAGTCAATGAGAGTGCCAGTCTCTCCACACTCTCCCGGCATTTGATGTTTTTAATATGTTATTGAGGATTGCTATTTTTGCTGCAGTGAGATGATACTTCAATGTTATTTTGATATGATATTTCGTTTACAGCCTTGAAACCTAATGGTGGGTCAGCTGTGAATTCTGACTCAACAACATTGGGAGACAGAGAGAGAGAATTAATTCTAATTTACCAAAATAAAAAGCAATAAGGGGTTATGCTTGAAAGTATTATTCCTAGAGGAGAAAAAAATGAGTTTGCACATTTACGTTATGATGACGTAGATGTGTCATGTGCACCCAACAGCAATGCTTTTTTACCTCAGTTTCTCTAAATAAATAGTTGCGATCACTTAAAGATGATCAAGAATTGGTGAAAGGCTGAACAACGTGGATTTAGAATAAACTATGCTACATGACATATTGGAAACAGGAGTGGCATCCACTTCCTATACCACATGACTCAGGAAACTCTATTAACTTTGACAAACAATAATAGCTTTAGAAAGGTTTTGGGTCTTTTGTTCATAGGGTTGCTATGAGCTGTGCTTGACTCAACAGCAAATAACAACATCTCTTAATAGCAAATGCTATATTATATTCTTAGCTAATATTAAATCATGCTCTAAAGTTAATTAGACTAAGGGACTGCCGGTAACTTAGTGGTAAGGACTTGTGCAGTCAACCCAGAGGCCCATGGTTCAAATTCACGAACTGGTCCACAGGAGAAACATAGACATTCTCCTCCTTTGTGACTTCCTGCCTCTGAAAACCCACTGGAAAGTCAGTTATGAGTCAGCTCTGACACAAGGTTGCATAACAATATCACCTAATTAACTAATAGCTACTGGTTTTCTAGAGAGCACTGGAGGCGTGCTGGTAAGAAAACGTGCTGCAATCTCAAAGGCAGGTGGTTTGAATCCACCAGCTGCTCTGAGGGAGAAGACAAGTCTCCTCTCATGTGATTTACTGCCTCTGTAAGCCCTCTGGAGGGGCAGCTATGGGCCAGTTCCTTCTCAATAGTAAACAACAACAATGGTAACATAGCTCATAGAGTATAGTGTTAACCCCACATATGCCTCTCCTGTAGTTGAGAGAGCTCTGATGGCTTAGGCTTAGTGGGAAGGAGTTGCACTGACAGCCCAAGGCATGCGGTTCAAAACTGCCCGCTGCTTCCCTGGACAAAGATTGGCATTCACCAATACGATTTGCTGCCTCTGAAACCCCCTTGGGAGGATCAGCTTGTGTCAAAGGTACATAACAACAGTATCGCAACTGTGTTAGGCTCCACCAGGAGCTCCGTGGGAGACAGAGGGGTAGTCTCCTCCCATGTGCTTTTACAGTCTCTGAAAACCTGCTGGAGAGCCAGCTATGAGTAGGTTCTGATGGATGGCAGTGAGTAAGAGTTCAAGTTCAATAGCTCCTAATGACCATTTCCCCATGTGTCTGTGAGCCATGTGAATGTCTTATTTGGTGAAGAGTCTTCTCATGTCCTCTGCTCATCTTGTAATTGGGTTGTTTGTCTTTTGAAGTATGGGAGTTGTCAATAAATTATAAACATGAATCCCCTGTCAGAATTGTTGAAACTAAATATTTTTTTTCTCTCAACCTGTGTGTTCTAGTTTTATTCTTTTGGATTTGCCTTTTCATGCATACACTGATTCCATTCTTAGAAGGTCTCACTCACCTAGCTTATCCTCTGTTGATTGGGCATCAGTTATATTTGATAGTCTAGTGCTGTCATAGCTTAAGGTGGCCAAGTTTGCCTCAGTTATTTTTTTTATGATCTTTACAGTTTAGGTTTTATACGGAGGTGCAGACCACTTTTAATTCCTTTTTGTATACTGTTTGAGGTATAAGTATTCTTTCCATTTTCTGTGAATAGGCATCCAGATTTGTCAGTACAATGGCTTAAAGAGACCATATTTCCCCCCTGTGGTTTTGTTAGGAAATGCCCAATTTTCTTCTCAAAAGTTTAAACCAATTTGCTTTCCCATCAGTCTCCCGACAGAAAGTGGTGTCATACTTTTTAACTGTTGCTTCTGTTAAGTGAGAAATGTCATCAAATTACATTTTAACACATTTTTTTTCTGTTTTTCATTCTGATTCTGTTTAACTGAGCAAGTAAATAGCTTTTTTACTTACCGTATTATAGTAGAATTTTTTCTGTAACATCTATAGTAAGAAAATTTTTAAAAACTTAATAGATACAGGTGGTATATTTATTTGTGAATAGTCTATTGTCAATAAAGCAGATAAATTTTAGTTCATTCAAAAAATATTATTAAAAGTTAGGGAAACATTGTTTCCTAAGCTCTCATGATGCTCTGGACTTCGTCACAAATGTTTCCCTTTAGGAGAATTCTAAGAAATAAGTATGAGCATATGAAGAGGACTGTAATTACAGCAATTATGGAAAAGTAATTTACTGGTTGTATAAATTGAACAGATTTCAAATAGAGTAGATCAGCCGTAAAGAGCAAGCAGGATATTGAAAATAAATATTTTGGGAGATAGGAAATTGCTTGTTAAATGCACATACCAAACGTAAATGTTTTTCTAACATTTGTGCAATTTAGTTTCTTAGAAACTGAAACAGTTTTAATTTTTTCTGATGTTTTTAAGAGAACAAATAGATTCTAAGATATCCAAGTCTTTGCATGCATCATTTTTCCTCTTGTCCAGCTAAAAGTTATGAAGGACTTAACTGATATGCTTTTTATTTTGTGAAAACTCTTAAAATAAAACTATAAACATTTCTTCTTAAATGTAGAGCTAAGTAGAGTGCTTGGGTGGTAAGCTGTAACCTCAAAAACAGACAGTTCAGGTCCATCAGCCACTCTGAGGTAGGAAGGTGGACAGTCTCCTCCTGTCTGATTTACTGCCTCTGAAAACCTGCTGGAGAGTCAGCTATGAGTCAATTCCAACTTCATGGAACGCAATTAACAATAATAGCGTGCATTAGAGGATGAATTTTTGGCAAATATGATTTAAATAGTTTTAAAAGGTAAGGCATAAGATGGAGTAGAAAGGACAGAGACTTTGCTTTGAGAAGAACCCAAGACAGAAGTGGTGTTCAATGTTACGGAGTTGGTTCTAATGCGTAATCACTATGTAGAAATGAAACCCTGCTGGACGTTGTGCTATGGTGTAGCCTGGTCTATTTGTTGTCTAGAAATCTAGGATCTACAACCTCCACCGTCGCTTGTTATTGGAACCAGAAGGTCTTCCAAGAAAATAAGATGGAGTATACCTCCTACCAACTCCATGTCTATCTTATCTTTTTGTAAAATATTTTAACTGGTTTTCATCATAATTCCTTTATATTATGTTTCATTCATAGACATTGTGTTTTATTACAATCTTTCATTGACATTGTGTTTCATGCGATCATTCATATACATTCTATGTTACATTTTTTTATATTGGTTCACTTACAAAGTTTATGGACATTGTGTTTCACCCTATTCTTCATTCACATAGTGTTTCAAGCTATCATTGTTATGCTTTATGTTTTATCAAAAGGAATCACCATTAGGACCATGTCTGCATTCTTTTAAGTAAAGCTTCCTCTTGGCCCTGTTAATTTCAGAAAAGGTTATCAACAGCTTTAATTTATGGTGCCCCTAAAAAGACACTATGTTCCTGTCTTATTATTATTATTAATTATTATTATTATTAATTATTATTATGTGATAGTTCGAAGACATGTGTGAGAGTAGTGTCCCCATTTCACAGAGGAAAATGGGTGTCAAGAGCTTAAGGTGACCCCACCTTTAAGAACCAAGATGCCAAACACTTGCTTTTACTTCTACTTTGCACAGTTCTACTCTTTATTGCAAAGACAAAACAAATAGACCTAGACTAAACCAAGAAATTCCAACTGGTTTTATGTAAGCCCATTCCCACTCATGGCAATGCAGTGTGTGTCAGAGTAGACCATGCTCCACAGTGTCCAGGGGCTGCTCTGATAGAGGAAGACTCAGGTCTTTCTTCCAAGGTCCGTGTGGCTGACATGCACCATTAATCTTCCAGTTAGCAGCTGGACACTGAATTGTTTGAGCCAACCAGAGACACCACTGTAAACCAGCTACCTACAACGCGCAACCTCCAAGTTCCACTCACAGCAGTCATGATAGTGAACTCACTGTTGTGTAAATTTTTTTTGAGGGGGATGTGGTCTTAAGGCCTTTAATAGGGATCTCTGGTCATGTAGTCCATTGGAAGTTATGGTGCTAACTCAGAGGTCATCCTTTTCTGGTAGTTCAAATCAGCCAGTGATTCCGCAGGAGAAAGATGGTCCGTTTCCTCCTGTGCAGTTTACAGCTTCAGAAGCCAGTGGCTTGATTCCAATTCAATGACAGTGAGTCTGAATTTGAGGCCTCTCATTCCTTCAGCTCACATGAGAGCCTTTCTTGAATTATGACAGTAAAGATCTGGGCCACGTGGGTATGGATGTGCCTGGAATGGCATTTGTAGAATTACGCCCTGGAGTCTTCTCTGCCATCTGTCCTGAGTGCCTGAGAAGAGCTACCTGGGTTGAGTGCATCATGGGCTTTAATGTGAAGATGCCCCAGAGGAGGAAATACACTGTATCAAGCAAGATTTCCTTTAAAAGACTCATGAGAGTCAGGAAAAGCAAGTTCACAGGAAAGCAGCTTGATTTAATCTAATGGAAAATGTCATTATTGTAAACAATCATTTTCCCTCATTGCTTTGAATTGGATTTTTTGTGAGCATCCACCTTTATTTCTTGTAACATGAAATTTTTATTATTATACCTTATCCCTAGAGCCATCTTATTTTTCACTTTTCCTGGATTTCCCATTTATTTATGATCTTTGCCTGTGTTTATGTTCCAAAAATGCCATTTAAGCCCGGTTGTGAAGGAGGTTAAATTTAAATAACCCTTATCGGTGTGTCCTTGAGCACTTTGCTTCAGTTTTCCAGGACCTTGGGCTCATTAGTTATAAGATGCCTGCCTTCCTCAGTTATAGGGGCCTAATCCGTAAAATGCATAAAACAATACAAGCTTGTAATGGGTTGTAACTGTGACTAGCAGGCCCTGACAACTTTGGAAATGGTATGTTTTTCCTTCCTCAGTGTTAATTTGTCTACATACTCATTTCAGGTCAGACATTCGATAAATATCATTGAAAGGAAGTGGTACTTTGTGAAAATAAATTGAGAGATGAGAAAGGCAGTGAAAATGTGTAGTGGTTGAGTGGATTTTGGTGCACATTATCATCGGACTATTGGAATAGTGTTAATGATTACAAATCTCAAATCTGGAAGCTCAAGATACTTGTGGTCTGTTCCTGAGTCCGCAAAAGATTCCCACTGATAAGTCACTGAATATAAATTAAAAAAAAAAAAAAAAGAACAAAATTAGAGTAAGGATGGCAATGGAACCACCTTACCTCTGTAACTTGATTTGTGCCACTATTAGAACCTCTACTCAGAATATTATTGCTCTTCAATTTTTGACTCATGCACTTTTAACTTGTTAGTTAAATTTGTATCTTCTAGGCTGCAACACTTCCATGATACATCTTCAAGGATATGAACATGTAAGGCTAAGCACAATTGATAACAGTGCATCTAAATTCCAAAATCAATCTCCATAATAGTCTATGTGTTTCCTACTGCCAAGGGGGCCCTTTAGAGTAGTAAGAGAAGACATTCACCCTGAAACCCACAGCGTCCCTTTTCAGCAGGAAGTAGCTAAGAGAATACGCCGTCCCCTTTTCCTTATGAATCAGGGTGAGGTCTCTCTCAGGGGGGAGTGATAGGGAATGGCAAGGGACACACTGACAAAGGAGATTAATCAGAACTGGCTTTGACAAGCACTGTGGCAATTGGACAATTAAAACAGACATTGGTGGGGGGAAGAAGAACGAACTGGGGATGAGGGTGGAGAAAACAGTGCAACAATGAATGAAAACCCAAAATCTCTGTAAATGTTGATTAAAACTAATAAAATTTAATTTTAAAAAAAGATAAGTCATTGAATATATATTTTTTAAAGCATTGTTATTTTTGGATACTAAGGGGAAGTAAAATGAGGAAACAGAACTAAAAAATTACTGAAAACCACAAATTGCCAAAATGACAGATGAACAGTTAAATGTTGCCAAAAGAATTTGAATACTTTTTTCCTCCCTGTACAGTGCTCAGAAATACAGGCGAGTGAACAAATTGGGATCCCTGTTTGGTAATTGAAGTTGCTACAGGGAAGACATGAGGCTTCACCAGGGAGTGTGTGAGTTATCAGTCGATGATTGTGACTTTCAATTTATGACCTAAAAATGGCCAGCGACACAGCTCTTCCAATCTAGAATTCTCCCGATTTTTGCATTTCTTCTTGTGCCTCAGGAAGGAATGAAAAGGCATTTAAAATGGCATTCTCCGGTTTTCTCTCACCACCAAAGCCAAGGTGTGTGGAGGGGGAAATTAGAAAAAGAAAATATCAAGGACCTTAATGATCCATGTAATAACAAGTAGTACACAATCCTTAGAATATGGGTGGAGAGATTTCCATTCCCGTTTGCAAATATTTCTGGACACATGCTGATACAGGAAGCATAAACACCTCAGTTTAAAGAAAACAACAGCACCATTTTGCATGCTGTAAAGGGTCTTTCCCAAACTTCCTTCATCAGTGTTATTTGGAAGGTCTTTTAAAATATCGTACCAGACGCCAGTAAAATGCTAACCTGAACATCTGTCTCTCTAACATCGCACTGATGTTTCTTCATTGCGTCTCAGACACCACTGAGACTCGTGTAGCCTCAGAGTTTGTCTTTGCCCAAATCACACAGCATCTGGTCCCAACCTACAGCTGATAGATTATCTTCAAACTTAGTTAAAACATTTTTAAAAAATAAACATTGCTTCTCCAAGTTATTTTCACATCTTTCACACTTTTGAGTAAGATTTTACTTTCTTTTCCTTCTGAGATTAAAAAGAAAAAACTTAGAAAATGGTATTTTAGTTAAAGTAAAAATACTCATGAGAACAAGGAAAATGACTGACTTATGATGATCAGTAGGAAGAAGGATGAGAGCCAGAGGATGTGAAAATCATGGAGATTATTAGTGAGTCAGAAAAAGGGGAAAATTGAGAGACCTTTTCACACCATCAGACAGAAGGAATAGGTGAAGGAAAAACCACCCAAAATGCACAATGAATAAATGTAAATAAATCTATTTTAAGCTTCTTAAAAGAGTTTTAAGGATGAAATGAAGATGTAAAAAAGTAATAGTTGATAAAGAAAATTTTTCCTTAGTATTTGAGGCACAACAATTAGAAACTAGCGTAAATAATAGTATTGAGTGATTCTCCAGCAGGTTTTCAGAGGCAGTTTATCACCCAGAATGAGGAACTCATGGAGAAGCTGGTGGATTAGAACTAGTGCCTTTGGGTTTGCAGCACAGTCTCTTATCACGAGGTCACCAGAACTCCTTAATATTGGGTGACATAAAATGTTTCTGACTTGAAAATAAAAAAGAAAGAAAATAAGTTTAAGATGAGCAGTGTGCTTTGCTTTCTCTCTGTTTAATATTTGCCCATTAGAATAAAAATGAATGTATAAGTCTATGGAAGCTTCATTGACAATGTCCTCTATGTTGTCCCTGGGCTATACATCTTTGGAATTAAGTAAAAAATGAAAGAGATGGAAATACTACTGTCTTGGTAAAAGGTTGTTGCTGCCAGATGTGCAGTCAAGTGGATCCCAGCTCACAGTCGCTCCTGTGACAGAGACCAGAGGGTCTCCCGGGCTGCCTTCTCACCAGAAGCAATTCCCCTCCAGTTCTCCTTCCTGTGAGACTGCTAGGTGGGTCCGAACCACTAACCTTTTGGTTAGTAGCTCTATGCTTAATATTTGCCCTATCAGAGCTCGTTAGTAAGGTACTAGATAAACCATGCTAGTGAGTGTCAACCCAGGAAGGGGTTTCTGAGTCTGAAGCGAGTTGCAGGGTTGAGGTGGATGTACAGACAAGAGACTAAGCAAGGACTCTCCATCGTGAGGCATGCCCCGTGGTCCTTCAGTCCCCCACCAAACCCCATCCCTGCACCTTTTGCACTTGCATTGCTCTGTAACCATGCAGCGTCTTGTTCTGGGCTTGTCTAGATCAAATTCTGGAGCATATTTCCTCCTGTATCATTGTGTTCTCTGCCCCCTTCAGCCCTTGTGGACTGTTCTCTGCCTTATGGATATGTTCATCCAATTCCTAAATAGCATGCCTCTGCAAACTCTGTGAACTTAGAAAAATGGTGATAATTGTGGAAGGTCTTCAGGCCTTTTGTTTAGGGGGTCACTGCAAGTCCTGCTCCACTCAGCAGCCATCAACAACAAAAGCAATTGTAATGCTCACGTAGAGAGAATGACTTAAGAGTGGAACTGTGTTAATTACATCAGAAATACGCCACTAACCAAAACTATAGCCCTCCAGTCTATGCCAACTCCTAATAGCCCTGAAAGACACAGTGAAACTTCCCTACAGAACTTCCATGGCTGTAAGTCACCTTGTTTTTCCTCCAGTGGGGCATTGGATGGTTTTGAGCCATCAACTTGTAGGTTCGTAGTTCAGTGTTTAATCCCTTGTGCCATAAGGAATCCCTATCAAAGATATGGGTAGTGATAAGATCTCTTGGGCACCGGACAGGTGGGATCAGGCTGAGCAAGCGAAGGCTGGGGAGTCGGTCAGTGTTGGGAGAGCGGGAGATGTCCATCCTGCCAATACAGAATGGGAGCTTGCTCACCCCTCTTCAAACCCAGCAGCGGAGCTTCGCTTCAGGACCCTCACACCCACTGTACCAGCTCCTCAGGCTGCTTTTCTGGCTAAGATCCACACAGCAGCTTCCCTCATGCCATTGAGATTTTCAACCAAGACCCACATCTTAATGATACCTTCCATTCATTATCACTTTACGAAGATAATTTTAATCATTGTCTCCTTGCTGTCAGAAATAGGGAGGATGACACAGGAGAGGACAGGGTTCAGATCTGTTGTTCATAGGGTCGTTATGAGTCATACTCGCCTCAGTGGAACCTGTAACAACAGACTTCACTGTTCTGATAGCCTAGTGTTAAGGAATTACGCTGCTAACCCAAAGGCATGTGTGGTTCAAATCCACTAGCTGCTCTTTGGAAGAAAGATGAACAGTCTCTTCTCATTGTCATGTGATTTACAGCCTCTGAAAACCCACTGGAGAATCAGCTAGGAATTCTTTCTGACTCGAAAGTGCATAATAATAACAGCAATAGCAACAACCCCACTGTTTATATTTTGCTTCTCTCCTCAACATGTAATGACATGTTGAACCTCTTATAAAGACAGAAGAGAAAGAAAAGACCAAAATGGATGTCAGAAGAAACTCTGAAGATTGCACTGGAGTGTAGAGAAGCCAAAGCACAAGGAAGAATTCAAGATACTAAAGAGCTT
>NW_006399754.1:18211449-18241378 GCF_000299155.1 Elephantulus edwardii | reverse complement strand
GACTGGGGTAATCGGGATGGGTGTGTCAGAGGCGGTGCGGTTGGCACAGGATAGAGCAGGGTTTAGGGCTGTTGTGCATAGGGTCGCTATGAGTCGGAAATGACTCGACGGCACATAACAACAACAACAACAACAACTCCTCAACATCATCACAATGTAGTTTACTTGTCTAATTTTTGCACTTTTGGTCTATTTGTCTAAATTTCGGCGTGGTTTAGGAAGAATGACTACTGTGTTTATCTCTATCCCTATTAACAATTCTGACACATGGTAGGAACTCAGTATACCTCTGCTGATTAAGCTAAACAGTAGCAGGGAAGTTGGGACTTCAACATATGCTGATGTTGTTGAAACTCTGTAATGCCTTCCATGAAAAGATATCATTCTTAACATCCTATTAATAATAGCATTAGCATCTTCAACATCATTCAACTTTTCTGTTCTTGGTAGCATCAGAGAGAGTGTCTGGCTGTTCCACAGTAGAGTGTGTTTTCCAGAATCAACTCTCAGCCTATCAGGAACCTGCCTGTATCTGAAGCTAGACTGAAGAGGATGTAGAGACCAGTTCAAGTCTGCTCTCACTGCTTGAGTCCAGATGCTGCTGGCCTCCTGGAATCAAGGTCAAGACACTGGACAGCCTTCATAGAATGACAGGATTTTTCTGTTGCCCTGATCACTCAGGGAAACAAGCCAGGAGGAGTCCAGCACCTTTGTCAGTCTTCTTCCTGAAGAGGTAAACAGCTCATTACTTCTCCTAATGGGCCCCAGTAGGGTGGTCTGTAGGGCTTTGCACAGTTAGCCCACAGGAACCACTTACCTCTTTGGTGGCTCCGATCCACCAGCAACTCCATGGGAGAACAGAAGGCTCTCTCTGCCTCTGCAGCTCACAGCCTCGGCCACCCAATGCAGGGTCAGCTCGGAGTCAGTCCTGACTTCTCTGCAATTGGAGTGAGTGATGCCCATAGTACAGGGAGGTCTCATTCACCTGGTACCCCAGCTCCCTCTGATAGTGAAGGCTCTTCTTTCACAGCAGCCATTGTGCAACCATAAATCTCATTGATCACATATCTAGTTGTTGTTGTTGTGTGCAACAGTCAGGTTGACTACAACTCAAAGAGACTCTGTTGACATGTATGAAGCTTGCCCCAACCTGCTCCATCTTCACCAGGCCTGACATGCTTGGACCCGTTGAGACAGTCACTATCTCCATCCACCCTGGGGACGGTCTTCCTCTCTTTCTCTGACCCCTCACCTCGCCCAGCATGGTGTCTTCTGCTAAGGACTTCTCCTGACCACATGCCCCAAGTATGTGAGGTGGGGTTTCACTCTTCTTTCCTTTAAGGAGCACCCTGGTTGCACTTCCGCCAAGATACCCGCCTACTTTGTTGTAATCTGTACCTTCGGGTTAGAACCAACTCACAGTTGACATCCAAGTGAGCTTTCAGAGGGCGTAAGTCACATGGAAGGAGCTTGCCCATTTTTCTCCCATGCAACAATGGTAGATTTGAACTACCGATCTTTGGATTGATAATCCAACTCCTTACCATTAGGTTGCCTTAAACCAGTCGGCTGCTGGGAGTCAATGCTCCTGGGTTTCTCATGGCAAATGTCCCTACTAGAGAACCCACAGCCAGGGTCTGTGTAACTTCGGCTTTACTGAATCAGAGGAGTTAACCTTCCTGTAGTCACACAGGTGAGTTCTGACCTCGGCAGGTGGTGTGCGGAATCTCCAGGTTTAGCTCTGATTTCTCAAAGTTTTCTCAAGGACTTAGAGCTCTCCAGTGGAATATTACTAGATTGATTGCTCTGCCTTAATAATTAGAAGGTCTTAATAAGCTGCTTACCCTTGATAAATAGGATTGTTAAAAACCACCATACTTATTAGGTGCTAATAAGGTTGAAGTGTCAAGTTTTCTAATGCATTGCAATCTTAGCAAAACACGAGTCTTAAAATCCATCCATTATCTGCCTAAAAAAACAAGAAACAAAGAAAAACATTCGCCACAGTCAAAGCCTACTTTAAGCAGCGTATCTTGCAAGCTTGACTTTAAAATGTTGATGGATTGGTAAATCATTTTTTTCAGTGTGTGGCACTTCCTTGACTTTGCAAATCATTTATCCACATGTGTCTAGACATATATAGTTACTTTTGTTTTTAAATATGTTCCACACTTGGGTTTAATTTTTCCAAAAATGTAGAAATTCATAAATTCTATGCTGCTTGACCCAAATATAAGTCACTCTTAATAAAAGAACACATAGCAGTTATGTGACATTAAAGGAATTTGGCTTAGAGAGTGTAGATGCTAATTTATGTTTTGCAAACTTCCCAAGTTCAACATGGACTCATGGAGCTCTTTGTCTTACCAGTAGTCTCTCTGCACTAGAATCTTGGGTGTGGTAGTGATGCAAACATCTTCTATATGTATTTTAGAAGTTAGAAATGAAATAAACGTGATTATATGAAAGGGGCTCTTGTTTGTTTTGTTTGATCTGATAAGTTTCTTTTGATTCAATAATGTGGTCCATAGGGAGTTGCGCTGTTAAGACAAAGGTCACACCTCTCTGTGGTTCAAGTCCACCAGCATCTCCATGACAGAAGGTGAACTGTTGGTGCTATTTACAGCCTCTGAGACCCCCAGGAGAACCAGCTGTGAGTCCATTCTGACTTGGTAGCAGTGAGGGATGAGTGAGATTTCCACCAAGTAAGACAATATGGATGAGCTATGAAAAAGACACAGATCCTGTGTGCCGAGAGGGAGAAAGCATTAACAGTCAGCTATAGTGACACGTTAATCTTGCTAAAATCAAATTTCACCTGTTGAAAAAGCTGTTAGGCAAAATAGATGGGAGGCCTGGATGGGGTCAGTGAAGGTTTTCAGGGAGATAGCATTTGACCTCAGTCTTGAACTAGGAACAAAAATTGCCAGGTCAGTGGAGGGTATAGTAGGAGCAAAGAAATGATGTTGTAAGGTGTGTGGGTATGTGGGTGTATTGTGTGAAAAACAGTCGAACCAGAGCATAGGGTGCAGAGCCAGGGTGGCAGGTGAAGAAAAATTGATAAAAATATAATTTTTAAAATACTGACTGGGATAGCATATGAACGACCTCATAGACTGTGTGGTAGCGTTATATTTATACATTGGAGATTAGAATGTATGCTCCTGGAGTTGAAGTAATTAATTTTCTAGAAAAGATTTCAACCCTCGGCATCTTGAAAACCTTCTGCAGCAGCGTCAGCTCTCCTAAATCTCTTGGGAGCTCTGGTGGCATCGTCCTTCGGAAGGGGAGCTGCTGGCCCACAGGTGATGCCTCTCTGCTGGTCGAAATCCACCAGCAGTCCCATGGAAGGAAGAGGGGCAGGTGCCTTGCATGCTTTTCACAGCCTCCCAGAAACCCGCGGAAGGGTCAGCAGTTCTGACTCGGTGGCCTGAGTTTTGAGTAAATTTCTGTAATGAATCTCTGGTTAAGCACTCAACTCCTGACCAGAAGAGGATTGGGTACCAATGACCAGGTGCTCTGTTAGATAGAAGGGCAGCTGCCTGTTCCCAGGAAGCCTTCGAACCCCACTCCTGGGGACTTCTGCTCGTATGCTAGTAGGGTTGCTGTAGTCACAAGGCCCCAACAGCAGGAGTTGCAGGAAAGACCTCTTGAAGACCATGAAACAGTTATGGTAACTGCTAACCAAATGGTTTGGAGGTTCAGGTCCACCCAGAGACACCTCAAAAGACGTTGTGTTCTGTTTCAGAAAAGCAGCCTTTGATTCCCTGTGGAGCCCAGGACTGCCCTTCCTTACACTGACTCGGTCACCATGCGTCTGAGTTGGCAGCTGGTGGTGATGGTGGTGGGAACACCTCTGTGATGCATCCTTCCTGAGGGTCGACTCCACAGCTGAACCGTTCCATGACCTGTGGAATACCTAGTGGTTGCTGCTGTTGTTGTTATGTGCTCTTGGTTTGCAACCAGCTCAGAGCTGACCCTTCAGTGGGTTTTCAGAAGCTGCCGATCCCAGGAGAGATTGCCCATCTTTTCTCTTGCAGAGCAGCTGGTGGATTTTGGGATTGGCAATGCAAATCTTTACCACCCGTGTACGCTCTGGAGTTTAGTGGGAACCATCTATCCCATTTTCAGTGTGTGCTGCCATCTGGTGGTGGCATGTGTGAAGCTGAAGACACGAGCTTCGTCCCACCCACTGGAGACCCAGGGACACTTTGAGAGATTGTGTCCCACGATCTGTATTAGTTCAAACATATTTATATTTTAAACTTTTTTTTAAGATTCATTCACACTGCCTTCCATTGCAGAGAGCACATGATTTCAGTAAGAGTTCAGAGAAGAAAATAGATCTTGAATGATTTTTTTTTTAGAAGATGTTACTGTTGATTTCTTGTTCCTTTTCTTCTTCTCCAAGACAAAAATGGGGGTGGGGGGGAGAAAGGAGGAGGGGGATGCTGTGAATATGAATTTTAACAGAACGAAGTTCTGAAGATCCTGCGTGTGGAGCTCAGTTAAAGCCACATCCCGTGGGTTCTGGGTTCTGGGCTCTCAGAAGGTCTTTTCTGACCCCTGCGGGAGATGGCTCTCCCTGCTCCCACCCCCTCCCTCCTCCTCACGTCCTTCCCAAGCTACTGCTCACAGCACTCAGCTCTTCCCCAAGTGGTGTCTTACAAATGCATCCACCTTAGACAGCTGTCAGATCATCTGTCACAGGCTCAGCCCTCAGCTTCTACCAAATAAGCATGTCAGAAAGGGGTTTAGAGGAACTTAAAATCTGGGACTTCATTCCTGAAGCGAATGACTGTCATGGGTAATTGACAGGATTACTGCATCTTAGCCGTAGGAGCACCGGAAATTGTGCAGAAGTGAAATGTTTTTGCCACTCAGTATAGTTTTAAATCCTGGAACGACTACCAGGCGATATGTGATTAGAGGAATGTTTCTCAACTCTGGCTCCCAAGTTGGTAGTTAAGAGAGCCACAGGTCTTATCTTTAAGAGCCACGTCAGCAATTTTGATAACTAACCAGAGCTGAGATTGCTACATCACTACTTAAATATCATAGAGACTCTCCAATCCCAGCCCATTGTCTTCTCATTGGCCCCAATTCATGGAGAACCCACAGGACAAAGAGGAACTGGCTCGGAGGAATTCCAGGGTTGTCAGATCATGGCAGCTGACTACCACCAAGCAACTTGCAGGTTCTAACTTCTAGGGTTTCAAACGCTTACCCATGGTGCTCTTAAACTATGACCCATGTGTTTAAAGAGTCTTCTATGAATATATAAATTCACTTCTGTTTAGAGAAGCTAATTTCTCATTCATTGTCTCCTGTTAAAGGTCTAAGTAAAAATGTTCTTCCCTGACAATGAATGCAATTTCCCAACCTGACCAACTCAAACTTCAGTGAAAATGGTGTAATGTTTCTCTTCCCCTTTTGGGAATGTCCTAGATATATTTTTCAAATTAGACTTACATTTAGAAGAGGAAAATGGTAGTGTGGAAGGCAATAAAATGAGGAGTGGGGTATTTTTCCCCTTGTGTTAATAAAGAGGGGCTCTTGAAAAACTCAAACTCATTGCCACCGAGTCAGAATGGACTCATAGCAGGCCCTTCAGTGTGTTCTCGGAGATTGTGAACCACACAGGCTGCCCATCTTTCTCCTGCAGAATTGCTGGTGGATTCAAATCACCAGGGAGATGGTGCCACCTTTGCTTAGCAGAACAACTCCCTACCCACTGAGTCACCAGAGCTAGGGAAAGTCATAAAGATGTAACCCCAGAACTCCAGAGATAGCTGGGGTGGGCTGGAGGCAGGGGGAAGAAAGAAGCAGAAAGGACGGACCACATCTCAGGCTTCATCACAGATGAATCACGTCCCTGGAAGTCGCTCCGTGAGTCAGTGCCAGCTCACAGAGCCCCTCCATTGGGTTTCCAAGCCTATCAATGTTCACAAGAAGAGACTGTCCATCGTTCTCCCATGTAGCTGCTGGTTGACTAGAGCTTCGGAGCTTATGGTTAACAGTGCAGTGTGCTGTGAACTACACCACTAGAGGGGAGCTCTGGTGGCCTATCAGAGAGAAGCTGTACTGCAATCCCAAAGGCACGAGGTTCAAATACACTAGCTGCTCCATGGTAAAAGGATAGAAAACGTCCTCCTGTGTGATTAATTGCTTCTGAAAACCAAATGGAGGGTCCCCTATGGGTCAGTTCTGACTGAGAGGCACACGAGAACCAGAACAACCCTAGAACTTGGTACTATTTAGAGCTGTTTTTTGTTGTTTTTGTTGTTAGATGCCATCGCATCGAGTAGGACTCATAGTGATCCTATGAATGGACCTGAACTGTCCTATCCTGTGCCGTCGTCATCATCTCTGCCACATTCCACCCATTGCTGTAGTCACTGTGTCAATCCAGTTCATTCATCCTGTGGTCCAGCTTATCCTAAATGATGAGGAAGCCCACAAGAGGTGGATGTTAACTGAGGGCAGATGGCTGGTTGACACTGATTCTAAGATCATAAGGGAGAGAATCTAACTTGATAGTTCTGCTTTTTCTCTTATAATCCTAGAAGGGAATCCTAGATGGAGTTCCAGCAACCAGGTTCTGGGCTTCCAGAATCATAAATGTTCAGTCAAAAGTCTTTGTGCAGTTAGGTTTCTTTTTCCAGACTTTTTAAAAGATGGCTCAAAGGGTTCTGTTGTTCAAAAGCAGCTAAATGCACTGTCTTAGGTTTACTGTGTGATGCAGATGGTTAATATGCTCAGCTGCCAGCCCAGAGCTGTAGATTTCAGAGGCACTGCAGAAGAAAGCCTGGTGATCAATTTCCAAAAACTTAGCCCTGCAAACCCCATGGGGCACAGCTCCGCTCTGACATGCATGAGACTACATGTTGGAACCAACATTATGGTCACTCATAATTGGTAAAGCTTACCGCAGAATCACAGTTAGGTTTGAGATCTATTTAAGTTCAAATACATCAGACAATTGTTTGAATTCAAGTGACAATAGTTCTTTGCCAAAGTGCACACATTGATTTGATTTACTCTTGACCTTCAAACACCCCAGGGGTAAGGGTACTGCTCTTACCTTGAGTAGTGAAAATCTGAGTTATAATTTTCCCACTGCTCACCTGGTCACAATTCGTGTCACACAGAGTTTTACATGGGTGCTGGGAACTCTAGAGCTCATCATAGTAGGAAGGGAAAAAAAATCCACATGTAATTGGACACTTAAAATTCAGGAGTCAAGCTTTTTCAAACGATAAGCCATGATTGTCAGCTGGTTCATGCAGTTTGGGGTTAGAGTGACGTAATCTCATTGGTGTGGACTCAGAACTGACCCTCAGCTGACTCTGATAGATCTAAACCATGACAGAGGCAAGCCTTTGGGTCAGCAGTGTCACTCCCCATAGACCTGCCATGTAGGTTAGACCTCAGTTGAGTTTTACTAGGTTTAAATCTATATTTAAAATTTTTCCCATTTTAAATGAATCTGCGCTTCAAGTAGAGAAGATTTGTGTAGCTCCATTCTAGGTTCTGCGGTTTGTTTGCAATAATCTTGTCACCCTTCCTCAGGTAGAATTCCAAGTAACACACTATGCCTACCTGTTGCATCCAATTTGTAATTGAAAGATCTTTTCTATTCATTAAACTGAAACAGCTTGCATAGTCTTTCCTAGAGCTGAATTCCAACTCCATCACTGCCCCCAGGCCCCATCCGCTTGCCCCCAGGCCCCATCCGCTTTCCCAGAAACCTACACGGGAAGAGGCCCTCCACTCTGAAAACTCACTTCAGCCCCTGTCAGACCACAGTGTGCAAAACATGATAAAGCTGGTCTGTGACTGGAGTCAAGAATCCAGGTGGTGCCAAAGGTTATGTACTTGACTGCGAACTGAACTGGCCAGTGGCTCCGTGGCAGAAAAGAGCTATCAATCTATTCATGTAACGATCTCAGCTTTGGATACTCTTAGGGCAAGGTCTACTCGGTCTCCTAAGGCCTGTATGAAGTCTGAATCTACTTGGTGACACGCGCCCATAACAACAGCAACATGACATGGGTTATACAAATCTTCTGAGATACATGGTGATTTCTTGTTCTAGCCATTTTAAAAGATGGGTTTTGTACTTTGGAATGTGATTTTTGTAGGGGTGTGTGTGTATGCAGAGTATGATTAATCAGGGTTTGAAACTCGGATCACTTTATAGCCTTCTAAAATAGAGTGGAAAGGAGGTACTTGTAAAAGTAAAAATCACTCCCCGGAGATTTACACTGACAGATTAATACAAGAAAATGCAGTGAATTTGCCACAGATTTCCTAACCCACATGGTAAATGCACTCTTATAAAGTCCAAACAAAAGATGACATAATTGGCTTCACAAATCAGGTGGCCCGGATGCACTCTGCTGGACTCTTTCCTCGAGGCAGGTTTGAAGGTCGCTAAGCAGATTGTTGTCCAGCCCTGGTGGGACAGGGTCATGTGCTTTTCTGCTCAAACAAAAGGCCACTTGTTTGGATCCACCAGTCCCCCTGCAGGGAAAAATCACGACATTCTGCTTCTGTAGAGCTCCCAGACCTGGAACCCCCCCTCGGGACATTCAGTTTTGCCTTGTAGGATTGACTGCAAATTAGAATTAATTCAATAGCAATTAATTTTAGTAAAGCATTTGTTGAGATTTCACACTGAATAAAAAGTCGTGCTTGAGGCCGCTGCATGGCTCGTTGTTGAGAAGTTTCAAGCGGTAAAATTATCGGGATCATTGGTTATCAAAGTACCTTCAACGTTAGAGGCTGAAAATGCATATGCTCAGACCCCACACCAGCACGTTGGCACTGGCAAGCTCACTGACCCTTGAATAATGGCTCTGAACTTTTCTTTTCCTGAGCCAACTTCACTGTCTCTGACACACACTTGACCCATTGAGACATTGACTGTGTCAGTGCATCTAATCCGGGGTCTTCCTACCCTGTGCTGACCTTCTACCCTTCCAAGCATGATGTCCTTCTCCAAGGACTGATCCCTCCTGGTGACAAATACGTGAGACAGAGTTTCAAAGTTCTTGCCTTCAAGGAGCAACCTACTGAATCACAGCCTCTGTGAATGAGCACAGCAGCCTGTGTCTCAACACGTCCTCACAGCTTCCAGTTGTTATTAGGGAGCTCTGTGGTGAGAATCTGTGCTATGATCCTGAAGGCTTTCAGTTTGAATCCACCAGTTGCTCTGTGGGAGAAAAATGAGCAATCTCCTCCCGGGTGACTTTCTGCCTCTGAAAACCTGCTGGAGGGTCAGCTGTGGGTCAGTTCCAACTCAAGAGTGCGCAGCAACAACAAGCTGGATCCGTTTACAGGTTAACAGAAGACCCTATCAACACATGGCTCATGATCTAAATCATCTTCTCAAAATATTTATCAGTTAGGCCGGGCCCCAACTCTCAGTGTCTGGGATGTGGAATAGCACATCCGCAGAGGAGCCATGATGCTCCTCTGTGATTCGATTTGTTTAATAAGCCAGTCAGATGTTAGAAGATTAAGGAGGCAGCGAGATGGCACAGGACCAGGCAATGTTTACTTCTGTTGTACATAAAACTCAAACGTCCTGCTATTCAGTCTTGACTCCCAGGGCTCCTCCACTGGGTTCCTGATACTCTAAATCTCAGCAGTAAGGGAATATCCATCGTTCTCCTCCAGAGCTCTTGATAAATACCCAGTGTCTAAGGGGTTTGATTTGGGCCAGCCTGCTATGAGCGATTTCACCTGCGCTCCTTCCATTATGTATGTTGTTGTTGTGTTCTGTGTAGTCGGAACCAATGCATAAGGTCACCCTCCAGGAAAGCAGTAAATGGCACAGGAGGAGAATGCCCATCTTTCTCTCCCCAAGACACCAATAGATTCAAACACTGTGCCTTTGGGTTGGCAGTACAGCTCCTTACTACTCGGCCACCAGAAGGCTGCTATAATTTAGAACCATCTCGACAGCCCCACCCATCAGCCGCAGCAGCATCTTTGATCCCATCGGAGCCCTGATCAGATAGAAAAGGAGCTTTCCTGGGGTGTGGACTGAAACACTTTTGATCTTACAAGAGACGAAAGGACAGAGAAGCCAGCAGAGAGAGGAGACCTGCAACCGCCAAGAAAGGAGAGCCTGAGAGGAACATGTTCTTTGGATGGATGTCCGTGAGGCTCTTCGGGTCCACAGATACTGAGAGGAGGAAATGATCCCCTGGAGTCGACAGAGTGGCCTTTCCATATCCAGCTAGATCTCTGAAATTGGACTTCTAGCCTCCTCAGCTGTGAGCAAATAAACTTCTGTTTGTTGGTGAATAAACTTGTTTGTTAAAACCATCCACTTGTGCTAATTCTCTTAAAGCAGCACTAGAAACCCAGATACCATGCCACTTAGGCTGTTCGTTTTGCTATTCTATTATGACTTTAAAAAATCTCATCTTTAGAAATACTTTAGTGCTGCTTCTGAAAGACCTGAGTGTAGTGTTGAGAGAAAAAGGCTAGATGTACAAAAAGATTAGATAAAACAGAGGCAAAGAGGCAGCAGAAGGATGCTGGTGGCATGCTGGGGGGAGAGCTGTTTCCCAGCAGCCTTATCCTGCCCCGTGCTTTTCAAGTGCTCTAACACCTGGCTTCAAATCCCTCAGCCGGAGTTAGCTGTGCCCGGTACTCAACGTCGGCCTTTACTGCTATTTCTGTTGCAGATCTTAATACATTGTTTGCAGCTCTGTGTTCACTTCCCCTCTCCGTCAATCAAGTGTAACTTCTGCCAGTGAGTCTCCATCTCACCCTTTGAAATTCTGTGGGAAGACACCTGCGATTTGCTTTATAATATTTACATGTTGAGTAATAAGGGGAATAAAAAAAGTTCCGTAAAATCTAAATTCCACTTAACTTTCTTACAATGAGGGGTTTTTGTTGTTGCTGTTTGCTTTATGGAAATGTATTCATCTCAAAAGCATAAAACAGTTTCTGGCACAGAGTAGGCCCTTAGGGGCACTACAGTAATCATAAAAATATTAACTCAGTACTCTTGAATGAACATACTATCCCTTAGAACATACTGGTGAGTTACTGAAGGGTTAATAAAGATGAATAATGTAGTTAAGAAATTATACAAGGAAACTCCATACACATGGAGAATGTCACTTTGCAAATGCATTCATGAATAATTATGTTCCATTTCAGAATTGACTCTACAAAGTGAGGGTTTGTCCCTCCTGAATCTGTCTCCTAGGATCCCCACAGGACGAGGGGCCTCAAGAATGAAGTCAGAGTCTGAGAATCCAGAAGAAGCAGATGAGATTTGAAAGGCATAATCTTGTTAAAATAAACAAACCTTCTATAGTTATTATAATTATTCTCATGAGTAGAAGATGTCTATTTAATCATGGGAACATTCACTAGAGGTACTAATAATCAATATTTGAAAAACCATTAATCCAATGATAATTTCTCCCATGACACTTAGATCCAATCTGAGTGGTCATGTAGTTAAATTATAAAAAAATGCCTTCCAAGTCAGCAATTCTGCGCTGTTTCGTCTGAAGCCATTATCTGTGATGAGAGGGGGCAGATCAAAGAGGAATGACCTTCATCCTACTCTGCGTGTCATCAGCAGGGCCTGAAATGTCAGTAATGGGGAAAACGATGCTTGGAGTTTTCTTATTCACTTAAAATAGTTCATTTTTCTGTCATGATCAAATATGTTTACTTCCATCATGTGCCTTTTTGAAACAAACCTTTTCCTGTTTCTGTGTTTGACAAAATGAGTTCCCTTTTGTCTTTTTCACTTGATACATTAAGGATTATTGTTTACTTTTTGAGAAACTTTGTATTAGTAATGGAATAGAAGTTGGTGGTTGATTATGTTCAAATTGCTTCTTAGTTTAGTGGTTAATAAGGAGCTGGCGGAAGGTATGCCCTCTTTAAATAGATATATATCCAATTCTAGTCTCTTGGTGCTTGCAGGAATATAATTGACACCAGTTCGAGTTTTAAAACATTTTTCCGGATTAGTTCTACTGAAGGATGGGAACGCTGAGACTGTTGAGATTTTACATTTAATCTGGAGATAAGTATCCAATACTCATGCAGACTGTTGCCACAGTATCTATGTTTCTTTCTTTTTTTTTTTTTTTTTTTTTTTTTTTTTTTTTTTTTTTTTTTTTTTTTTTTTTTTTTTTTTTTTTTTTTTTTTTTTTTTGTTGCTTTCATCTTTTTATTGACAGTATAGCCAGAGCTAAGAGAAAGGATGTATCTATGTTTCTTGCTTCAGTGCCGACTAGGATTATGTTTTCCCATTTTAGTAATTCTTTTCAGGTGGGAAGTAGCAGAAAATGAAAGGATTGAGTAAAATGGTAGAATACACACCTCTGGATTTCCTTTGATCATGCTTTGTTTTTACAAGGCTGTATCTTCAGGAAAGGACATATCTGCACTAGGAACTACAATTGGGAAATTTGTGTCCTAATTATTTTATGTGTGTGTTGTCTACCGTCAGGGTTTTGAGTGTGTAAGTAAGCGTTTGAATGTGTGACCTTCAAAAAAGGCAAACTTACTGGATGAAAGCAAGTTGACAGAAACCAAGTGTTTCTGAGAGAGCAGATGGTCTTAATCAAGAAAAGGCCAGCAGAAATTAAACAGGACAGCTGAGAAAAGACAGAAGATCATTTGGAAGTATAGATTTTAAAAAAGAAAGCATGCTATATCCAAACCCACTGCACATTCATCTGGTGAACGAATTAATTTCATAGTGATATTCAATATCTGAAACATACCCCCAGAGATTCTAGTTGTCACCCAAAATTCCAGTAACTAAAGCTTATTTTATATCTGAAGCAGTTTTAAAAAACAACTAAGGAAGAATGTTGCTGCTCTTTGATAACAAAACAAATGCAATAACTGTTGGAAATTAGCTATTGGCATTTTGGGGAGCTGGTGCCTATCAAGACTTCCTTGCACCTCATTCAGTTCTTTTTTGTTTGTTTGTTTGATTTAAGTTGGATTTTTTTTAAAAATACAATTTTCAGTCATTAAATATGTTTACTTGATTTGATTGGCTTGGCGTGTCAACATAGACATATTTATCTAATGCACTGTTGTAGAGTCTCCTAAGTGACCTTTCCTTGAGATTCCTAGACAACAAATCACAAGGGCAACGACTGTCCATCTTACTATCCTGGAGCCGCTGGTGAGTTAGAGAGAGATGCTATTCTGGGGTCAGCACTGCTTCTTCCTACTACATGAGAGTTCCCTTCTAATAATCAAGACAGAGAAATCACGAATACTTTGTTACCTTCTGACAGTGGGTCCAAGACCAGTACCAGTGTTGACTTTCAGTTGTGTACCTGTTAGGTAAAGATTATCCATTCGTTCACCTATTTAGTGAACAGACTGGTCCTCTGGAGTTGGCTGCCAAGAAGTTTTCAGATTGATTGGGTTATCAATGGAGTTAAACGTTTTGAACCCCCGTAAGACCAAGACCTCCTCTAAGATCTCAGGTTTTAGATGATTATTCAGAGCCAATCCTACCCTAAATCCTGACAGATTACATTTATTCATATGTTAGAATGAAAACATCACGTTAGCCTATTTTTAAAAGCCTAGAGCCTTCCTATGCGGTGGATTGATTCAGTCACTGGGATAATTGGGATGGGAGTGTCAGAGACAGTGTGATTGGCACAGGACAGAGTGGAGTTTAGGGTTGTTGTACATAGGGTCGCCATGAGTCGCAGGCGACTCGACGGCACATAACAACAACAACAACAACAACAGAGCCTTCCATCTCTCTGGCCTCTGGAAGACAGAAAGTTTTAGAATCTTTTCTTCTCTAATTGGCTCACTTCATGAAGGTCAGGTAACAAAGATCCTCTGGAAATGGCAGACACAGAGGAGGAAGCCTGTGGTGCTGATTTCAAGGTCTGAGGCAACTAGATCCAGTCTCTTCTCATACAATGTATCTTAAAGACAGTGGTGGTTCCGCAGCCTCGTGTTCTTAACACCACTCATTTCATCACCAACAAAGTACTTATGAATTCTAGAAGTTCAACGTTGCTATCGAAATAGATTGCCCATCTATGGAGCAGCTGGTGAATTTGAACCACAAGCCTCTGAGATTGTAGCACAGCTTCCTACCACTAGGCCAGCAGAGCTCTCTGGTTTCGAATTAGAGTTCTTCAGATATTAGATGTCATCAAGCAGGTTCCAACTCATAAAGACTGTGTGTAGAATGCACAGTGTAATGAGAAATGCTGTCTGATCTTGAGCCTCTTCACAATCAATATTATGCTCGGTCCCATTGTTGCTGCTCCTGTGTCAGTCAATCCATCTTGTCGAGGGGTTCCCTCACTTCTTCTGGCTCTGCCTTCCCACGCACGATGTCTTTCTCCATGGTCTGGTCCCTCCTGATAACATGTCCAAAGTCCAAGATACAATGTTTCCTCATCCTCTCTTCTAAGAATCAGTGTGTCTGTACTTGTTACCTTTCATGTCCTACATTCTCTTTATTAATGGATGTTCTCATATGTATCATCTCATTTTAACTTGTACGACATGAGCTGTGTTCTGTCCACATCATTGAGGTCAGCTCTCCTTCAAGGAGGCAGCTCTTTCCTGATTGCATTTTGACTGCCTTCCATCTTCTGTCTCCATCTCAGACAACATCCCCTCTATTATTCATGATGTTTCAATGGTCAGTCATTTCAGAAGTAGACGTAAGCCAGCATAATATAACCATCTGCACACACGTGATGGCTGAGATTATGTAGATGTAACCCATTGCCAACAATTGCCAAATCAGGCTCATAACCTTTAAGGAGCGAGAACAACTACCCTGTAAGGTTTCCAGGACTGTAAACTGTGTGGTATCAGACTCTCACATCTTTCTCCCATGGAGTGACTTGCCAGTTTGAACCACCAACCTCTGAGTTAGAAGTCAGCCAACTAATCATTGTGTCACCACGACTCCTTTTATATATAGAGATAGATAAAAGTTAGTATTATATATAATCTCTTTCGTTACTATTGAGTCAGAACTGACTTGTTGTTGACCCTCTGGTGGATGCTTAGAGACAGTTAATTGCACTGGAGGAGATGCCTCCTCTTTTTTCCATAGAGCAGCTGGTGGTTTTTTTACGTGTATGTACCTTTGCATTGACAGCACAACTTTTTACCACTGTTGTTGTGGTTGTTAAGTGCCATCAAGTCGAGCACTATGCATAGCGATCCTGTGAGCAAAAGATCTAAACCCTGTTCTGTAACTATCGTTGTTTCTCTTGTGTTCATAGGGTTTCCACTTGTTTAAGAAGTTAATGCCAATCCTGCTTCTAAGCCCATCAGTCTGGAAGCTCTAACAAATCTTGTCCATCATGGGTAGCCCTTATGGCATTTAGGATACCGGTGGCACAATGTTCAAATACAACAACCCTCAGTACAGCAATCTGATAGACCAGTGCTGTACCACTTAGAACAATCTTCTTCCCAAATAAATTAATACCAGGCCCATGGGCCTTCAACCCTAGAGCCCAACTGAATTTTAAATAGAAAGGCCTGCTCACCAGGTCCTGATTCACCTGAACAAGAGACTTCCAACCCACAGCTGATTGTTAGCTATATCTAGGCAACCAATCAGCTCACACACAATTACGAATGAAATAAAAAAACAAATAAACAAAAAACCTCAAAAAGTTTACACCTGACTTTCAACTAAATCCTCCATATATATGTAAAAGTCACCATATAATGTTATTTTATTTACTAACAAACTGTGTAAACAATATTGGGCCTCTTTGAAATGCCAAGAACTTTTCTAGGTTTTATATACAAAAGGAACAGAACCAAAAAAGCAAATACTGGGGGTTCATAGGGTGATTAAGAATCATCGTTGATTCAATGGCACATAACAACAACAATCCCTCTCTAGAGGGATCACTGGTGGCTTAGTAGGTAAGGAGTTTTACTACCAACTCCAAGGCTAGTGGTTCAAATTCATCACCGAATCTGAAGGAAGAAGATGAGCAGTCTCTTCTTGTGTGATTGACTGCCTTGAAAGCCACTGGAGGACCAGCCGTGAGTTGATTCTGAATCAACAGCACAACAACAACAGTCTCTAGGAGGGAGCTCCAGAGGCCTAGTTGGAAGGACTTGCATCATCAACCCAAAGACAATGGTTTGAATCCACCAATCTCTAAGGAAGAAGGATGGATAATCTCCTCACATGCAATTTATACCCTTCTTACCTCCTAGTACACTTACCCCCTCCTGGAGGTTAAGTTGTAGGGCAGCCCTGACTCTTGTTTTTGTTGATGCTGTTGTTATGTGCCATCAAGTCATCTCTGACTCCTAGTGACCTTATGCACAATAGCTCTGAACCCTGCTCTATCCTGGGCTAATCTTAACGGCTCTGACACATCCACCCCCATTACCCCAGTTACTGTGTCAATCCATCTCATCTGGGGTCTTCCTTTCCTACAACGGCACATAACTATAGTGATCTCTGTGGCAGTGATAGAGGAGTGTTGAGAGAGAGAGAGAGAGAGAGGAATTGGTAAAGTAGACTAGCTATTATTATTGGATGGTGTGATTCCTTTCTCTTCTTCTAATTGAATTTTATAAGTTTGGAGTCAGTAGTCGATAGGTAAAGCAACACGGCCAGGAGTGGTGGGACCAGATACATTAGATTAAATGCCGATGGACCCCTAAATGTTTTCCACTGCATTTCATCAGCATCCTTTCCCGTATGCATTCAGATACTCTGAACACCAGGTTTAACCAGAATTCTTGGCTCAGCCTCAATATTTCCTTGATTAAAGGTTAAAAATAATTTAAAAAAAAAACAACTCCAAAAAAGAGCATTATGGTTAGTTTACAGAGGTTTTGTTGTGGGTTTTTGGTTTGTTTTGGTTTTTTTTTTAAAGACAGCAAAAATCTCTTACTCCGCTTTAAAGGCTAAGCTTCGGATTAGGCATTAATGTTTTGTTCACTTACACAAATTCACTCTTAGCCAGGAGAACGCTTTGCTTTTCTCCCCTGTAATCAGATACTGTTGTTTAGGCAAAATAACAGTCACTTGTGTGGATTAACGTACTTTATTTCATAGCTGGTGGCTCTTGAAAGGGAGGGCTGGTAGCACAGTCCCTTGGAGGGTTGTGATGCTAGCACATCTCTGGCGGTTCTCAGTCACTAGCAGCTCTGGGGGATAGGAAATCACCTCTTCTGTGATCTGTGGCCTCTGAAAACCTGCTGGAGGGTCGGTCGGTCAGCTGTGAGTCAGTTCCCGCTCACTGAGAGTGAGTGAAGGAGTTAGTGACTCTTGAAGAAATGCCAATAAATTGCTTTTCCTTTGATTTCTGTCTCTCTCGTTGCCATACAGCTGACTCTCACGAGTATTCTAGGAGTTGCACAGAAGCTAAGTGTGTTTTCTGCTCCTCTTCACCTTCCTTCCCTTTTCTAGTCTTATGCCAACACTGAATGTCTTGTACCTCTTCGTCCCCTTCACGCTGGGGATGAAGTGTCTTCTGCACCATTGACCCACTCACCCACCGCCCTTGAGTCACTTCTGACTCATGACCACCCCCACTGGGTGTAAATCCCTACAGGCAGAGATGACCATCTTTCCCTGAGGAAGAGTGGTGGAGTCAAACTCCTCAGCTTCTGGTTTACAACCCAACACATGACTCACTCCACCACCAGACTTTTTGAACCAGCCTCAAGCATGCTGCAGAGAGAAGGGGAGTGAGGTTGAAAATGGATCTCAAACTAAACAAGCATTTACTTTGATTTTTCCTTCTACTTTATTATTAGACATTTTACTGCCTCTTCCCAAAGAACAGCTCTCCCTTCTGACTTTCAAACTATCATCTGTCCAGTAAATTGCTTTCCCTTGATTTCTCTCTTTTATTGCCATACAGCTGACCCTCACGAGTATTCTAGGAGTTGCAGATTTCATCAGGGAGGATTGTACATATTTCTCCCAGTGGAGACACTGGTGGATTCAAACCACCAGTGAGGCACCACCTTTGAGATGGCAGCACAACCACCTCTGGACTCCACCACCAGAGCTCTCTCTCTTTGGCTTGTGATTGCTGTTATGTGCCATTGAGTCTGAAGCGACCCAGAGCTGACCCTCCAGCAGATTTTCAGAGGCCGTAAATTACATGGGAGAGGGTTGCTCAACTTTCTCCTACAGAGCAACTGATGGATTCGAACTGTGTGCCTTTGAGTTGACAGCCCAAGTCTTTACCCACTGAGACACCATTCTTGAGAATTAGTTTGCTTTGAAAGAGAATAATTTGACCTCTTTTAGATTTCTTTTTAAAATATCATTACTTTGATATTTTAAAAATAGTATGGTTTTCTATTTTTAAACAAAATTAGAGAGTAGAAGGAAGAGAAAGAGGAAGACTTTCAACAGAATGGATTGACTCTCTGACTGTAACAATGGGATTGAGCGTATCTGAGATTCTGAGGGTGGGACTGGACAGGGCAGGGTTCAGATGAGTTGTTCACAGGGTCACTATGGCTCAGTCAGTTGACTTGACGGCACATAACAACAATATTTAGCCAATGTTAACAGTCTTTATCCTCTACTATTCTTTTAAAAAAAATATCCCTTATGTATCACCTTTGCTGAAAATAATGAGAATCATCTTTTGTGTTTGTTGTTCTCGGAAAATCCAGAGCCGTATCTGACACACATAGTAGCTGCACTGTTAATACCTGCTGAACAGAATAGAAAAGAATTTCTAAATTTGGTTTCAATGGTATGTTCTGGGGTCCCCCCCCTTTTATCTAGTACCTTCTGCCATTTGTAGCAGGTGAAATGGCCAGACAAAACAAAACAGGAACTCAGGCATCAAAAGGGGAAAAAATGCAAAAGTAATTGCATCAAGTTACATTTGAAGACCATCTTTTCATAATTAAGACCTCAGAGGTCGCGGCTCAGCCAGGGGAAGCACTGAAGTAATACTAACATGTGGGGTCAGCTATGAGTCAATTCTGACTCAAAGACCGTCCGTGTATTGGAGTTTTTAGGCCTTTTTTTTTGCTATCTAGGAGTAATAACATAGGTAAGTGTTTTCTCACAAGTGTGAGGATGTGTTTTCTTTTTAATTTGACAAACTTTCTGATTAAAATGAATAAGAAGTTACCTTTGCTAGGAGCTGTTGAAAGTAATTGCATATGCAACACTTCCAGGGTATTTTTTTTCTCTTGTAAAAGGATAATTTACTAAATTTGATTAAAAATCAAGACATTGAACGAGAGCTGAGACTTGCGTATACTATTGAGTGACTTTAATCAAATTCAGCATTATTATCTTTTTATTTGCTTTTACTCTGCCTGCAGGTACAATAAAGAGAAAATACGTAAGCAATGGGGCATATTTATAACAGTAGTCAGAGTGCCAGGTGGGTTGTAAAATGAATGTAATTGTTTTCAAAGATTGAACCAGATTAGCATGGATTAACACATTCATTTTGAAATCCATGGCAGAAAGTATTGCAAACATGCCTTCAAACATCCCTGCTTCCTGTGTTTGTATCCTTTCTTAGTACTGCAAAAGCGCTGTCCCAGGACATACAGAGCACTTGAACTCAGTTCCTTTTCTTTTTTATTTTATTTTACATTAATAGTTTTCATGAACATTTTCAAAGATTTTGGATTTCCGTTCATTCAACTCAGTTCATTTTCATATGGAAAGAAATACTCAGTATTAAACCAGACAAGAAAGCAGTTGTGGTCCATATTGAAGGCCAGATTTGCAGTGATTTGCACTCTGGCTCTTAGCAGATGAACAACCGTAACCGACATGGAAGCCAAAACCGTAACTGCAGTAATACTTAGAAGTACTTCTGCTCAAGAAGCAAAGGGGTGGTGTCTGCATCAGAGGGGTGGCATCTGCATCACAGCTCCTGGTCTGCAGAGGATTCATGGGGTTAAGGTCAGGAAGCCCTGCGTCCACCAGTCCAGAAGCCCTGGAAAGCGAATGTGAAATCACTTATGAAGGAAGAGGAGGCACCTCACAACTGGGTGGTGTTTTGTAATACCCTTGCCTGCTTATGCAGGGAGATCTTTCAGATATGCGCTGCTGATGCCATTAACCCTCCTCTCTAACCTTCAAATCAACCTGCTTGAGAAAGCATCTGACTGGTGTGTGCTCTCCAGCAGAACAGTGTCTATCCTGGAGAAGAAGAGCGGGGGAGAAAAAGATATCTGGTGCCATTTAGGGCCCAAGGACTGCCGGAGGAAGCAGAGGCAATTTAAAAAGAAATCGGTCCTAGGTGAATTGTACTTGGTGGAGCTTAACAAAGCACTGACTGGATAGTCTCTTGACAATACTTGATGCCAGCAGACCTTGAGTCTCTTACTCTACTTCTAAGTATCCCTTCACTTTAAACTGAAAGAGACTAAATAAAAAGCCTCATGAAATTCGTTTCTGAGTTTCATCTCAGCATCTCCTCTGCTGTACATTTCATGTCACTCATGCAAGAAATGTCATAGAGATTTCCAGAGCACCTGGTGACTCGTCTGAACTAAGTCATGTTCCTTGTTTTGCTCTGACCACTAGGAAACTTTGAACAGCAAAATCTGTGTCCAAAATTTAGTAACTTTTTGAGATCTTATTCACAAAATGCCTTTGCACTGTTTTCCCTCTGGCTTTATCCAAAAATCCCACCAGTTCCACTTTGTTTGGATTTTTTTAGTCTTCTGTTATTGTTGGCTTGTTTTTAAGTAAGGTTACTTCATTTTGGAAGGGGTGCACTATGTGATGCTTTCACATGCATATTAACATCCCTCATCCAAGACTCCAAACCCAGTGCATTCCAATTGGGTGTAGCTCCTAGCAATCGTTTTGGATAGAAAGTGAAAACCCCTTGCCAAGTATCAAAGGCTCTATACTCATTAGAGTAACAGGTTGCCCCATCCCTTTCCCATGATGTGGCTGCGGGGTTCACACTGCCGACTTTCAAGTGTTCACTTCACCGTTTTGCCACTCACTCTGCTAACATTGTCACTGGTGGGAGCCCACCAGCTCATAGCTGACCCTCCATTGGGTTTCTCAAGTTCTAAATCACGTGGGAAGAAATTGTTCATCTTTCTCCCTTAGAGCTTCTAGCGGCTTGGAACTTCCAGCGCTGTGTGCAGCCTTTGGGGAAGCAGCGTCTCTTGCGAAGGACTGTGTCACCAGCACTAGCCTAAGGCTTCTGTTGTTCGGTGTCCCTGAGTCAGCTATGCAACCCTGTGAACAGCCGAGTAGAGCCTTGCCCTCCCTTGTAGTCCATTGCTGTGGAGACAGTGCCCATGCGGTTCAGGGCTGGCCTCTCTTTTGCTAAATTTTCCCAGCATGGTGTCCTTTTCCAAGGACTGGACCTCCTGAAAACATGCCCGAAGCCTGAGAGATGGAGTCTCACCAGTCACGCCTCTCAGGAACATCCCACCTGTACCTCCTTCAGGAGGGATCCTTATTTCTACTTGACCAAAGGCCAATATTAGACACTTGCTCTCTGAAACCCTTTAACATCCTACAGTTATTAAGTAAAATGTAAATAATTTACTGGGATGAAATACCGATTTTAAAATTTAAAGATAATAGCTAGTAGGTGTTAGAAAGCTCTACTTTGGCTGTGAGTTCTGGATGCTATCTGAGTGATGAGGTATCGTTTCTCCTGGGCATTTCATGGCCCTGTGAGCTTTCACGCATTAACATCTGCAATACTTACTTTGTAAATGACGCCATCGGTCACTTAAGTGAAGACTGCTTAGAAAGCCTTAACTTTTAGATTGTCAGTGATTTCCTCAGCTTCCGAGAACAACTGCGAGTGAGCTATCTCTTCAGCAGTGAGATTCTTTCTCCCTGCCCGGCACTGTCACGGGAAGCCCATCATATGTTCAGCAAATGTGAAATGTACTGGACTCTGACAGAGGAAGTTGATTTTGCTGCTTCAGGCTTTGGCTGGGAATCCCTTTGTGATCCACATGTAGATTCTTGTAACAGAATATTTGGATGTTGTTGTGAGCAAAGCCTGTTATGTTTTACTTGCAGTTACACATAGAATGTGAGGAGAAGCAGACAACAGATTCTGTTTGCCTGAGAATACTTAAGTACGAATTTTTTAAAAATCCAATTGTGTGGTTCTTAGGGTGAATTGTCTTGCATGTGCTTTTGCTATTCCTGTTTTTCTCTGTCTACGTTGCATTTTCTTCCCCAACCTAATCCCTGCTGTCAAGTCGCTTCTCTCTTATAGAGACGCCTACCAGTTTTCTGAGGCTGTAACTATATACAGGAGGCGGCTGACCATCTTTCCAGTGTAGAGTTCCTGCCTAACTTCAGTCACTGGAGATGCACAACCATTGGTTATCAGCATGGTTTGCTAAAGACAATAACACCAGGACTTGAGCATGTCATACATTGTGAGGTTGGCACAGAGGAGGACAGGGTTCAGATCTGTTGTTTATAGGGTCCCTATGAGCTAAACTCAACAGCACTTAATAACAACATGACTTCAGAGCTTCCTGAGCAGTTTTTCTGTTAAGACAAGTTCTCCATTTTTTGTCTTAACAGTGCAACAGTTCTGTTTTGGTTTTCCAATGCTGCTGGAACACAAATGCAATTTATTTTCCTCACACTTTAGGATAAAGATAGAACTCAGGGCTTGGGAAATGTTTTAGAGGGAAATGTTTTGTACGCATTTCAACTTCATATAGTAGGCAAACCCTGGAGGTCTGGGGCTTATAGGGATTCACTTGTTTCTTTTGTCAGATATCTATGGTCTTCTCCCTATATACACATCTCTGTGTCTAACCTGCTTTATATCACTCAATGTGGCTAGATTCAAGACCCACCTTAATAGGTTATGAAGAAGCCCTCACTGTATAGTGAGTAACATGTCAGGTTGCAGCTAACAGAATGGTCAGTGGTTCAAATCTACTATTTGCTCTGTGGAAGAAAGTTGGGCCATCTCAAAAAGATTCATAGCCTTGGAAACATAGTTTGCGTTGTTGTTAGGTGCTGCAGAGTTGAGTGTGACTCATAGTGACCGTGTGAACAACAAATCTGAACGCTGTCCTGTCCTGTGCCTTCCTCATCATCCCTGACACACGTAGCCAATTGCTGAAGCCACTGTGTAAATCCATCTGGTTGAAGGGCTTCCTTCCTTGTAACAACTAGGCCTCTTTTCCAAGCACAATGCCACTCTGCAAGGGCAAGCCTCCCCTAACAACATGCCTAAAATATGTGAAATGAAACTTTGTCATCTTTGTCTCCAAGGAACACTCTGCCTGCACCTCTTCCAAGGTGTATCCGTTTGTCCTTTTGACATATCCATGGGATAGTCAGCACTCTACTCCAGCACCACAGTTCAGAGGCATCAGTTATTCTTCTGTCATTGTGTTCATTGTCCAGCTCTCAACTGCATAGTAAGTGACTGGAAAAGACCACAGCCTGAATCAGGTGCACCTTAATCGGCAAACTGAAGTCTTTGCTCCTCAGTAATTGGGAGACGTCCCTGACTGCAGACTTTTCCACTGCAGCACATCTCCGGAGCTTCTGACTGGTGGCACCGAGGGTGATTGTGGATCCAAGTAAGCTGAAGTCCTTGACAGCTTCAGTCTTTTGTCCATCTGTCAAGATGTTGCTTATCAGTCCAGTGGTGAATATTTTTTTTTTCTTGATGTTGAGATGCAATCCATGCTGAAGGCTATAGTCTTTGAATTTCTGCAGCAAATGCTTCAAGTCCTTCTCACTTTTGGTAAGCAAGGTTGTGCCATCTGCACACTGCAGATTGTTGATGAGCTTGCTTTGATACGAATGCCATGTTCTCTTCATAGAGTTCAGCTTCTCAAATGATTTACTTGGCATATGAGTTGAGTAGGAATGGATAAAGGACACAGCTCTAGGGATAAGTTACATGAGCACAGTTAAGCACTCTGGGATTCTCTTTCTTCTTAATGTTAGTCACAGTTTGTTATGATCCTCACAGTCAAATGACTTTGCATAATCAATAAAGCATAAGTAGACATTCTTTTGGTATTCTCTGCCTTAAGCCAACTAGTGATATTTTCAAAGTCTCTTTTAACATCCATTTTTGGTGTTTTCTTTCTTGGAAACCCAGTAGAGAGTTAAAATAAGCCACAAATTACTTGATGGCAGTTGGGTTTACTAGGTCACGATATTATTAGCATGACAAAGAGGAGCCTATTTAAAAACAGGATTGTATCCACAAATACAGAAGGTAGGAGACCAACACATATATCAAGAGGGCACATCCAGTGCATAATGTTGTCCATTCAGAGTTGATTGAGTTTGAGACTAGTTGTGAATAAGCAAGGTGACCCCACTCAAGTTTATGTTGAAATCATTAAAGCAGAATTTATAAAGCCTACTGGTTTCACCATAACCTTCTGATGGGATTAATTCCTTGCATGTATATTCAAGATTCACTCTTAAAAAAGAAAATCCCTGCATTTAGTGTCTGCTTTATAAGATTTACTCTACCAGTTCCTGAAGCCATCCTATAGCCTGATTCTAATAAAAGTGTCATAACATATTACTCCCCATCTTTTAAATACTCTTCCCATCTTTTCACATGTCCTCCTTCTCCTCAGTATGGTCTTTACAAGGAAACAGTATTTACTTCTCATTTACCAGTGATAGATCAGCATGATTCAGGAGCTCAGAGAAATAGGACCAGGGTGTTTTGGCTTTTACACAAACCTCTCAGTAAACGTGTCAAAGACAGTGCGATTGGCACAGGACAGAGCAGAGTTTAGGGCTGTTGTACATAGGGTCGCTATGAGTCGCAAGCGACTCAACGGCACATAACAACAACAACAACTCAGTAAACGTGAGTTAAGGGGAAATGATCTTTAGAAATAGGATAAATTTGGGGGATTATGACCATTTGTGTGTGTGGCTGTCAACTGAAAAGTAAATCCTCCCATTGCACTGAAGATTTCACACAAGTAAACTGTGACAGGTGGTCTGTCCATCAGTCTTCCATTTCCAATGCAGCGAAAAGCATAGCCATTCGCCAAGTTTTACAGCAAAGAATGCAAGGCAGAATAATCAATCGCTGGCTATCAAATGAGAAATAAATGGGGTTAAAAACGCAGCCTAGATGCTCAGTGCTCTTCGGCTACGTCCATGACACACTCTGGAGGCAAGGATAAAATCCATCGTCGGGGTTAATTGACCAAAGCCGTCATTAGGGAAATTGGACTTGATAGAAACTCTTGCGTGTCATCCTCATGTTAGTTGTGGAGAATGGCTCTAAGGCCATTATTACGCATGACAGACGTTATGCACAATTAAAGGCATTAAATTGTGGTGCGATTTTGCTGCCTATTAGCTTATTTCCTGATATGCTCTACAAATTCTTTAACAGTTCTGTATGCCAGAAGTAGAGCCTCTGTATAATGACCACACAGTTAAAATGAGTGCTTGCACACAATTCAAGAGGCCCATGTTACAGCCCCCTGATCTGGACGCTCACGGGTGTAAGTTATTGTTGTTTGCCATGGAATTAGAACCAACCTGTAGGTGGCGCTCCTAGGGGAAGTTGCTTGTCACCAGGCCACCAGAACTCCATCAACTCACCTGTCCTGATCTCACTGTTCCTCACAGTGCAGATCAATTAGTGCTGTGTGGCTTCTTTAAGCTTCTACTGATTTAATCAATAACTATTATCTAAAGCTCTGGGGGCTACTTCTGGTTTGTTGTTATGTGTCCTCGAGATCCTTGTCACTCATAGCGACCCTATGTATAACAGCTCTAAACCCTGCTCTGTCCTGAGCCAACCTTATTGTCTGTGACTCAGCTACCCCCATTATTCCAGTGACTGAATCAATCCATCTCATCCAGAATCTTCGTCTCTTGTGCTATCCCTTTACCCTCTCAAGCATGACATCCCTCTCCAAGGACGGGTCCCTCTTTGCAACATGTCCAAAGTACGTCAGACAAAGCTTCAGAATCCTTGCCCCCAAGGAGCAGCTTGATTTCAACCTCTGCAAGGTGAATCTGTTTATTCTCCTAGCACCTGTTGGTCTATCCAACACTTTTCTCCAGCACCACAGCTCAAAGGCATCAGTTCTCCTTCTCTCATCTCTAGTCATTGCTCAGCTTTCTGATGCATAGCAAGGAATTCTGCTGCCAATGCAAAGGTATGTGGTCCGAATCCATCATACAGGAGATGGATGGACAATCTCCTTACATAAAATACCTCTGATAACTGCCTCTGAAAACCACTGAAGCATCATCTATGGGTTGGTCTGAACTCAGTGGCACACAGCAGCAGCAACTGTGGGACAGGCATTGTTAGATATGAAAGCGAGCCGCATGGGACATCCTTCTATCTGGCTGTTTTCATTCTCTCTCTGTCTCACTGTCATTGTCAACAAGTCAGAAGTGACTCATAGCTGACCCTCCAGCAGGTTTTCAAGGCAGTAAATAGCACAACGGGAGGCTGCCCATTCAGCTGCTGGTGGACTTGAACTTCAAGAGAGGCGCCGTGCCGTAATTCTCCGTGGACCAGTCACCAACTCCAGCGTCCTAGTGACCCCATGACTGAGTGAAATCCTGCCTGGTCTGCACCTCCCATGGATTCTGGACTGGTCTAGTTGACACACAGGGTTTTTATGGGTTGATTCTTGAAAGTAACTTACCTAGTCTGTGTATCTAGAAACTCTACTTAAACTTGATTCAGCATCACAGCGGTGTGCAAACTTCCACTAGCAGGCCGCTGTTGGTCACGCCTAAGGTGACTAGAGCAGGAATCCAATCTGAGTCTTCAACACTGTAGTCAAGAGCTCTATCGCTGAGTTACCACTTATATCCTTAACTTCTGGATGCTGTTATCATTGGTGTGAGGAGCTCTGTGCCAGCGTTGGTCTCTCTCTAACTTCCGGGCACTGTTACTGTTGGGGTGAGGAGCTCTGTGTCAGCTCTGACTCATAGCCACCACAGGCAGAGTCCTGCCAAATCTTGTGCCAGTGCCACAGTCTCTACTATGCTTCAGCCATTGTTGCAGGACTATGGCAGTCCATAGCATGAAGAGTTATCCTCTTTTGACTGACCTTCTGCTTTTCCAGATATGATGTCTTTCCTGGGGACTAGCCCGTTCTGGCCATATGCCTAAAATATGTGACGCATAGTCTGAGCATCCGTGCCTCTGCGGAACACCTTGGCTTGGCTGCTCTTCTTCCTAAAGAGATAGAGTTTTGTTCTTTTGGCATTTCAAGGTCTATATAATACTCTTTGCTAACCTCACAATTCAAAGGCATCATTTCTACTTGAGTGTTCAGTGGCGTCCTCAATCCCTCCCCGGAACAACAGGACCACTTTGTGAAACAGTCGAGGGTTAACCAAAGCCAAATGCTTGAAATACTTTACTAGGTTTTTTCTGAAGCATAATCCCTTCTTATTTCTTAACCTTTGTTATTTGCTCTTAATCTTATTTCCTACACATGATCAAGTCTGGTTTCTCAGATGGTACTCAGTGAATTAGAATAGACAGTATAAATTAATATTATGAATAAAATTTTATGAGACACTACATCAACTACTTCAGTAAAATCAAGATATATTATTAAACCCATAGTAGATCTTCATGGCCTAATCTTGTGATTATATTTTCAAAATTGGATTTGTAAAGCCCTATTATCCAATTACTCATCCCTGCTGTTCATAGGTACATAAATGTTTATAGCTGTGTTTCCTTAAGGTTGTTCATTGTGTCTACTAGAGAGAATAATGTCAGCAGTAATGTCCAGGTTGGTTCCATTTGCTCTCTTTTAAACATATGACACGTGTCGACGTTCGCAATGCTCTGTTATTTTTTTTAAATCCCTTTCTCTCTCATTGTGATCACGTCGAAACTGACTCGTAGTTGACCCTCAGCTGGTTTTCAGAGACTATAAATTATAAATTATGTAAGAGGCCATTGATCATGTTTCTCCCTCAGAGTTGTTAGTGGATTTGAACCACTTGTCTTTGGGCTGACAGCAGGACTCCTTACTAACTAGGCCACCAGAACTCCCTATTTCTTTAGATAATAAAAAACCATAATGGAATAATACACTTTACACTGCTTCCTCCTCCCCCTCCCCAGTGCATAAATAACCTGAATGCAGGAAGTAATTGTTTGGGGCAAAAATACTTTTAACAGTCATACTAATGAAAAGAGGTGCTCTTAAGTGTAAATCTATATATATGACAATTTTGTCTCTATGTGGTCAGATCAGTATACTAATAATAGACTGAGAACTAGGGAAGAAGTCTAAGCGCATGTAATCAAGTCAGTATTCACTCATTCATAGACTTGTTTTGAGCCTATACTCTTGCCTGGACTGCTGGCTCTGAGAATCCAGAGGTGGATATGACATATATCTTTCTGCAAAATTCAATTTTATTTTAAGTTCTGACCACTTACTTTATAATAAGAACTTAAAAGCTAAGAATCTGGATATAAATATTACATAATGTTTTTAGGTTGTGGTGTTGAGGAGAGAACTGAATAGCCCATGGACTGTCAAAAAAAAAACAAACCAAAACCCAAAAAAAAACCCAAATAGATGTATCTTGGAAAAGGTGCATCCAGAGTGCTTCTTGGAAGCAAACATGGCGAAGCTCTATCTTTCATCCTTTGGACATGTAGCTAGGCGAGGCTATTCCTTGGAAAGGGACATCATGATTGGAATGATGGAGGGTCAGCAAAGGAGAACAAGACCTCCAAAATGACTTGACACGGGGACTGGAGCAATGGGCTTGACTGTGTTGGAAATGATGAGAGTGACACAGGATAGGGCAGGGTACACCTAGGCTGTTCACAGGGTTACTAAGAGTTGTACTTGACTTGACAGCCCCTAATAGTAACAGCGCCTATGAGAAAGTTACCAGTACCAGCTAGTAACCTCACATGGAATGCAAAGGGATAGTTTTAATATTTTGGTTAATGTTTTCTGGGGCACATTCGTGATCCACGAGTCAAAGATCCCCCTGGTTTACTCCGTGTTTACAATATTTTGTACCTGTCATGTAAATTAAGACGCAATCACTTTTAAGTAGTAAGTAAATCAGAAGACTCTACACTTTCTTTTCCTCATTTAGTGGTTAATGAAGAATATGTAATTAACAAAGCCCTCTTATCTGAAAGATGTCTCATAAAAAATGTCCAAGTATTCAAAGCCTGAACTAGATGCTGGGGTGAATATAGATCATATAATAATAAAAACTTCTACTTATCATCTTGGAGAGAATTATTCATAAATCATTTTTTTGGATTAGAAGTTTGATTCTCTTACTTTATTATTGCAGAAAACTGTGCAGAGACACAGAAGTTTGCCTAAAATAAATGAAAGAGTAGAAACGAGAATGCACGGCTCCCACTCCCCATCTGACACTGTTTTCACTCTGCTCTTTCTACTTTTCCATTTTCTAATATCTTTTTCTTTCTATGTTCTATTTCTAACTACCTAAGTTTTACTTACTTACTTCTCTACGATTAAAATTTTTAGTCTCAAGTTGACTCATTGCCTACGAGTTGGAACCAATTCCTTTGGGTTTCCAGTGCTCTAAATCCTGAGGCAAGAGACCTGGGATGAGCTCGTTCATCCATGAGTTCACTTGGAACTGCAGGTGGAATTGAATGGCCAAAGAGCCAGAGACTTCAGGTTAGCATCCCGACTTTCTCTGGACTATGCACGCCGCCCGAACACAAATTATTTATAAGGGTCCTGAAACACAGACATATCTATTTATGTTGCTGTCTCTATCTGTGCATTTTGGTCATGGTTTAAATAGAGAGCTCTAATGGCCTATCCAAGTAGATATATGTATAACCATGTTTATCGCGGCTTTGTTTACAATAGCAAGGAGTTGGAAACAACCTAAATGCCCATCAACAAACGAATGGGTAGAGAAGCTGTGGTATATTCA
>NW_006399754.1:18114791-18210836 GCF_000299155.1 Elephantulus edwardii | reverse complement strand
TCATTAAAACTAATAAAATTTAATAATAATTAAAAAAAGAAGATGTCTTGCAATCTCGAATTCACTCAGTTCAAGTCCACCACCTGTTCTGTGTGCAAAGAAGGATGAACATTCTCTTCCTGTGCAATTAACTGCCTCTGAAAACCCACCGCAGGGTTAGCTATGACTCAGTTGTTAACTTGACAACCACAGCGAGAAGTAGCCTACTGGTAAGAAACTCTGCTGCCATCCTGAAGGCACTCAGTTTGAATCCATCAGCTGTTGCACAGGAGTGATTTACTGCCTCTGAAAACCCACCAGAGATCCAGTTATAAGTCAATTCCAATCTGACAGTATGTAACAATAACTGAAATATGAAGCATATAAACTGCCAGGTGAAGTAAGTGAGTACAGTGTGTTTGTATGTTGAGAACGGTGAATGTGAGTCAGTACCACTTTACCGCTCACTAGAATGATTCAGAAACCAGTCACAAACCAGTGGTCCAGGTTCAGCTGCAAGTAGCCACTGCACGTGGCTGGGCTTAAATGCAAGAGCACAGCAATGGTCATTGTTTACCTGAGATGCACAGCTGAGCCCATGTTTGTGTGCTTCCCCAATAATGCACATTATGGGGAAAAAGATTAAATTGGGGTGCAATTTTTAATGAAAAGCTTTGGTATCAACACCACTATGAGAACTCAGGTGATACAGTTTTAATCCCTTGTCACTTCCCCCGCCCCACTTAAAAATGAATTCCAGAAGAGTTCCTACGGAAAGGGGCTTGCCAGGGTTTTTTTTTCGGGGGGGGGGGTGACTATTGGAAAACAAAAATGAATTGTAGCAAATAGAAGGTATGATCATTCAAGTATTATTTCCAACTAAGAATTTAATTATTTCCTAATTTACTTATTATTTAATTATTAATAATAATTTAATTATTTCCAACTCATAATTTAAAATAATTATTGTCTTTGAAAAAAACTTATTTTGTTTATAAAAGACTTGGAAGCTGTCAGGTACAGCACAGCTGAGGCATTTAAATGTATTTTAGTAAAGAGAAAACGGCAACGCAGCAGTTCCCTGCCGTGAGGTAGAGCCCCCTCCTAGCGGACCCTCCGGCTGGTTTTCCGAGCTGGAGATCACGTGGGAGGAGATTGCTCATCTTCCTCCCATGGCAGCTGGAGGATTCCAGTTGCCAGAGAGAGAGAGAGAGAGAGAGAGAGAGAGAGAGAGAGAGAGACTGCCATTGGGTGAGCAGTGTAATCCACCACAGACTGGAAGGAAAACAAAAAATGAGTGGTAGGTTAGCATTGAGCACTGAGGACCTGCCCCTTTTGAGAACTGGATTTATTCTAGGAGGCCTGGTGGTGCTTTAGTTAAAAACGTGGCTCCTTATCCAAAGGCCAGTGGTTCCAGCCCATTAACCACCCCCTAGTCTGCTTTCAAAATGATTCCAACCTCCTGTGCCCTGTAGGGTCGCTACGAGCCAGAATCAGCTCAATGGCCATGCAGTTTTGTTTTGGTTTTTTGTTTGTTTGTTTGTTTGTTTTAAAATGTATTTATTAACTTTAATAAAATTTTACAGAGACTTAGGATTTCCAGTCATTCATTGTTGCCCTTTTCTCCCTGACCACCCCCTCCCCTCCCAATCACTCTTTTCCTTGAAAAGAAAAACTCTTTCATTGTTATGCAATCCCTCCCCCCAAGTTGTCTTTAGAGAAGTGGAGGCCATGCAGTTTTATGCGTGGATTTATAGGGCAGGTTTTGAATCAATGTAGGCAACATTTTTTGAACCTAAGATCTGGAGTTATCTAAAAGGCATATGAGCGTTAAAGAGGCTGTGGGTTTTTTGCCCCTGGAAGTCTCAAATAAAAGTCAAAGTCACTCTTTTCTAAATGACGAACAGGAAACAGCAGCACTTGGTTGAACCAGGTAACTTCACATCTCTGCCAAACGTGCGTTTCTTACTCTCTCATTGTCATTGCGTTGAAACCAAGTCATAGCTGATCTGCCTTTGGGCTTCTGAAGCTGTAAAGCACATGGGAGGAGTTTACCCATCCCTCTGATGGATTCCAGCCTCCAGAAAGCTCTCACCTCTGGGTTTAGCAGTGCAACTTTCTTACGAAGACGCCAAAAAGAATCTTTTTTTATCACTCCAAGGTGTTCTTGAACAGTTGTGCCGGGAGTGCAAAGTAGATCTAAAAACAGAAATGGCCTTTGGTTTCATTGACCTAATGGAATGGTATTAGCTGCCTGGGATTCTGTGTTGGAAGGATTCTAAGGTCACCTCTGGGGAGTGGATGGCTGAGCCCGGTGATTGATTAATGGTGCCGCCCTGGGAAGGAAGGGAAGGGATAATTCCATTCTGCCCCACATGCCTGATGTGCCATCCTGACCTTAGCAGACAATCTGTCTTTTCTCTGTTTGCTAGAATCTGACTGTTCATTATATTTCATCTTTGTTCTTAATGCACCTAATCATATTTGCTTAACACAGCTTTGAAATTTCAGTGATGAATAGTCTTCTATGTAGAAGGCTTTTAAAATTAACTGAAAATTATACATTTATAACTTAGAATAAAGCATATGGTGTGTGTTATAGTCCCTTTTTGGATGACTTATGACTTGATTAAAGATTATAATGAACAATCAGAGGATTTAACGAATATAAAGTTTTATCCAAATTGACTGTTTAAATTATTGAAAATATAGCTGGCTTCGTGTTTTGGGGGAGCTTCATGTCTGACTTCCACATGCCCTTTGTTCTTTTTTTGAAGTTTGCTTGGCTTAAAGGAAATTATTCCAAACAGAGCTCAATTACAAATGTGCTCTGACAGTCAGGAGACAATCAGTGGTTTTATCTGGAACCTCAGCAGAGGTGATAAAGAAGTCTCATGGCCTAGAATATCAATTCATCCTTCTACAAAACAGCACTAGTGCCAGTGCTTAATTCTAAACTTCAGAAAACAGAATATCAGGAAACTTCTGGTTCCAAAATGTCATCTTCAGTACTGGAGTCTTGGTGTTACAGACGTCTGATCATCCAGTTGCTAACCAAAAGGTGGTAAGTTCGAACCCACCAGCTGCTCTGGGTGAGAAAGTTTTAGTAATCTATTTCTGGATATATTTACAACCTTGGAAACCCTATGGAGAAATTCTTTCCCGTCCCTAGAGTTATTATATATCAGAATCAGATTGATGAGAATAAAATCTTCATATGGTAAAAAAGACAAAACAAAACTCAACCAAACAACAACAAAAACATTGATCCACTCAGGTTTTATTGAAGCAGTTCCTTATCTTTGGGCATAGTTTTCCTGTCTTTTGCTGTTGCAAAAGTTCTACAATAAATAATTTTGTACCAAAAAAATATCCATTAAATATATGTGAATTATTCTCTTGAACATCCATAGTAAAAGCAAAAAAGTCATTTTCATTTTTTGTGAAAGATACATTTTTTCACAGTCACATGTCTAATGATCATTATAGAGTTGAAGTTTTTATAGAAATGAACTTTCCTAAGAATTTTTTACAGATATTTATACACAGTTAAGCATTTATCCGATGTCAGTAGTTACGAATTTATTTTTCTTCTATCTCTTTCTCCTTCAAAATATATTTCCTTTTGGTCATGCCATCTAGTGGCTCTTAGATACCACCCCCCTCCCCAAGACCACAACATGCACACACCCCCCCCTTGAAAGATCACATGTAAACCCAAAAGTCCAAACTCACTGCTGACTCATGACAAGCATCTACCACATTTCTAATCTTTACGGCATGAGGCTGCCTGTGCATAAGCAGTAATGACTGTAACAGAGCCAAAGAGCTAAGAGAGTCTATTGAGTTGGGTTTTAATGTACTTACTTCTAATTGTATAAATAAGAGTTTATAAATAGGACTTTACTATTAGATTATAACTGTGTTGTCAAATTGGAACTTACTCATAGTATCTACTATTATAGCAGATGACATTTTTAATATTGCATATTTTATACACATATGTACATTATTCATACACACACATACAGAGAAAGAAATAGCCCCAAATCTCTCTCTAATGGAGAATGAAAATAATAGAATAAATACCTTAAAACCTAATACATCTTACTTAAAAATTGTTGATATATTCCCATTGGTAGCCTAATAAGGTTCTTCCTCTCTTAATCAGCCCCTGCTAGGTATGAGAGAAACAAAAATGAATGCTGCAAAGTCATCCGTTCCAGTTTGAATAGTTGACATCCTAATGAGAAAAGACATGTGACAATTACAAGCCAATGTCATGTGTGTTTAATGGGCATTGACGTCCACAGGACACTTCAGCCTGACCAGAGGTGAAACCCGTCAGAAGGATGATTTGTATAATGAAGGTGATGGCATGGAGTCTGGGGGAGAGAAAGGGAAGTGGGAGAGAGAAGAAACATATGTAACGGACCTGGGTTAAAGGAAAGCAGGGCCTCGTTCAGGAAATTGTGCATATCAGAAAAAAATACCTCCACTGGAGAGAGTAAGAGAGTCATGTCTACACCTAATTATTTTCCGACTCACACATGAGCCATCCAGACAGCCCTCTTCCTTGACTTTGGCACTGAGTGGTCCCAAATGAGACGGCCAGCTCTACTCCAGAATAAGTAGCTTTGTAATGACTTTGAACAAAAGCAATTGTTTGATTCAGATCCAGACGCACCATCACCATTAGTCTGCTGAAGTGTTCACAGATGAAAGCCCTCACTACCCTGGTGAAATGTGCAAAGCCCTTCACATAAGCTGCTTTCTTCCTATCCTTCCTTTGATCCCAGCTCACAATCTACTTAAAATAAAATACTTTCAAGATTTTACTGTGACCTAGCTCAGCACAAAATTAGAGCCACCGTAATGCCAGCAAGAATGTGGTCACACTGGTTACAAATAGAATTGTTCCGTGTGGCTTGGTTTCTAGGAACCGAGAGATATATTTCTGCTTGTACTTAACTCCAGGTGTAGTACTGGCTCATGAAGAAATTCTTTTACATTTCAACATTGCCCTCTGAGTTTCCTTCATTATGAGTCTTGACAGCAGGAAGAGATCTTTCTTGATGGAGATCTTAGTTTATCGAACATAATGGTTGAGTTTCCAGATATGCTGGTGGAATAAAAGTAGAGGACATGTGGAAACACTGTTGATGAGAATTGTTAAAAAGCCAGAGTTACATCTGCCACCTTCACATTGATTGCGACTCACAGCAACCCCTGGTGCTGCAGAGTAGAACAGCTTTGGAGAGTTTTCATGATGGTCTTTATGGAAGGCAACAACCTCGGTTCTCTTCCACAGTGCATGGGTTCAAACTCCAGCCTTCAAGGGAGCTCTGGTGGCCTAGTGGCGAGAAGTTGCACTGCAATCTCAGAGGTAATGCACCAGATGCTCTGCTGGAGAAGGAGGAACAATCTCCTCCTGTACCAGTCAGATCTGATTTGACGGTACACACACAAAATATAATAAAAAAATGTAAAAAAAATCACCAAAATTCCAGACTTCAGTTTAGCAACCATTTACACCACCCACAGACACACACATCAGAGGGTCCTGAGCTTCTATGGTGTGGCCTCTCTCTCCTGAACCACTCAGAAACTGATAATCCTTGTAGATTGTGTTTTCTCTCCCCTTCATTCATAAATTGTTGTACATTTCCCTTCACTTCCCCCCAGCCCACTTTGTGGGTTTGTTGTTGTTGTTTTTTAGTTGAATGAACATTTAGAGATTTTGGATTTCCATTCATTCATTGTTGCATTTTCCTCCGTGCCCATCCCTCCCCTCCAAGTTCGCTCTTCTCCTTGAAAAGTAAAAGAAAAATTCCTTTATTGGTATACAGTCCCCCCCTCCCCAATTATACTCCACTATGCTACCTTCATTCTGGACTTTTGTCATAACCATAATACCCAATCATTTATGCATCTGCTCATGTTCCTGCCCAGACTTCTCCTGGAGCAGTGACGTCAAATAAAAAACCAGCTATCACCTGAGACATGAAAAACTCTACCACATCAGTGTCCCAAAAGAAGCAGGGTACCTCACTCGCCATGCAAACCCAAAGCAAGATATCACCCCCCCCAAAAAAAAATGACACAGTAGCAATGGAATTCCTGAAGCCAGATAGTCTGATGGAACTTTCTGACACAGAATTTAAAAGAACAGTGATTGACTATTTTCAATGGATGAAAAATAAACTTGATGAATCACAGGACTCTGCAAGCAATACTCAAGAGGAGCCCCCAGCCCACTTTGTAATGCACCGCTTGTTCTAGATTGTTGTTGTGTATCCTATGCTTCATCATATATTCACTTCAGATGGTTCTTGCCCTTATCTATTCCAATGCAGTGTTCATGATCTATCAATTCTTTTCCTATTCTCCCTCAACAACCCCCCTTGCCCATGTTAGTCCTATTTTACAACAGTAATATTATGCAGGACTTACTTTGAAATAACTAAATTTCCAGAAGAGGTTTAGTCCAACTTTGAGAGCAAATGTATGTCTGACAAATAACAGTATACAAAAAGGAGATGTTATATTCACCATCCAAACTAGGCTAGTTCCTACCTCTTTGCCTCTGGGGAAGGATACTATTTGCAAAAATTAACACTATACCAAAAGTTATTACTGAACTTGCTGTCATTGAGTTGATTTCAAATCATAGAAACCTGTGGGACAGAGGAGAGTTGCCCACAGTGTTTTCAAGGCTATAACCCTTTACTGGAGCAGACTTCCTCAGCTTTCTCCCAAAGAGTGACGAGTGGCTTTGAACTGCTGACATTGTTGTTAACAGTTGAGCCTATGTGTTGAGATTTAAGTAAAATCTGTAGAGTTGGTAGGGTTTATGTTGGCTTTGAATGTCACTAGAGAAGCACAGATTAGAGCCCTTCATATTTTCTCAGCACACCAAATTTCTCCAGTCCAATTAAGTTCCAATAATGCTGTCTAATCAATTCCAACTCATAATGACTCTCCATCATGTCTCCAAGGTTGTAAACCTTAATTGAAGGAGTCCAAGACCTCTTGCATGTCTTCCTTGAAGCCCCTGGTGGATTCGAACCACTGACCTTTTGGTTAGCAATGCAACATGCAATGGAGTATGCCACCTAAGTCCTATACTTGAAGCATCATGCTTTATATGGGAGGGGTCTTGAGGAGTCTCTGTGCTTCTTCTAGGGGAGCAATCATCTCATGAAAGCACAACTACATAGCTCATATTTCATAGCTCAGCAAAAGTATTAGGTCACTGTCTTATGCAGTGTCTTTGTTTTCAAAAGAACATATGCAGTGTAGATGACCCCATGCTTGAAACTTTATAACAAAGATTTGAAAATGATTTCCAAAAGATCTAAAGGATCACGTTGCATCTGAAGTACCCGAGGCCCACTTGCTACCTTATACCTCCCAGAGTCTTTTCAGGGGACCCGTATTTGACATGATGCCGATTGAACTTTATACCTCTGCAGCAGCATGCATGTTTAGGTGTCCATGACCTCAGAGAGAGGCTCACTCCTGTTCTCTGATGTACAGTGTGGAGGAAGGAAGCCTGACAGACAGTTGCCCAAACTTCACTGAGTTTTCAGCACATTGACACCAGATGCCTCCCTACCATTTTGCCCCTGACTTTTGTAAGTCATTAGATACAGATCTTGGTGATGTTTGGCCAGCAGAGTGGTTGCAGTTTTTCCCTTGCATAAGAAGATGACTTCTGTAAGCACATATGAAACGAAGAATCCTCTCCCATAATGTGCGTGTAATGCCTTTGATATAAAAGGTGCTCTGGTAGCAGCATGTGTTATGGTTGGACAGCTAACCAGTAAGTCAGCAGTCTGGGTCCAGCTACGCTCCATGAGGGAAAAATGAGGCAATCTCATAAAGACTTACAATCTTGGAAACCCACTAGAGGGTCACCATCAATCAGAATCCGTTCGGAGGTGGTCAGGGGGTTCGTTGATAGAAAGATGATTGCTGCAATGATTTAATATCACATATGAATGTGAAGCAAAGTCTAAACTTGATAAGAAATAGATATTTTCACTTCTGTCCAGAATTGATATCCATTTTGTTGTTAGTTGTTGTTGATGAGGTAGTTATTTAAAAGTTCAAAAATTATCAACTAAGAAAGCGACTGATCTATTGAACATTTTTACAAAAATCCTGCTGTTGTTGTGTGCTGTCAGGTTGCAGCTGACCTTCTGGCAGGTTTTCAGAGGCACGTAATCCCATGGGAGAAGATCACCCATCTTTACTCCTAGATCTTAACGTAATTTACATAGTCGCATGCTGGTAAGTTTATCTACATCTTTCAGTTATAGAACATGTGGGGGGGGAAATGTGCTTTTATTGTGTAATAGTAGCTCTACAAAATTCTCTGCATTAATGGTGTATGAAGTCATAAGCACTTTATGAACATAATAATACAGCAAGCTTAAAAATGTAATTAGAGTCTTCAAACTCTAGCACGTAAAGTGTATTTTCTGTACTTAAAAATTTTCCCAAGAATATTTTGCTACAAGACTGTATGTGGTAGAACCGCCAGCTAAATTCTTCAGTCGTTTCTTTTCATGCCATTGGAGTTATAAATACAGTGGCATTTCAGGGATTTCTAACAAGACAGTTTAAAAGTATGAGATAAATGTAAAGAGAGGTAGATGCCATTTTGCAGTGGTAGCAGCAAGCCCACACAGGAGGTGTTTTTTATGCCCATGGATGTTTGTGAAGTCTTTGGAATCTCTACAGATGATGCATGAGAGTATATTGAGGACAGTTATTTCACCCTTGGTGAACCTAATGCAAAAATGTTTCTGCAAGATGCTCTACACTTTAATATTTTCAACTAATAGGACGTTTCAAATGTGTATTTGACAACCATCGGGTTGTGAGGACCAGTATTCCTCCTGATCGTATGCATTTTGAAAAATGTTAAGTAACATACATGCTACCTACTGCTTACGTTGTCCTGCAATTATTTCTTTCCATATCTGTTTCTTGTGTAGTGTAGTCCCCAGAGAGTTGTGCTGGTGACCCAAAGGCAACTCCCTCCCTGGCAGTTCAAATCTGCCAACGAGTCCTTGAGAGAAAGATGGGCAGTCTCCTCTCATGTGCTTTACAGCCTCCACAACCTCAGTGGAAAGTCAACCAAGAACTGGTTCTGACTCAATGACAGTGAGTGAGTGTGAACTGTGTACCACTACTGCTTAGCTCCTTGAGAGAAAGAGCCGAGTACGAGTGCTCTTAGTCGTTCAGGTCCACTTATAGTGGCTGGCATACAGCAAATATTTGCTAATTAAGTAAATTGGATGGGACTCATCTATGATCAAGGAAGCTCTGGTTCCTCGTGATAAGGAGTTGTGCTGCCAACCTGAAGGCATGAAGTTCAAATCCATGAGCCAGGCTGTAAGAGAAAGATGGACTGTCCCCTCCCATGTGATTTCCTGACCCTGAAAACCCACTGGAGGGTCAGCTATGGGGTAGTTCCAACTCAATGGTACACAATAACAAAAGCATCATTAGGAAGCTCATTAAGGAAGCTGTGGTGGTCTAACGAGTAAGGAGTTATCTTACCAACTCAAAGACATATTGCAATCCCTCAGCCTCGCTGCAGAAGAAAGCTGGACTGGACAGGCCCCCCCATCTAATGTACAATCTCTAAAAAAACTACTGGAGGATCCAGCTCCATGGAAATACCTCACTGTTTCTTCATGATTAATACGTTTAGTATCCAGATGAGAAAAGAAAGCAAATAGAATACCTGCCGTTCTTCACTTTCACAAATTACATCTAAAAAATGTCGTAAATTCTAGCACCTGCCCACTTTTACAGACATGATATTACAATTATTTATAAGAATCTCAGTGGAATTACATTTCTTCTAGAAGAGAAAACCAGACAAGTCATTTGAAAGTCATCATCCCTGCATATACTCTCAGGAGAGGCCAATTCTCCAACACTCAGGTAAAACGTCTTAAGAAATGACAGTCTGGTTTCAGCGTCTGCAAAGTCAGGGTCTGTGAATCCTCCCTCCTAGACTGACAGACACATTCATTTCCTTTGTGCGTCATCCAGTAAGTGAGATTTCAAAGCTGAAGATTTGAAGCAAAGGCTGATAAGCAATTTTAATTATATTTTTTTGGGGGGGGGAGGGATTGAGAAAACAGCAGAAAGAAGTCCACTCCAAAGTAGTGTTTTCTGGAGAAATCATACAAGCGCATAAGGATTATGAACTATAAGCTCAGATAAAAAAAAACAAACTCTAGTAGTAATAGTGGAAGCAGCAGTGGCATCCGCTTCCAAAATAGCTTGCCTCTGGAAACCCTATGAACCTGGAGAAAGAATGAAAATTATACAAGTGTCCAGGTCTTTCATTCCTAGGGTCCCTATGAGTCACCTACGACTCGACGGCACTTAACAACAACAGTAATAGTGGAGGGTCAAAGAAAAAGAAGGCCCTAAACAAATGCATTGACACAGCGACAGTAATAGTGGACTCAGCATGTTGGAGATTGTGTGGATGGCTCAGAATAAGGTGAGGTTCAGATCTGTTGTTGATAAAATGGCTGTGAGTCCTAGTGAACTCAATGACACATAGCCATAAAAAGAGTAATAATAGTGAGAATGGCGTCAGTATGATAAATTTCTATAAATTTTCTCCATTTTAAGGAGAAACATTTCACCTCTTTTCCCTGTAACTCATCAAAGTTGAAGACATTCTCCTATGGTCTTCTAGTGAGACTCGCTGATTGGAATAAATACTGTAACTGAATGATTAAAATGGTAAGGCATTCCAATGGGGGGGGGGGAGGAAGATGGCATGACTGCAGCAGTGTTGCTGAGAAGTAAAATGTGGGAAGGTTCTGGTGACAGTTGCCCAACAACGTAATTACCACAGAATGTTGGCAGTAGTGTTGAGTAACTGGTGTTGTGGAGTTAGCTCTGACTCGTAACAACCAAGAGAATTCAATGCCACCCCCTCCTGTGTCATCCTCACAATGCTTGGTCCATTGTTGCTGCCACTGTGTGAGTCCCTCTCAATAGGGGTCTTCTTGTCCCCTGACGTTCTGCCTTACTGAGTAGGACACCCGTTTCCAGGGACTGGTCCCTCCTGACACCATGTCCTCCTTTTGGGAGATGGTCCCAGCATCCTGACCTCCAGGGAATATTCTGGCGGGACTTCTTCACTACAGACACATTTGTTCTTCTGATACTCCATGATACAGTCAGTAGTCTTTGAAAACGTCTTCCTTGTTCATTGTCTAGTTTTTGCTTTCAGGTAGACAACTGAAAATACCGCAGCTTGGGTCTGCACACTGGTCTTCAAGCTGACTCTCCAACACACACACACAACAAAGGTGTTCGTTGCTGCATATGTTCCCGATGCATTTTATCATTTGACTTCTTCACTGCTGCTTCCATGAGTTTATATAGATTATGAAACCAAGGAAAAGGAAATCCTTTACAACTTCACTGATTTTCCCATTGGCCAGAACTCTTGTTTATTGGTTGTGTTATAGAGATTTTGGGGGTGATTTTTTTATGTTGAGGTGTAGTCCATACCGAATGCTGTAGGCACTGATTGCCATCTGTATGCACTTCAAATCTTTCCCACCTTTCATTGGGCAAGGCTATATCTCTTGGATACCAATTGTTAATGTTCTTCCACCAATTCTGATGCTGCGTTGTTCTTCATATAGTCCAACTTCTTGATTATTTGGTCAGCATACAGACTGAGTAAAGTATGGTGAATGAATACAACTTTGACATGCATTTCCTGACTTGAACTATTCAGTATCTCCTTATTCTATTAAACTTGGTCTGTGTACAGGTTTCCTATGAATATAATTAAGTATTCTTGAATTTCTATTCTTCTCCAAGTTATTAATATTTTTTAATGAGTCATATTGTTGAATGCTTTGGCATAGTCAATAAAATACAGTTAAACATCCATCTGGTATTTTCGACTTTCGTCAAGATCCATCTGGCCTCAACAATGATGTCCTTCCTTCTACGTCCTTTCCTAAATCTGGCTTGAATTTCTTGTCGTTTCCTTAGACAGCTTTACAAGGAAGACAGGAAACTTCATATTAAGAGAGATGCTTTAATGAGCAACTGAGCCTTGTAGTCTTAGTTTACTGATAAAACATATGGCCCAGAAATGAAAGCTTTTCAGTGAATCTCTCCTCTGTCCCCTGATGTCAAGACAATCAGAGCACACATAGCCACTACCTTCAGGTTGATTCAGGCTCATGGAAAGCCTTTGTGTCAGAGTACAGTTGCTTTGAGGGTTTCCAGGACTGTAAATCTTTATGGAAGCAGACTACCACCTCTGGCAAGTTTTCACCATCAAACTTTCCGTTAACACTGAGTGCTAGTGCCTTCAAACATTACTCCACCTGAGCTTCGTAAACACAGCACAGGACTATATGGTGCTAGTCAGTTATTTGACGCAAATTCTTAGTTTAAAAAAAAAGGGTTTGGATGAAATAAGCAGGGCCTAAAACATTTGTTGAAGACTATTTGAACTTCATATTAATGTGTAATTGGAACAATCTTCTCGTCCCCCAAGAAAGTGATATTTCCTAACAAAATTATTGTATGTCATTGATGGGCTACTTTTATTCATGAAACAACTGCAGCATTTTGTGAAATACTGTGTTGTACCCCCAGAACTCTTCAGCAATAATCATAGGTCACATTTTTATAACCTTGTACTTTCTAAACTCTGGATGCTTTCCACATTTAAACATGTACCCTTACAAGGGTGGAAGGTAGGAGTAAATCTACCCTGTGTGAGATACAGGAAGCTGCAGCCTAAAGACAACAGCTGACTTGTTCTCACTGCTGACATGCTCAACTGAGATTTCAATCTTTGGGTTCATGTCTCAACTTCAGTGCCCTTTCTATTACATAAGTCGCTCTCTGTTCTCCACTAGTTATATAATGGAAATACACCAGTGGAAACCTATATGCTGAATTTTAACTGGGTAGCTGTCTCTTAACCTTTTCCTTCTTTTTTTCCCAAGAGTTAAAGATTCTTTGAGAATAAATAGGTTCTTTTAGGGTCTATGGAATAGAACAATCTCTGACCCTCAAGTGAAACTCCTAACATTTTGTTCCCATTCCGTAGGTTTAATGTGGACCACATCTTAAAAAGTTTTTAAGATTTCAAGAACATATACTTAGATTTCTCATTAGCCCTCTAAGTATAACTTCCTCTATTGGATTACTGGATATGAGAAACTTCCCTTTGTCCTCCAATGATATGGGATAGTCATTTCTCTCCTTTCACCTTCACCATTTTCTTCTTCTTCCCTTCTAATGATTTTTGTTTGTTTGTTTTGTTTTCGGTTTGGGACATAGCTAGACTTTGCTCTGCTTTTGTAAAATGTTAAAACTGCCCTATCCATTTGACCTAGGGACTTCCTCATCTTTTTAATTGAATAAAGACACAAGAAAAAGAATTAAAGGAACTTGAACTGCACTTAGTTCAAAAGGCTTTGTGCAACGCTCCTTCTCTGCAGCACCGTCTTGAGTGGTCGTGTAGACAGCGAGGGGCCGCTGTGCAAATAAAACAGGACCCTTCTTCCTGAGGGACCATTTGGAAAAACACATGGCTGAGGTAAAAGTGTATGAGCAGGAGCACGTGCTGTCCCAGGTATCTCACGTATCTCTGGTGGCTTGGTGGTAAAAAGCTGCACTATAATCCTCATGGCAGGCAGTTCAAATCCACCCATTGCTTCTCAGGAGAAGGACGTACAATCTCCTACCATGCAACTTACTGCCTCTGAAAAACCCCTGGAGGGTCAGCTGTGGGTCGGCTCCAGATGGACAGCACATAGTAATGACATGTATCTGTGGGTGCTCTGGTGACCTAGACGTAAGAAGCTGTGCTGTGATTTCCAACGCATGCAGTTCGAATCCCCCCAGCTGCTCTGAGGGAGAAGGATGAGCAGTCTCCTCTCCTGTGATTTTCTGCCTCTGAAAACCCACTAGACAGTCAGCTATGGGTCCGTTCTGACTCAACAACGAACAATAAATAGCAAATGTGTGTAGAGCTCTGGTGGCGTAGTCTACAGGGCGTTGTGCTGCTTCCCCGAAGGCGACATTTCTCTGCTGGTTCAAATCCCTCAGTGGCTCCTGAGAGAAAGACGAGCAGCCTGCCTCTGTGCAATTTATAGTCTCTGAAAACACTTTAGAGGCTCAGCTATGCGTCAGTTCCAACTCAGCAGCAATGAGCTGTTGTTATACACCAAGACAACATCTGTATTTGTTGGAGTGAGGTGGGTCGGACTTTATTTCCTTCATGATTGAAAAGAACTGTGAAAATGGTTATAGGTTTTTAGGTAAACATGGTTCTTGAAAGTGACAGGTGGGACGGCATGGCGTAGTGCATAGGCCACTGGAGATGAAGGAAAGAAGCCAAGAAGCCTCTCAACAGCTGCCTGTTGCTCTGGATGTCTTTTACCAGGTGTCATAATGGCAGTACATCAACTCTTTATAGCAGGAGACATAACTGATCAGCTACCTCAGCTCTAACACTTCTTGTACAAAATACAACTGAATCACTAGAAAGCCACTTTAACAAGCTAAAGAAAAACTTCCTCAGGACGCAGGTGGGCAGAACAGTTCAGATTCAAACTCTTTCATTAAAAGTGCTTTGTTTGTTTCAGTATAGAATCCTAAAAAGTGTATAATTTTTTTCCTTGTCTTTCTTATTAACCGTTCAAAAGAGTGTCCTGCAAAGCTGTCAAGTCAAAGTCAACTCACAGCATACCCTCCAAGGTTTCAGCAGATCAGAAATACTCAGAAGGAAAATGACCATTTTTCTCTCACGGAGAAGCTAGTGGATTCCAACTGTTGTCTTTGGGATGGTGGAGCAACTTCCTACCCAGTAGGCCATGAGAGTTCAAAAATAGGACTGGCAGTTTTCTTAGTTTAAACAACTGGTTAGGAGAGTTGTAGTGTTGGAAGAGAGTGCTGAATATCCCATGACGGCCAAAAGAATAAAAGACTGTGTCTTGGGAAAAGCACAGCCAGAGTACTTCTTGGAGACAAAGATGGCAAAGCATCATCTTTCATACTTAGAGACACTTAGCTGGACACAGGTATTCTTTAGAAAGAGACATCACGCTTGAAAAGGTGGAAGGTTCAGTGAAGGAGAAGAAGACCCTCGATGAGATGATCCCCCAGCGGTGACTTCCGCAATGGGCTCTAGTGTGTCAGGAATGATGAGGGTGGCCCGGAATAAGGCAGGGTTCAGATTGGCTGCTCATAGGGCCGCTGTGTGTCATACTCAACTTGACAGCACCTAACAACAACAACTGTAATGTAATTCCTGTAGAAAGTTTGAGAAATGAGTGCTTTTCATTACAAACTCCACAGAGAAAGTGGTGGCGTTTGTCAAGGTCAAGTTCCTCATAGTGTCTTACAGAGGATTCCAGAGAGGCTCTGACTCTGCTTCCTTTGCATGGATCAAGGGTTGGAATGGAGGAATCTGAAACTTTGCATCCAGGTTCCCACTTGGAGAAACCAGATGAATGAACTGATCTGACAGCCCCTGCCTTTCCTGTTAAGGGACATGCTGAGCATCAGGGCAGAGGCCTGTGAGCCATTGTGAGTGTCAAAGCCCACGTGATCTGGGAAGCCACCTGGAGCCAAGGCACATGAACCAAGGTGATGAAGTCACCCAAGAGGTGTAAATTACCAGCCCTAGGACGCTGGATTGAGTTGGAACTCCATAGCAAGATGTTAGCTTAGCCAAGGCAGAGCAGCACACCTCGCCCAGGACATAGAGCAGAAACGAGATTGTACAAACTCAGAGGCCTTTTCACAACCAAGTGCTTAGATGATGTATGTTAAGAACACAGTAAGCACCAGGCCCTGTTACTTTTCCTACACAACCCCAGCCCATCTGGACAATAGTCCTAACAGGTGCTTGATGAAGGTAGTGCTCACAAGAGATGTTGTAACTGGCCCAAAGCTCACTTAACTAATAAGCCCTCAACTCAGATCTGCTGAGCTTTGGAGCTGGTGGTTCTTCATTACCTGATGCTCAGCACCAGAGGAATATAAATGATGGACCAAGAAGCTAAGGGAGAGGCATTTCCATGTATAATTAGGTAGGAGTTCCATGTCTTCATTGGTCCTTGCTTGCTTTTGGAACTTGGACACTGTAAACCTCTGTTCCTGGTAATATAGCTTGCATCCCGTGGAGAAATACCAAGATCATTCCTATGAATATATGAACTCTTTGAGCTTTGGTGTTGGAGAAGAATATTGAATATCCCATGGACTGCCAAAAGAACAAACAGGTCTTGGAGAAAGTGCAGCCAGAGTGCACCTTGGAGGCAATGATGTAGCTTTGTGTCACATACTTTTAGAAGATTTTTAGAACAGTCTATTCCTTGAAGAGGGAGAGTATGCTTGGGAAGGTGGAGGGAAGGCAAAAGAGAGGAAGACCGTCAACCAGGTGGGTTGACGTGGTGCCTATGGCAGTGGGCTGAAGTGTGACAGAGATTGTGAGAATGGCATGGCACTGGACAGTGTCCAGATTTGTTGTTCATAGGATCACTATGAGTTGTATTTGACTCAACAGCTTCTAACAACAATAACACCAACAAAATGGATCTATGAGTCCCCATCTGCTCACCTCCACCTTATTTGGTACATGGGTCTCTATTCTCTGATTGCAAAGCTTTTCAGCGTATTTGTATCAGCATTTTGATACTGCAGATACACCACTTGTGGGCGTAGGAGACGATGCTGTGAGCTGTTCACAGAGATCTGCTGCTGCACTAGGTTGGGTCCAATTTCCTGAGACTGAAGAAGTTTGAAGACCAGCTGAGCTCTGCAGAACGTGTACTTTCTGCTAGAAGCCTGCCTCTGCCTGCAAGCCTCCTGAAAGATACAGGAGACCATTCTATTTGGTTTCCTAGGGCTGAATATCAGAGAGCTGCAGGCTCAGGTGAAGCTGCCCTGATCACATTCACCAGCGGCTCTTTCTTGTGCCTTGTCACTGGAAGTCTTCGGCTGCGTTTAAGGTTTCCTTGGTAGGAGGTGCGACCTAATCCATCTCTCTGAGGCTGATCAGCCCAGCCACCGTGCGGAAGCTGCAGGAGGCTCCTTGATCATTTTCACATCTTCTCACCCATGGGCTTTAAGCGCACAGTCATTAGCATACAGCAGCTCTCAGATTACTGTGCAAAGCACTTTTAATAATGTTCTAAATCAGTGGAATTGAAAAAGTCTCTCAGAGCAACTTCCTGGTGCCAACTTCTGTGTCCTTTAAGTGCTCGAGCAGGGCTGCGTAACACCAATTCAGCTTCAACATGTTCTACTTCAGTTCTTTACTGCATTGGCAAAGTAGAAGAGGCAAGATAAGCTTGTCAGTTCGGAGAAAATCAATTATACCATCAGGGAGAGACCTTTAGGATTGCAGTGACCCCCAGAGCAGTCAGGTGGTTGACACGCATTCAAGCCCAACACCACCAAGATCATCGAATAATTTCATAAAGTCTGTGAGTGGAAATATCTTCACTTTGTCCTCACACTTCAGTTTCCAACATCCTGCTCAGCTCAGTCTACAGTCATGTGGGAATGCAAAGAAGGCCGTGAAGTCTTTACCCAATAAATCTTCGACAAATCAGAATAATTTTTGTGGTTAGTGCCAATGGAGAACATATCCTCTAACATCTATTAACAATAAATTCTCTCCTTTTTAAAAAAAAAGAGGTTCCTGTGAACTTGCTTTAAACTTAATGTATTGATGCAAAATCTATGCACAGAGAGCTAATAATAAGTTACTTTCCTGTGGAAGTGGTCCATGCCATATGTGAAGCCGATTCTCGTTTTCTAAATCAATTCAACAGGGAGAGGACTTCAGTGTTGTAGAAACGGTCATGTTCTTTTGATTCACCTTTGAGTGAAAAAGTAAGCACACGATTTGTGGTGGCCTGCAGAAAACCACACACACAAAAGTCTGTGTCAGAAATATAATCAGATGTAGCCAGCCCGAGTTGACAAGCAATTAATTTTGCTACATAGGCCTCTGGAGTTGGTGATCCATGAATTGGCATTTACTGGGTAGTTATTGAAACCTAATCTTTAAAACTCAGTGCAATCCTTATTCATTAAAATATAGAAGATGGTGATGACCAGGAGATATGAGTGTCCAGCATCATCAGTTTCAAGTGTGGTTATCATGTCGCAGAACTGAAGAAGAAACAATAGCCATGACCCCATTGAATTCTCTTCCTCACTTCAGTAACTGGAAAGGAAAAAGTCACAGAGCCAGAGATGTGTGTGTGTGTGTGTGTGTGTGTGTTTGTGTGTGTGTGTGTGTGTGTGTGTGTGAAAGGTATTTTAAGCATTCTAAGAAGTTGCTTTACAGGACTCTGGAGTTCCCTGAATTTATTTCATTTAATGACCTGATGGCCGATGTAAAGTGAGACCATCTGTATGTGTCTAGCCCGTCTCATCCTGGGAGGAACTCCTCGAGCGCTCCATGGATAGGCAGCGTCCCTGTGAAGTTATGGCCCTGGTAGCCCACGCAGATGTACAAGAAAAATGGCCCTGCAATCAAAACACATTCTTTGATAATGCTGTGTTTCAATTCAATATGAAAGAGCGCCTTATTACTCTGGGTTGGTGCCTGAGGACAGTTAATGGGTAATGAGGTCCGGTGCCCTCTTCCTGCTATTTCGTTAGCTTGGTGCCAGGCTTGTAACAGGGCATCACTCAACTTTACAATGACCTTGGATTCAGATACAGAAGTTGATGACATTATTTCTGTTGCTTCTAAAAGATGAAACAGCTGATGGCTTTTTCCATCCTTACAGTGTTTGCAAGTCTTGGCAGGGGAGAGACTGGAGAGCAATGTTGTTGTTGTTAGGTACTGTCAAGTCAGCCGCAATTCAGAGCAATGCTTTGGGCAACAGGTGAGAGCCTCACCCTATCCAGCACCGTCCTCACAATCTGTGCGGTGCGCAAGCCTACCGATATAGTCACTGTGTCGAGCCATGTAGTTCAGGGTCTTCCTCTCTTTTACTGACCTTCTCTATATTTTGCCACAGGATATCTTTTTCCAAGGGCTAATAGGATAAAATAATGATACCCTGGTTCAGACAAGTCTCCAAAGTTTTGAAAACTCAGTCAGGTAGTTTGAAGCTAACATCTCTGCCAAGTCTGAGTATTAGTGATAGATGGGCTGTTACTGGGATTGCTGGGAACTCTTACTTCTCTTCTTAGCTGAGTATCACTCAGCCTTTTCAACAGAAAGGTAAAATATTACTTGTAAGACTTGAACATGGTTTGGTTCAGACTGCTAAACCACAGGAGAAGCAGTCATCCCATATTTTCCCATTGGAAATGTGGTTTTCTTTTGTTTCCTATTAGGAATGTTTGCCTTTCATTTCTGTCACAAAGTCCCTCGGAGTATCAACATGGTTCTTTCTCCAGATTAGAGACATTACAGTTAAACGCACAGTACCTCTTTGATTAACTCAGCTTTCTGAGTGTGTTTCAATTATTCTATTAATCTGAAAGAAATTGTGGCGCTAACAGTAGGTAGGGTGATTAGGGCTCGGAGTCACTCACGTAGGTGACTTTCCCATTCATTCCATCATTATTTCCATCATTCATGGTCGTGCTTTCCAGTGCAGTCCTCTTCAGAAGAATTACAAAATGACTCTTCTGCTCAGTTGCTGGATGCAGCAAGGAACACGAAGGGTGCATGGTGAAATTTGAAATTCATTCAAGGAACGAATCATTTTTCATCTATGTCCTACTTATTACAATACTAAAAATGAGTCATTGGCTGACTGAAAAGAAAATTTAACAATGCATGCTGTATTTCATATGGCTACCCTCTCTTACTTGGAAAGGGACGTCATACTTGGAGGGTCAGAGTAGGAAATGGAAGACCCTCAATGAGATGGATTGACCCAGTGATTGCAGCAATGTGTCAGAGATGGCAAGGGTGGCACAGGATAGACAGGGATCAGGTCTGTTTTTTATAAGTTTGCTATGAGTTGTAGTCGACTCAACAGCATCTCACAACCACCACCTACCTACCTGTGGGTCTCTAGGGCATTGCACTACTAACACAAAGGCAGCAGCTCTCTGGGGGTTCGAGTCCATCAGCTGCTCTGTGAGAGACAGGTGAGCAGTCTCCCCATCTCTACACAGCCTCCACAACCTCATGGAAGGTTCAGCTATGAGTCAGTCCCAACTAGAGGGCAGGGGGAGATGATCCTATGGGAAAGGTGCCATCCTAGGAGTTCGGAAGGAAACAAACACAGATTAGATATCAGTGGGATCGTTTAAGAAACACGTCTTCAAATTAAGCAAAGTGATCAGTTCTTGTGTTGGTTCTCAAAAACGTGTATGAACCAGTTGCTTTCATGGTGTTTCCAACTTATGAACACTCATGTGTTAAAGCAAAGCTAGACTCCAGTGAGTGTCCAGTGTCTGATTTTTCAAAATTGGATCACTGGGCCTTTCTCCAGAGGAACATCCAGATGAATCATCCCTCCAGCCGTTCAGTTAACAGCCAAACAGTCTTCTCCCCCCAAGGACTCCATGATATGTAAAAGTGAAGTCACTGAGTTGCAAAGACCCACAGAGAGAAGCACTAGGAAATGTACAGGAAGTGGTGGGTTCTTCAAGGTGGCTAACATAAAATGTTAGCAACAACAATACAACACTGAAGGTAGATGATTGTGTGTGTAATACTTTATATATGAGAACTTTGGAGGCATAGTTCGTAAGGAGTTATGCTGCTACTTCAGGAGTCACAGTTCTCTGAGTTCAAATCCACCAGCTACCCCATGGGAGAGAGATGGGAAAACTCCATAGGGTTTCAACTATGGGGTTACAGCTATGGTTGAAATTGACCTGACAGGGGTGAATGGTAAACTCAAACCTGCAACTTTCTGATTAACAGAGAGACCATTGAACATATGCCTCACTAGAGACTTGTGAATATCAGACATACTGATGACCATGAAGGAAAGGAATTAAGGAAAGCCAGAGGAAGAGAGAGAAGCAGGGATTCCATTTTCCTCAAAAGTCAGCTGCTTCTACACTAGATCTGTTCTCCCTTGATAGTAGCATAGCACTAAGCAGAGAATTAATTTCTCACAATATTGAAGAAACAGGCTAAAATGTGCACTAGACTTTTTAAATTGTAATCTAAAACTAACAATATTTTCAACTTAAAAGAAACAGAATTAACTTGCTTTTGAACTTGCTATTGATGATGACTACATATGTCTAACATGCATTTCTCAATAATGAAACTCTTTTTTTTACTGTGAAGTGTCTTAGATTAGATATGGATGGGACAGCGTACAGCTGGAAGTTCAGAAAGATGGCATTCCCACAGTGATGCATTTGATACAGATATTTTCCAAAGTTGTTATGTACTTTAAAATATTTGGGTGGTGTGACCGTGAAGTACTCAGCTGGTAGCCACGGTGTGTAGTTTGAACCCACGCAGCTGCTCTGTGGGAGAAAAGCATAAGTCTGCTTCCTTAAGATTACAGATGTGGAAAACCCGTGGGGCAGTTCTGCTCTGTCACATGGGATCTCCAGGAACTGAAAACTTACTGTCCTTAATGACATCATTGTTAAGTTTATGCAATGCCTGGCACATAGAAAGTGCTCAACTTTACCAAGTAGTATTTTGGTACAAAAAGAAAAAGTCAAATAATGTAATATATGTGAAAGTTGTTTGAAACTACATTTGGAAAACAAAAACATTGTCTTGGCCAACTGACTGGAAGAGATCGATATTTGTTCCTATCCCAAAGAAAGGCGACCCAACCGAATGTGGAAACTACAGAACAATTTCACTGATTTCACATACAAGCAAGATTTTACTGAAAATTATCCAAAAACGACTGGAACAGCACATCAACAGAGAACTACCAGAAGTCCAGGCTGGTTTCAGAAAGGGTCGTGGTACTAGAGATATTGTAGCTGATGTTAGATGGATCTTGGCTGAAAGCAGGGAATACCAGAGGAATGTCTATCTGTGTTTCATTGACTATGCAAAGGCATTTGACTGTGTAGATCAAAACAAACTGTGGCTGACTCTGAGAAGAATGGGAATCCCAGAACACTTGATCGTTCTAATGCGAAACTTATACTTGGACCAGGAGGCAGTCGTCAGAACAGAGCAAGGGAACACTGCATGGTTCAAAATTGGGAAGGGTGTACGCCAGGGATGCATCCTATCTCCATACCTTTTCAACCTATATGCAGAACAGATTATCCGGGAGGCTGGGCTCTATGAGGAGAAGTGTGGGGTCGGGATTGGTGGACGATTTATCAACAATCTGCGTTATGCAGATGACACAACCCTGCTTGCTGAAACTGAGGAGGACCTCATGCACTTGCTGCAGAGTGTCAAGGACTGCAGCCTACAATATGGATTGAGGCTCAATGTCAAGAAGACAAAGATTCTCACCACTGGACCAATCGGCAGCATCAGGATGGATGGTGAAGAGATTGAGATTGTACACAGCTTTAGTTTGCTTGGCTCCATAGTCAACAGTCTTGGCACCAGCAGCCAGGAAATTAAAAGGCGCATTGCCATGGGAAAGTCTGTTGTTAAGGACCTCTCCAAAGTACTGAAGAACAATGGTGTCTCTCTGGAGACTAAGGTGCGTCTGATACAGGCCATGGTCTTCGCAATCACCTGTTATGCATCAGAGAGTTGGACAATGACCAAGGAGGATAGAAAGAGAACTGATGCCTTTGAGCTGTGGTGCTGGAGAAGAGTACTGAGAATACCATGGACTGCTGGGAAAACAAATAGATTTGTCCTGGAGAGGGTTAAACTGGGTGGCTCCTTGGAGGCAAGGATTCTGAGGCTCCGTCTAACTTACTTTGGACATGTCGTGTGGAGAGACCGGTCCTTGGAGAGGGACATCATGCTTGGGAGGGTGGAGGGACGGCGCAGGAGAGGAAGGCCCTCTATGAGGTGGATTGATTCAGTGACTGGGATAATTGAGATGGGAGTGTCAGAGACAGTGCGATTGGCACAGGACAGAGCAGAGTTTAGGGCTGTTGTACACAGGGTCGCTATGAGTCGCAGGCGACTCGACGGCAAATAACAACAACAAACAACAACAACTAAAAGATACCATTATAAGGAGGCATTGTAACCCAAAATCAATCAAAGCTCAATACCTTCAAATCAGTTCAAACTTATAAGGACTTTTCAATCAGGTTTCTGAGGCCATAAATCTTTATGAACGAAAACTCCTCAACTTTGTCTCTCAGGGTCACCGGTGGATTCAAACTGCTGACTTCCTGGCTATCAGGCGTTATGCAGTAGGCTGTCACCAGGGATTCCATTGTCAGTCATGGCATTAGCATATTGTCAGCTGTCCTTCTCTTCACAAGTGATCACCTTTATATTAGATTCCCTTGCTCTCTACTTCCACCTGCAGTGTAATTGCAAACAACTGCATCTTACAGGAGTACTGACCGCTACAATTTTTCTATTTGCAGTCCATAAAAACATTAGAAGAAAATAGAGTCGCCACGCTGTAAATAGAAAACTACACCAGGAAATAGCCCTCATTCAAACAGCACTGCTAACATCAGCAACAAATAACAGCCCTGACACCAGTTCTCAGGCTCTGCAAGGGCAAGTGCAAGGAGCTAATGAAACCCACACACGGAATCCATTAAATAATTTCACATGAGAACTCCTCAGTGTCATTTAATTCTTCTTTATTCTTTTCACAGGATTCTTTCTCTCACAGCTGTAACTGCACATTGCCAGACAGTTTAATGAAAACAGAAAAACAGTCAGATGTTTCACCTCTATGATGTCAAGTTATTTGGACATTTCAGAAGCAAATCGTTGGTGAATTGATGTTTCGCTCACCCTAAGCACATCCTTAGCTTATAACTATTTCACAATCCTCTAAAGACTTGTGAAAGGATTTACACAGAGGAAAGAGCAATGTGGACTGTTAGGTACAAACTTTCTTAAGTAACAGTAAATTGGGGACTCTGTAAAATGTCACTCTTTTACAAGCAGAGCTCCTGCACAGTGGAATGCAGACAAGCACAAAAAAGGTGTGCCTCCTATTAGGAATCTTCCGAATTGCTATTCAGAGTGTCTTTGTTAATGCCACATTTGGACTTGACCTTGGTCTCTCTCCGTTGACTGCATTGTTTCGGTCTTCACTGCGTGCAGTGGAGCCTGAGGAGTTTTACAAATGATTCTTGTGTAGGAAAGATGAGTGATTCAACTTTTGTATGCCAGAGTCTGATTTCCTGAGAGGTAGGTATTTAATCTTGCCAAAGTGTCATGATGCACTTTATTGGGCTAAATGAGGATGCAGACTCTTTGATAGGACAATAAGACTAATCATTTATTTTTTGCTTTTTGACATTTTGTACACATTTGGGGATAAATCTGCAAATTTCTGCTTAATATCATCATTATGCATATCTTGTGGGGCTACACCCATCGAGATAAATTTATATGCTCATGAACCTGAGAGTAGACTGAAGCTCTTAGCCGTCTACAGGAATGCATGATGACTGCAGTAAAATATATTTATCCCACAAGTGAGGAGAGAATTGATTACTCGAGAGAGCTACAGCCATAACTAATTCACAGAGACTCTTTCTTATGACAGAGATAAATATTCTGTGTCATTCTAACCCATAAAATATACTGTTTTTACAACAGACTCATTGTAATAATTCATTTTAAATGTGTTATGGACATATTTTTCTATGATTTCCAAACAAGAATCATTTGGTATTCTTGTTCTCAAAATAAGTTTGGAGCTTAAAAGTAATAAGTAGCATTAAGTAGCAGAGTTATTTGTTTCAGAGACACAGGCTTATAATGTTGTGTATAAAATGTAAATGCTCTTTTTTATTTTAAGCAAGGAAATACAATTTGTGCACATCTGTGGGCGTTTCTGCATTGTTGGGCCCACTTGGGGAGAAACTGCAGATACATGGAGCTGATTCTCTTTGCAGGTGAACAAATTGACAATAAATTAATCCCTGGGTGTGACGCTTTGATCCACTAAAATGAATTTCCTTCTCATCAGCTGTTTTCTCACTATTGTGTCTGTTAGAATTTTGTAATGCAACTAAAAGGTATATTTTTACTCTTCTGTACATTCTCTGAAATTTTACAGATTTATTATTGAAAGTTTGAATTGTCCTTTCTTTGATTAGAAAGTTAATGGGAGATAAAAGTACACAGTAGAGAAGCTTGGGGGGGGGGGGTTACCTGAGACCCCAGCCATATTTCATTGTCTATTTAGTTTAAAGTTTAGAGGGAAAGGTACTTTAAAGAGAAGGAGATAAAATGGCATTTATTGCAAAATCCAATATTGGTTTGTTGTATTATTATTATTATTATTATTATTATTATTATTATTTATTTATTTACCAAATTTGAATACACTGTTTTCCAGAACAGATTATTCCATTATTCCAATTTCCTTCCCCAACCCATCAAATTGTACATCCCATGATTAGGGGGAGGGAAGATTAATCATGGGGCAGATATTTTTTTAGACATACTGGTTTCAGAGTGTCTTAGCATAATTGCTAGTAATTACAGATATTAATTGGTGTAGCATCCTATATTTACAGATGAAGAAAATTAGGTTCATGTAGGATAAGTAAGTCGCCCACAATGACACAAATAAGTCAACATAAGCACAAAAGGAAACAAAATGGTTTTGTTCTTGGGATCAGTTTGATGCAAATAGAGTAGCATCTGTCCCCCCTCCCCCAAAACCCAACCAAATCCGTTGCCAACATATTGGTCCCAGCTCACAGTGAAGCCCCTGGGTTTCAGAAGCTGTGAATCTGTATAGGAGGAAACTGCCCATCTTGCACCTTCGGTGTAGTTGGTGGATTTGAACCACTCACGTTTTGGTAAGCAGTCCAGTACATCACACACTGTGCCAGCAGAACATCTTGAAAATAAAGTATAGAAGAGGAAAATCAGCCAAATGGCTGTTTGAATATTTTCTTTTTATACTTTCAATCTCCCCCCCCATTGTTGTTTTTGTTTTTGTTGTCGTTAAGTGCCATCTAGTTGTAGACGACTCATAGCGACCCTATGAAAGAAAGTCTTGAACACACATAACTTTCATCGTTTCTCTAAGTTCATAGAGTTTCCAGAGGCAAGCTATTTTAGAAGTCGATGCCACTATTTTATTTTATATTGGTTTGCATACAGAATTCAGTCACATTGTGTATCATTCATGTACATTGCATTTCACACATTTCTACACTTAAATTGTGTTTCAAACGGTCACCCATCAATGCAGATGTCTTAGAAAATGTATTATGGTTAGCACAGGAATCCAGAATTAAGGTTGCATAGAGAAGTGTACTCGGGGTGGGGGAAAAGGTTTGGGGGAATTGTATACTAATGAAGGAATTTTTTTTTCTTTTTCTTTTCGGAGAGGGGAGCGAACTGGTGGAGAGGCGTGGGCAGGGAGAAAAGTGAGGCAATGAATGAATGGAAATCCAAAACCTCTGTAAATATTTATTAAAATTAATAAAAAAGGGGGGGAAAAGAAAATGTAAATGTCTTACAAAATGATTCACCATTGATCTGTGTCCACTACTCCCCTGTCCTTTCACTTCTCCATTGAATTCTTTCTGACGCCATCATCCCCCTGTCCTTTGCCCACCAAACTTTGTCATTCCAGTGATTTCCTCCATTCTGCACTCTCTGCCCCTCTGGCCCCCTCCCCTTCCCTTCCGGTACTTCAATCTTCGGTACATTATTCGTAAAGGAAAAAGAAGTCCTTTTTCTTCACATAGACATGAATGCAGTGTCTAGGGATATAGGTAAGAGACTTGAGAGATAAGCAGTTGATTTCTGCATGGCTAGATCTGGGACTCTTCAACAAAGACTGGCATTTTGATTGCTTCAGCCCACACATCTATGCCTTGAACAATTGCTGTGCTTCAAGGTGTCTGCATTTGGAGCTCAATATTTGTGTATTTCCTTTAAGTCTGGTACATCCTAGGAGTGTACGCTTATTAAAGAGTCAGTTGGTTTGATGTGATTTGCCATGGTTTGGTATGATTTAATGGAAATAGAAAATTCTGTCTTTCTCTAAAAGAATATATATTAGTATTGATTGGTGTGAAACATATGGGGTTTTTTAATTCTTATTAACAATTATGCCTTTCCTGTATGTAGCAATTATGATAGGAATAATAATTCCTGACAAAAATAAATTAATAGTTTATAATTCACAACGAACATCTGCGATGTTTCTCACCCTAACTGTGAGATTGTGTAAGACTATACAGAGTATGCTGTAAGAGTAGGTAGACGTATTTGCAAGAAATCATTCTTTTATTAAATGTTTGCTGAGCTCTAGGAACTCTGTTAAGGCAACTGGTTCAATAAAAAAGCCAAGACTTGAACCTACAGCCTCTGAATCCAAGCCTAGAGCTCTCGTATCTCCCAGTCCTCTTCTCTATTTTCCTAGTTTCACTTTCTCTAGACCCTCACAGAGCTGCAGTTTCCGCGGAGGCCTAGTTACTGGTCATCCATATCACACTCTATATTATGCTCTTCTTACTTCAAAGGAAGAACCAGATTGTCCCATCCACATTGAAGGATCTCCTGAGCTCAGGTGAGGTGCGACCTCCCATTTGCAGCAACAGTCAGTGGTGTGCTCTATGGAAGACAGTGAACTGTTCCATGATGTCAGCAGGGGTCTTTCAATGGAAGCTCTAAAAGCTCTTTGCCATCCAGGAGGGACCGAATCATCGTTGACCTTCCACTGGATGTCCAAGGCTGTAACTGCGCAGGATGAGATTGCCCTACTTCCTCCAAGCAGCTGCTGCTGGATTTAAACCACCAGGGAGGCCACTGGGCTCCCAGCACAACTCCTTACAGATTAGGCCACTAGAGCTTCAATGAGTACAAACTGAATGGGGTCTTTCTATAGGTGGTGATTGTTAAATGTTGTAGAGTTGAATACAACTCATAGGGACCCAGTGAACAACAGGCCTGATTTCTGCCCTATCCTGTGCCATACTCGCAATCTGATTCACTTGAGCCCATTGCTGCAGTCACTGTGTCACACCATCTTGATGAGGGTCTGCCTCTCTTTTGCTGACTCTCTGTACTTCCTCTCTTTTGTTGACACTTACCAAGCATGGCATCCTTTTCTAAGGAATAGGCTGTCTCAGCAACATGTCCAAAGTATGAGAGATGTACTTGTCTGAAAACTGGAACTTCTCTGAAAATTGCAACTTGATTTGATGTCATGGGCTCTGTTTATCCTAAGACTCGTATTTTAACTTCATACTTTAAAGGACGGCATCTGTGTGGCGTATGATTCCATCTCAGTAGCAGAACAATTCAGCATATTATTTGGGCTTAGAAATAATTCTAATATATTAAACAAATAATGGAAGTGGTACTATTTCCACAAATGCCATAAATACCCTTTTTGTATGAAAAGTTACCTCTGAACAGATAATTTTGTTCACCAATAGCAGCTATGTTTTGGATAATGCAGAAAAAGATTGTTTTCTCAATTTTGTGCTTATGATTAATGTATCTGCATGTGAAAAAGCAATAATAAAAAGTGGAGCTTAGATCTTTCTTTGTAAGCTATAGCTAAAATGTAAATGCTTGTCGATTAAATGCTTATTAGTAGCCAGTAGTGACACATTTGAGAACAAAAAACCACAAACTGGTATTTATTATTAAAAGTCACATCTGTACTTTGAATACAAAATATAAAGTTTAAATAAAACTCAAGTATTACTGCTGAACTTTATCCTAAATGTGATTGTGAACTATTTTTTCTTTGCTTATTAATATGAAAACAGTTATTCAAAACCAAAATATTAAATAAATATGCAATTACCAACAGTTTTTATAAAGGGGATTTAAACATGTATTTTAAAAACCTGTTGTTTTGAAATGCATAAAAATACTTTTCTAGTGATTATACTGATTACCATGATAAAAGAAGAAGCAATGCCTTTGAGTTGTGGTGCCGGGAAGGTAATCCATGATGGTCCATGCTAGTCGACCGCCAAGAGAACAAACAGCTCTGTCCTAGAGAGGGTGAAACCACGTTGCTCCTTGGAGGCAAGAATTTTGAAGCTCCATCTCACATACTTTGGGCATGTTGCCAGGAGGGACCAATCTTTGGAGAAGGATATCATACTTGAAAGGGTAGAAGAGTCAGCGCAGGAGAGGAAGACCTTGAATAAGATGGATTGACACAGTAATAGGCGCAATGAGAGTTTGGCTCAGAATATGGCAGAGTTCAGAGCTATTGTTAATAGAGCCTCTAAGGGTCGTGATTGTCTCAATGGTACATAACAACACAACAACATGTGCTCACTGTGAACTAATAACAGGAAAGGAAAGCTCGTCTTTGAAAATCCCCTCTGCTCTACCCACACCCCCATATTTTAAGTCATTGTAGGTTGTTACATTTTTAAAATGTTTTATAAATTTTTATTTTTAATAAATGGTCTAGGTAAGTGATTGGCATTCAAGATTCCACCGACATTTCATTTAAGTTGGTAATTTATGTTGTTTACAGAAGTATCAAGTTCATTAGATTTTCAGATGTACATCCTGTACCGTCAACTATCGGCCCGTTAGTTCCAACATCTGTATCTCTAGATGACTATTACTCATTACTATGCCACCAGGTCTCCTAAATAAGTCTTGTTAATATTCTAGTAATGAGCTGACTCATTTCACATCCTCTGCAAAACCAAAATGTACAGTGTTCTAACATATTCTCTTGTGGATTTTCACAAATAATATGGAGGCAAAGGAACCCTGATGGTCTAGTAGGTAAATACTCTGCACCATCTACTCAATATAGGATAAGGTCCAGAACAGTTGTTCATAGCTTGACAGCGCATTACAGCAACACATATATCTATCTCATATATGCACATATAAATGTGTGTATGTTGTTGTTGTTGTTATGTGCCATCGACTCGCTTGCGACTCATAGCAACCCTATGTACAACAGCGCTAAACTTTGCTCTGTCCTGTGCCAATCGCACTGTCTCTGACACTCCCATCCCAATTGCCCCAGTCACTGAATCAATCCACCTCATAGAGGGCCTTCCTCTCCTGCCCTGTCCCTACACCCTACCAAAGATGATGTCCTTCTCCAAAGACCGGTCTCTCCTTATAACATGTCCAAAGTATGTTAGACGGAGCCTCAGAATCCTTGCCTCCATGGAGCCACCCGGTTTAACCCTTTCCAGGATGAATCTGTTTGTTTTCCTAGCAGTCTATGGTACTTTCAATACTCTTCTCCAGCACCATAGCTCAAAGGCATAAATTATCCTTCTATCCTCTTTGGTCATTGTCCAACTCTCTGATATATAACAAGTGATTGCAAAGACCATGGCCTGTATCACATGCACCTTAGTCTCCAGAGAGACACCATTCCTCTTCAGTACTTTGGAGAGGTCCCTAACAGCAGACTTTCCCATGGCAATACACCTTTTAATTTCCTGGCTACTGGTGCCAAGAGTGTTGACTGTGGAGCCAAGCAAACTAAAGTATGAATGTGTGTATATATAATGTAAATTTTATATATATACATATATTTTATATGAATAGATAGATAGATCGTGTATCAACTTGCCTGCACCTGATAGCGACCCTACGTACAATGTACAACAGCCCTAAACCCTGCTCTATTCTGTGCCAGCTTATTGTCTCTGACACACAGTCACTGAATCAATCCATCTCATCAAGGATCTTCCTCTCTTTTTCTGTCCCTCCACCCTCCAAGCATGACGTCCCTCTCCAAGGACTGGTCCCTCCTTGCAACACATGCAGAGTAGGTCAGACAAACCTTTAGAATCCTTGCCTCCAAGGAGCAGCCTGGTCTCACCCTCTCCAGGACAAACTCGTTTGTTCTTCTAGCAGTCCTTGGTGTATTTTATACTCGTCTCCAGCATCACAGCTCAAAGAAATCTCCTAACAGTCCATGGTGTATTCGACACTCTTCTCCAGCACCAAAGCTAGATACTTTGAAAAAGATTTATGTAGAAATAGTATTACATTTGGCAAATATAAAAGTAGTAGAGACTTTTGAGAGAATGCTGTTGTTGCTGTTTTTGTTGATTGTCATCGAGTTGAACACAACTCATAGCGACCCTATGAACAAAAGACCTGAAGCCTTTTGATAACTATAATTTCTCAAAGTTCGTGGAGTTTCTAGAGGCATGTTGTTTAGGAAGTGGATGCCACTCCTGCTTCCAATTTGAGAGAATATGGAGAAATTTCTCTAAATCATAAGAAGATAGGAGGGCAGATGTTGGCACTGACATACGGCGTTCACAAGATTAGATGATTGCTGAGAAGTAGTAAAATGAGTGGAAAAGTGGACAAGAGGACAAAGTTTTTTTTTTCCAAGAATCAAGTGAAGTTGAAAAAAAGGGAAAAATATTAAAGAGTGACCAAGATGTGAGGAAAGAGAAAAGTTAATAGTTTGTAATAAAAAGGAAAATTAAGGATAAAGTCAAAGAAATAAACTGGCTTCATAAGGGACAGATGACATCGTAAGTAACCGTGACAAAAGAAGGGCTAGGCAAACCCATGAAATTTGAACGTGCCAAGAAAGATGTTAAGAAAGTTCACAATGACACCTCAATGAGGTCGAAAAATATTAAGTTGCTTTGATTTTCGGTCACTGTGTCAGTCCATCCCATTGAGTGTCTTCCTCTCTTTCACTGACCGTCACTGTTCAAAACATGATGTCCTTCTCCAAGGAAGAGCCTCTTCTAGCACCAAACCTGAAGTGTGTGAGACAAAGCTTTGTGATTTCTGCCTCGAAAGAGCATTCTGGCTGCACCAGGGGAATATTTCCGTAGGTCGTCAGTGTACGTGACAAAGAATGCTTTATGCGTATGAGGAGGGGGAAAAATTAGTCCTATTCCTAATAGGTTTCTTTGGATTTTTAAAAAAGTACTAATGTATATTGGTTTGCATACAAAGTTCATACACATTGTGTTTCATCCTATCTTCCTCTTACATTGGGTTTCATAAAATAATTCCCATTCATTGTGTTTTATAAAGTTAATCACCATGAAAGTATGCCCACAATTATTACTCCATTGTTCCAGATCCCCACTGGGTCCTTCCCATTTCCTTTACCCCCCTCCTTCCATCTAATAGGTTTTGAAGCCAAGATCTGGCTTGGCATCTTTATACAGCTTGCATTTACTTTTCCTGAAATAATTACATTTGTAACAATTATTAGGCCTCTCAGATGTCTTTGGTGATGAGAATTGATTGCTCTACTACAGAAGCTTTAGCTCATTAAAAAGAAAGCATTTTAGCCATTGTGGCTTCACCAACAGAACTTGGTGTCATTGTTAAAATAATCATGTGTTTGTTTGATTGTTATATTTGAGCCTCCTTGAAGCTTCAGTTGTAACATAATCATTTGCAAGGCTTCCAAAAGTTAATTATCTTGTATATCACAAACAAAAACAAATGTCCCCTTAGCCTAGCTGAAAAGGCAAGGTTCACTTTGGGAAGAGTGTTGACAAAGGTTTGGCTTGTTGTTATCTGTGACAGAGAGTTCATTGAGGTGGGAGTACAGAGAATTATTCAGACATGAGCAGGAAGAATAATGGGAGATAAGGTCCAGGTTATGGGAGGACAGAACTTCCAGATGAAGAGTTGTGAAGGATGCCAACAAAGAGCCCTGATTAGGGGACTAATGCCTTGGTGTTTAGAGAGATTGATCAGGCTATTAGAGAGTAGAGCAGAGGGTTAGAGCTGTATGAGTCAGACAAATGGGTAGAAAAACAACTCTTTTTTCTTCTTTTTTTTCAAAAATTCGTTTTAATGAAAATTTACAGGGACTTTGGATTTCCATTCATTCATTGTTGCACTTTCCTCACTGCCCACCCTTCCCCCCCCCAATTTGTTCTTCTCTTTGAAAAGTAAAAGAAAAATTATTTTATTGTTATACAAGCCTTCCCTCCAAGTCCGCGCCACTGTGCTGCCTTCATTCTGGACTCCTGTCATGACAAACACATAGGAAGATATTTCAATTGGCCAGGAATAAATTAATAAGGGAGTTGTCTATTGTGACAGAGTAAGAAAGGAATGAGGAAATGACTGCAGGGAATTTTGGATGTATATAAGATTATGTTTGAGGAATGGTGAGGGGTTAAATGGAGAGCTGAAAGGGCTGCAGTCAAAGGTAGCACAGAGGCTTACAGACCAGGGGAGGACTGCGTCTCTAATGTAAGGTCTGGATGCAGAGAGAAGTGTGGGCTCCTGAGCGTGCTGCTGATGCCCACTTGCACCTAGCCAAGAATGTCTGGGGTTGAGTTGACCAGAACCCAATCAGATGAAGAGAAGATGGTCCTTGCTGTGAGAATGGTAGCAGCAACCTGGTGGCTTGCTCTAGACTGGACTGGACTTGTGGATGTAGATACTCAAAGATGCCAAATTGAACAGAAGGTTCTTCAGTGAAAGGGATATATATGCCTGTTTTCTCAGACTAGTTGAGAGGGATGGGAAAATCAGAAAATGCTACGTACAATGAAGATAATCTCATGAGGCAAAAAGTAGCTGGCTTCTACACATTCACAAAAGTAGTTACTAATAAGATGCCTGTCGTGGGGGGAAGCTCACAGTATAAATGTAAAACTATATGAAACCAATGTACATGCATGAAACACAAAGGATGTGAATGCTCAAAGTATTTAAAAAAGTTAAAAAGGTATAGATTATTTTAATAGTTCTTGCATTTTTTTTTTAGCTTGCAAGTAGCCATGTAAATTGCATCTATTGGTCACTCTCTCTGTCCAGAATGAAGAAAATAAAATACAGCTAATACTGGTCCTCAGAGAGGGACATCATGTTTGGGAGGGTGGAGAGACGGCACAGGACAGGAAGACCCTCGATGAGATGGATCGATTCTGTGAGTGGAGTGGTGGGAATGAGTGTGTATGAGACAGTGAGGTTGGCACAGGATAGAGCAGTATTTATGGCTCTTGTACATAGGGTCGCTATGAGTCGCAAGTGACTCGACAGCACAAAACAACAACAACAACAACTAATAATTAGTCCATGATCGTCCTAGAACTTGAGACCCTCAACGTCTTCTTAGCACCAGAAGAGCTGATGGGGCTAGTCTACCTTTGCCAGTCACTCTGAAAAGTATCTCAGTAGAGGGTCCTAGATACAGTGGGTGAAAAATATGAAAAAACAAAAAATACAAAAATGCGCAGCTTACTGGTCTGATGGAGACTAGTCCAAACTCTGAGACCGTAGCCCTTAGTCACCCTGTAAGCCTGGAACGTGTCTCTGTGGCAAAACTTTCAAACAATGTCAGGACTCAGAGGTGAGCAGTAGTAATACCAAGAAGGTATTCAGTCCTTGACATATTCAGCCAGCCACACAAGGTCAAACGGTAGTGTTTGCCCAGGAGTAAGGTTCAGAAGGCAGGAAGGGAGCAGACAGAGGCATGGAAACTAGAATCATTCTTCTTCTTTCTAAAATGTAAATGGGATTCTATTACCTGTAACTCTATTTCCTCATGGACTGTTTTTTGATTTTTCTGTCCAACAGGATTCATTTAGAAACTACTTTTTTTTTTTCAAAATCCAACGCCCACCACCCATCAAATTGAAAGAATTGTCCAAATTTTGTAAATAAACTGTTAGAAAACTTTTTTAAAAAATGAAAAAAGAAACTACAGTTTTAGTGATACAGTGGCTATACATTTAGATAGTAATCGAAAGGTCACATTTCTTTTGAAAAGAATTTTTTAGTTTTATTTTAAATTTATTTTAATGCAAGTTTACAGAGACTTTGGATTTCCATTCATTCATTGATGCACTTTTCTCCCTGCCCACCCCCCTTCCCCCCAATTCGCTTTTCTTTTTTGAAAAGGAAAAGAAAATTCTTTCCTTGTTATTCAATCTCTTCAATCCCCCAAGTCCATTCCACTGTGCTACCTTCGTTCTGGACTCATGTCATAACAGTAATACCTAATCACATATCCCTTTTAAACAGGTCTCTCCCTCATCTGTTTCAATGCAGTGTACATTATTTATCCCATCTTTCTCAGTCTCCCCCTAACCAGTACGTCAGTCCTCTTTTATAACAGTGGCACCATGCAGTATTTGAAAAGAAATTTGAGAGCACTAGCTGCTGTGTAAGGGAAGGATGTGACTGTAAATCCACAGGGCCGTTCTGCTCATTCCTCCTGAGCCTCCATGAGTTGGAATTGACGTTATGGTAGTGGATTTGGGTTTTCGATTTGGGGAAGCCTTCTCAGATTCCCCGTGGCAAAGTGTCTGCTGTTCCTTCTATTCCTTTGCGTACTCTGAACTCCCTAACATAGAGCGTATGAATATGGTCATCATAACAACCCAGATGATTTACTTCATTGATCCGTTTGCAGGATGATCTCTAGACTATATACTCCTTCATCAACCTCTTCATCTTTGGCCTCCTGTGAGCTGGCATGGGGCCTAGCAGAGAGTAAGGAATTAGTAATTGGGTTTTAGGCATGAACAGCTTCCCAGATATCAGGGTGACATTTCATTATTTCTGAGGGATTTGCATAAACTCTGCCTCACTCATTCACATTATTCTTCAATACCTATGCTCATGAAACAGGGGCTAAATAACCAAATAACTATTCTTAAAACATATCAATGCATTAAAACAACTCTTTTATTTCTTCCTCCTAAGAAAAAGACACTTTATAAAAGATAAGTTTCACATATGTATTTTTAAAAGGAACCTTATCTTTCAAAAGTAAATGACCATATTTGCTAGAAATTTACTGCATGTTTCAGAAAGAACTAAAAGCAGTTGCTAATGGATTTTGCTATTTGCATGTTTTGATAAAGACAATTTGGAAAACGTTGATAACTCCTAGGTAATTTAATCAGTTTTGTTTTCAAAATTAGTGTAGATCTACATATTTAGATCTACTTACCACCAAACCCACTGTTGTCAAGTCAGTTCTGACACGTAGTGACTGACCGTCCATCTCATTCCTAAGGCTGCAAATCTTTAGAAGAGATGTACCAGTTCTCACTTGAGTTAGTTGGTGAATTTACACTGCTGACCTTTTGATTAGCAGTGCAAAGTGCAACCAAAATGTAAAAACGCACTCACCACTGCCACGCCAGCTTAGAGCTGACCTTCCAGGAAGTTTTTGGAGGCTGTAAATCACATGGAAGGTGATTTACTCATCTTTCTCCCGAAGAATCACTGGTGGATTCCACCAGCCGGAGGCACGCCACTTTACGGTGAGCAGCTCAAGTCTCTGTGGTCTGTACAAGCACAGTTCCCTAATATACGGCTGTTGTTGTTGTTAGGTGCTGAGCACAGTGCAGGGAAACCCTGTGAACAGCCAGCCTGGACCCTGCCCTAACCCTGCCACCCTCATCATCTCTGACGCACTAGAGCTCATTGCTGAAGTCACCATGTCAACCCAGCTCATTGAGGGCCTCCCTCTCCTTTGTTCACCCGCCATCTTCCCAAGCTTGGTGTCCCTTTCCAAGAAATAACCCCACCAAGCTACTTTTCCAAAGTATGAAAGAAGTAGCTTCAGCATCTTTGCCTCTAAGGACCACTCTGATTACACCTTTTCCAAGAAGGATCTGTTTGTTCTCTTGGCATTCCGCAGGATATTCAGTGCTTCTCTCTGGTGCCACAAATCAATCCTTTCTCCATCTATCGTAATGTTGACTGTTGGTTCTTTGGTGATGACCTTTCTTTTCTTGATGTTGAGCTGTAATCCATACTGAAGTCGGTATGTAGTCCTTGATCTTCTGCAGCAAGTATTTCATATCCTATTCACTCTCAGCAAAGTTGTGTCATCTGCATGGTTGTTTATGAGTCTTCCTCCAGTCCTGATGCTGCATTCCTCTTCTTAGAGTCCAGCTTCTATAATTATTTGCTCAGCATACAGCTTGAATAGATATCGAGAGAGGACACAACCCTGACACGTACTCTACCTGATTTTAAACCATGCAGTATCCCCTTGCTCCATTCAGACAAGAGCTTCCTGATCTAGGTGTAGATCACTCATGTCCACAATTGAGTGTCCAGAGATTCTAATTCTTCTCAATGTTAGCCACCATTTGTTATGTTCCACACAGTCAAATACCTCAGCATAGTCAATAAAACACAAATAGACGTTCTTCTAGTATTATTTGCTTTCAGCCAGGATCTTATGTCTAGAAGGTACCAATTCACAAAGTATACAGTTACTTCCTTTGTTAAAGTACATTCCTTCAAACTCTTAACAAACTATGATTTTATTTGGGGTGTGCTAGGATTACCTACCTCAATAGCACCCTCCTCTGGGATGCAGTAATAAAGTTGATCTTTGGGATTCAGACATACGCTTTTGATTAAACACAGATGGTCAAAGAGCAACAGCTTGATTTACCCATTTTGAACTTCTTAAAGCTTATGTTATATCCTTTGGCTCCAAATTCTCTTTCCATAACATCTTCTCATACCTAAAGGGCAGTGACAGCTTGGAAAATGGCACTTTCTTTTCTTTCAGAATTTACTTTCGAGCGTCCTTTTCTTTGCTGTATCTTTCTGTGGTGTTATTTCTCTGTTCAGCATCAGTGCTGGCTTAAGCATGACTGGCACATCTTTTATGTGCCTCCCTAGCATCATGCATGCTACCTTTTGGAACTGACAGTCTTTTTATTAAAAGTGCCATTTTTCTTTTTTGTCTGTAGATACTGATCACTGAGCGAATGAATTCTTTTCTTTAAGTTAAGCTGCTGCTACCTAATTTTCATCGATGATGGCACATGCAAAAATTGACTTTAACGCTCTGCTGGCTGATCTTGGCCACTGCGACCGGAGGTATGCACGCTAATTGGTTGCCCATACGCACACAGGACTTGATTAGATACTTAATTCTCTTTGACTACTCTCTGGGCCTGTCATACAGTGTTTGTTGAAGAAGAGGCTACTCTTTTCACATAACTTCATTAAGAACTTTGGTCCAGGCCTCGCTATCCATGCAGCAGTCTCCAGGAAATTTCAAAGCACACCATTCTGGACAAGCTGGCCCCTTTTCTAATTTTCCCAGATGATCATTACAAATTGCATGCGACGGACATTTCAGCCATGAAATATTACCCACTGTCCATCTTCTGTGTGTGAGAAACACGGGATTAAAGTGGGAACTCTATATTTGTAAGCTACTGAGTCTTGAGTTTTTTATCTTCAGATAGACTCTCCAAAGCAATAAACAGAGGGTCAAAAAAGCTGACTTCCTCAGATTTCAGTTCTTAGCACATTGTTACCATCTGACCTTGCAAAGCTCACTTTATTGCTGCACCCTCCTACCCCCTCCTTTCTAGTTCCATCACCCTCTTCTCCACAATAGGCCCGCACTCTAATGCCTCTGATGCATGTGTTTAAATATGCATGCACCTTGTGTAGTATATACTGTGGTTATGAAACTCCTCTATTTTCAAAGATAATGAGCTTTCCACTGCCAACAGCCTGTCCACGAGAACTTAAACTTTAGTTTAAATGTGTAAAGAGGATACATAATGGAGCCCTAGGATCTTAGGGATAATATGCAGATTCAGTCAACTAGGAAATGATTTCGTGTTTGTGAAGCATTGCATTTGCACTTGCCAGTAGTTGTGGAATAATGACTGTGACCCGTGCAGAACTCAGGTTCTTACTTTGTTGACAGAAACCTTTCCGAGTGGCGTTGTTTTGTATTCACACTTTAAAAATGAAAAGGAGCTCTGGTGAGAGAAGGAGTTAAGCATTGAGCTGTTAACCAAAAGGTCAGTGGTTTAAACCCACAGTCTGCTATACAGGAGAAAGATAAGGCACTCTGTAACAACATACAGACTTTGAGACTACTCTGTTCTGCATGGTTGTTCTGAGTTGTAATTCACTTGATGGTAATGGGTTTGGGTTTAGTTACAATGAATCTGAGTTTCAGAGCAGGAAAGAGACCAGCTAATAGTCCCGTAACCAGAAAGTTCTGGGTCTAGATCAATTTCAGTCTTCAGTCTTCCCTCCTAAAAGGATGAGTTCTAAGTGCAAGTCTATGGAAGTTCCTGGGGAGGGGAGGGTACAGGTCAAAGATGTATGAGAACATTTAATGGCACAGAAGCCTTTGGACTGTACATGGAAGGCTGGAGTTGATGTAGAAAGGTTTGTGGGAGAATGACTCATTAAAACCAAAGGTACAGAGATACTCTCAAAAAGCAAGAAGCACGTAATATGGAGTTGTTCCACTCCTAGGAAATTAGAACTGAAATACAAATGGAGATGTATACGCCAGTGTTCCTAGCAGCATTATTCACTGTTGCAAGAACATGGAAATATCCCAAATGTCCAACCACAACCAAATGGATTAAACTGTGCTACATTCTGACAATGGAATGCTACACAGCACTCCATTGAAGCAACGAAATTGAAAAATGCAATATAACTTGAGAAAGACTGGAGAGCATCATGATGAGTGACCTATTTCAGGCTCATGAGGACAAATGCTGCAAAAGACCATGATTGTAAAAATAAAAAGATTACTAGTAAAGCTCGTATGGAGGTCCAAGGAAGGAATAGGTAAGAGCAGAGGGGTGGGGATGGGTAGGCGGGACGTCACAGGGTCACACAGTTTGGTAAGTGGAGGGAAAGATTTGGTGAGGACCCAAAAAGATGAGGCAGTAGTGGCCATAGTCCAATGGTGAGTAATTTTATAATACACAATGTATGGGAGTGATTGTAGGAAACAGAACGTCAATAAATGAAAGTGTGTGTGCAGAAATCTATATTACAAATAAGCTTACTTAAAAAAAAAAAGAATGAAAAGCAGGAAACAGTCCTCTTGAGCTGGGTTGCAGAAGTGATGATAACAAAGTGGAAGGAAGCTGAAACCAAACCACTAGACCCCAGTGCTAGGCTGAGGTGTTTGGTTCTATCTAAAAGGATATCAAATTCTAATTATTACTAGGTTAGGGGCTAAATTCCTTCTTCAGGTATTTGCATACATAGAAATCTATAAAACTTAGAAAACTCGTTACTGTTGAGTAATAACTGACTCATAACTGATCGTCCAGGTAGGTTTTTCAGAAGTTGTGAATCTCCCAGGGGGAGATTACCCGTCCTTCTGCTGTGGGGCATCTGGTGTTACCAGGGCAGCTCTCCATACACTGTTGCACCTGAGCCTTCAGATAAAGCTCTACAAGGCAACAGTAAGCAGGTCAAATCACCACTGTAACTTGAGGGGTGTTATTTGGGTTCAAATTGTCCACAACTCAGTTGAAGATTATACAACCAAGAATGAATATAATTAGAACAAGGAAACACCAAAGTATTACTTGAAGCCTTTTTAGATGGAAAAAAAAATAATAATCTTGTGTATTGTCTCAGTTAATCTTCATAACAATCCTGAATGTTAGTACTGTTATTTCCTTCATTTCACATATTTGGAGAGTATGCTGTATAATCATTGGGACAGAAGCAGATACCAAATGTCGAAGCCCATAGGACTCATCTGTGTCTGATTCTCAGCTGCCAAGCTCTGCTGTCACCCACAAGTAAATGGTTAAATGCCTGGCAAGAGCCAACCAGTTTAAACTCCCCGAGGTGTTGGGAATATCTTATCTGATCTCGACTGATAAAATAGAAAGCCGACCAGTGCTCTCTAAGGAAACCGGCCATCAGTTTATAGAATGAAATCATCACTTTGAAGGATGTACTTCATCTTCTCCAAGTACTTAGGCAGATAGGACCTTACATTTTAATAGAGTCATGTGGCTGGAAATGGCCTCCAGAGGGCCATTTAACCAGCTCCTTGTTGCACCTGAAGGTTTTTAAAAGATTTGAAATGCATAGGTAATGAGGTTGATGTCACAGGGAAAGAGGTCAAAGCTTTAGTATCATGTGGGTTCAGCTGTTATGAGGAAGATGGTCCCAGCTGAATTTTTGAAGCCAAAGGAAAATAAATCTCTTCAAACAACAGAAATGTCTCCCCTCTTCCCTCCTCTCCTACTCTGTTAATGTCATTTCTCTGCCTCTGAGTCAATCTTTTATCCTCCATAGTAATGGAGAACGTACTAATTTATGGTTCCTCAGGCCCAGGGAGAATTTGATAGTCTGTAACAGAGATAAAAGAGGTAATATAAGATCACTTACATGGGTACTGGTGGCTTATAAGGAGCCCTAGTGGTATCGTGCATAACATAGCTGACTACTGACTGAATAGTCAGCAGTTCAGATCCACCATGCATGGGAGAAAGACAGGTGATCTTCTGTAAATACTTTGTCTTGGAAACCTGATTAAGGGTCTCTATGAGTTGGAAGCAGCTTGTTGGCAGTGTTTGGTCTGGTTTGATAGCTTCTGTGTCTTCTCATGGAGAAAGTTTTATCCTAAATTCCCATAAGAAATGTACAAATGTTTTATGTAGATGTTTAATAGACTGTATTTATCAAAATTCTGCTTTCCTGAGTTATAAAAAACTTTATCTCAACTTTATACAATATGTGTGATCCTTTGTATAAACACATTATAGGTGTGAAAACAATATATTCAAACTTTGTAAATAAACCAATATTAAATGAAGAAGGCATATCTGAAAAAATTATATTCTTTAATTCACTAAGAGAGGTTGGTATTTAGAAGTATCCTAAAGTAATTCTTTCAACCCTAAATGATTTAATTTTATGAACCAGGGTTTCTAAATGTGGGACCTGATATATCTTTTCTGTTTCATTAACATATCAAAGACAACCCATTTCCAAATGGATAGTAAGAATTTAAAGTTTAAAGAGCCTTAATTTTCAGAGAAAATGGAAGCATTCCAGTGTTTGAAAATGATCTCAGTGTTTAATCATGATTACTTAATGAACTATTTTAATTCTTGCCCCAGTAAATATCTATCTATCTATCTATATATCCTAATTTATTAAGCTATTTCTATTATAAGTAGAAGTTATTCAATTTAGGACTAAAGCACTGAAATTTACAACTAAATTATTGAATGGCTACTGAAATGATGAGTATATTACAAAAACTGACTCATTTAATCTGATTAATAATTTCATTTATAAATCAGCAGATGTTTATGGAAACAATGTGAGCAAGGCAGAAATACCAAAGAGATTTAAAAAGTGACAGAGCAGAGCGGAAGTCAAATAGACGGTAAGACACATGAGGACTGAGGTTGGAGTTTCACAAGGATTACAACAGAGGTCAGCAATTATAGCACCTATTTGGAGCTGTGGTGCTGGAGAAGGGTACTGAATGTACCATGGACTGCCAGGAAAACAAACAGATTCATCTTGGAGAGGATTAAACCAAGCTACTCCTTGGAGGCAAGGATTCTGGGGCTTCATCTGACATACTTTGGACATGTTGCCAGGAGGGACGGGTCCTTGGAGAGGGACATCATGCTTGGGAGGGTGGAGGGACAGCGCAGGAGGGGAAGACCCTCAATGAGATGGATTGATTCGGTGACTGGGGTAATCGGGATGGGTGTATCAGAGGCGGTGCGGTTGGCGCAGGATAGAGCAGGGTTTAGGGCTGTTGTGCATAGGGTCACTATGAGTCAGAAACGACTCGATGGCACATAACAACAACAACAACATTTGGAGACTAAGGTGCGTCTGATACAGGCCATGGTCTTCGCAATCACCTGTTATGCATCAGAGAGTTGGACAATGACCAAGGAGGATAGAAGGAGAACTGATGCCTTTGAGCTGTGGTGCTGGCGAAGAGTATTGAGGATACCATGGACTGCTAGGAAAACAAACAGATTTGTCCTGGAAAGGGTTAAACCGGGTGGCTCCTTGGAGGCAAGGATTCTGAGGCTCCGTCTAACATACTTTGGACATGTTGTGAGGAGAGACCGGTCCTTGGAGAAGGACATCATGCTTGGGGAGGGTGGAGGGACAGCGCAGGAGAGGAAGGCCCTCTATGAGGTGGATTGATTCAGTGACTGGGATAATTGGGATGGGGGTGTCAGAGACAGTGCAATTGGCACACGACAGAGTGGAGTTTAGGGCTGTTGTACATAGGGTCGCTATGAGTCGCAGGCAACTCGACGGCACATAACAACAACAAACAACATTTTGAGAGGATACAATTCAATCCATAACTCTAAGATGTAATAGTGCATTGGAGTGGAGACAGGATATTAGCATTTCAGTCAGTGGCCATGAGTATATATGAGCTCAGAATGACATCATAATTCTGCGTGTTAAGAAGCCTGACTCAGGTATGGCTGTGTCCAAACCTGTGATTAGTACATCAATTTAACAGCTAAGAATGATGGATAAATTTCCTAGAAGGTATCCTACTTTCTTTTGTAAGCACTGAAGCAAGCATCCCAGAGTAAAATAACACTAGTACTAACTCTTATCCAGGCGTCATACAAAGGAGAGTGTACCTCTGTTCTTTGCCTTTTCCAGGTTCACAGATTCCATCAATGATAACAGAAATTAAAGAAAGATGGTTTTAAAACCACAGTTGTTCCCACATATTTCTTTCCAGATTAAATGAGTGTGTTAATATCAACTCTTTTGTCAATCCTCAAGGCACTGTCATGTGTTCATCTTTTTTATTAGTATTATTTTTAATAAAAATTGAGACATAACAGGGTTTTGAAAAAAAATTACAGCACTGTGTTCTCGAAGCCCATGGGATAGCTTTTGCTTCAGAGTATTTCAATTATCCTTCAGTGCACTGAGGAAGAGCTGCATTAATATCTGATTAATTCCATGGCAGTCATTCTTTCTAACTTGCAATCTGAATGTAGTTTCACAGTATGCTGCCTAATAAAACTGCTTTCTTCTCCCAGATGATTTGTAACACAAGAGAGTGAGCTGTTATGCTCTCTGCCCTCACCTGCCCTTGTGTTAGCACCAAGCACATAGTGTAGACACCCAGAGCTTAAATAAAGTGCCAAAAGTGTTGTATCCTATGTACTTCCCAAATGGCAAACCCAGAGAATTGTTTGAGTAGGTGAATAACATCAAGAAGGAATACTGTAACCAGCTGTTAAAACACGTGAAGAAAAGATCAGGTATAACTTAACTTCTTTTTTTAAAAAAACTTTATTAATTTTAAAAAAATTTATTATTTTTTGTGTGTACGATCAAATCAGATCTGACTGGTACAGGAGGAGATGTCCCTCCTTCTCCAGTGAAGTATATGGTGGATTTGAACTGCACACCTCTGGGATTGCAGTGAAGGTTCCTGCCACTAGGCCACCAGAGTTCCCTAAATTTTATTAATTTTAATGAAAGTTTACAGAGACTTAGGTTTTCCAGTCATTTATTGTTGCACTTTTGTCCCTGCCTATCCCCCCTGCAACCTACTCTTTTCCTTGAAAAGAAAAACTCTTTCATTGTTATGCAGTCCCTCCCCCCAAGTCCAGTCCACTATGCAGCCTTCACTCTGGACTTCTGTAATGACAAGAATATCCATTCATATATCCCTTTTAAACAGTTCTCTCCCTCATTTGTTTCAAAGCAGTATACATCATTCCTTCCCCCCTTTTCCGTCTTCCCTCAGCTCTGACATCAGTACCATTTTACAACAGTGGCCTTATGCAATATTTGTCCTTTAGTGACTGCGATATTTCACTCAGCATAATGTCCTCCAGCGTCATCCATCTTGCATAATATTTCATGGGTTTCTTGTTTTTCAGTGCTGCATAGTATTCCATTGTGTAAATATATCAGAGCTTCTCTAGCCATTCATTTGTTGATGGGCGCTTGGATTGTTTCCAGCAAACAAAGCCGCTATAAACATGGGTGTCCATTTATCTGCTTGGATGGCAGTTATGATTTCTTTAGGGTAAATCCCCCGTAGTGGAATTATTGATTAAAATGTTGTTTCTATTTGCAACTTTTTGATAAAGTGTCGTACAGCCTTCCACAGTGGTTGCACCATTTTACACTCCCACCAACAGTGAACAAGGGTTCCAGTTTCTCCACAACCTCACCAGCATTTGATGTTTGCTGTTCTGTTAAATTTTGCTATTTTTACTGGGGTGAGATGATATCTTATAGTTGTTTGTAATTTGGCTTCTTAAATGTATTTTAGCTACTGTTGACAATTTAGAGTCTGGGATGCAATTTCCTACATCACAAATATTCTTAAAGAATAACAGTAAATGATCATATTTGTTTTGGTCATTCATTCATGTACTTTGTAAATCTTCACTGTACACTTTCTGTGAATCAGATCCAGGGTCTGGTCCTGTGGACAAAACGTCTTCATTTCAATCGAGTCATAACCTCATAGCTACTTCACGAGCGGGTGTTCAGAGGCTGTAAGTCATACGAGAGGAGATTACCTGACGGGATGTTCCTTTTTACATCAGCTTCCCAATTTGTTATTAATCACTGGGACAAAGAAAGAATTCTTTTAAAAAACAAACATCTAGTTTTTCATATGTGAAGATGGTTCCTGTTTATAGATGTGGAGGTGGTGGAAACAATTCAAGGGAGGCAGATTTCTGAGAATTTCCTTTTTAATTTGAGAAAGTTGAATCCTTTCATTTTGATGACTTGTTCTGAAATATAGATTCAAATGTTGCACACATGTTCCTGCTCTATGACACATCTAACTGATTTCTAAAATGTATAGGAGAGTAAGATTTAAGTGTAAACTTGCCTTTTATTAGGTCATTAAAACTACAGAATGTGGTCAGAAGAAAGGGGCAATGAAAGGGAGCAATCAAGTGTCTAAAATATCAAAATAGCATCATTCTTCATGGTTCTCTGGTCACTCCACTTAGATGTAATGCTTCTTCCTCTCTGTTGCTTTTCTTCTCTCTTTATTCTTGTGTTTGTTTTTATCTCTTATGTCCCGAGCTCACTCTTCCTCTTTTAACCAAAGTCCCCACTTGCTTTCTGATTACCTTCTTCCTTCTCTTCTGTAGCCACCTGTTTTGATCTCTTGTCTCTAACTTTATTTTCTTCCAGTGATGAACAAAGCCTGTGTGTTAAGGATTGAGACTCCTTGAGTTCAAGCCCTGTATGTTGTACTAGCAGCAACAGAAACCTTTCTGTTAAAGAACCCCCAAAGATTTCCAGTTGTGGCTCCACAAATTCACAGAGTGCCTCTACTCCTAATCAAAGCTTCAGAATGAAAGGCCAGTGGTAAGAATCATTAGAATCACAGTTGAAATGAAATCTAGATACTCAGTCTGTATATTTAAAAAAAAAAACACACACAACAACAACAAACCAAAACCCCAAAACAAAAAAAACCCAACACCTCACCAAACTTGAAGATACATGTGCAGAATATCTGTGCTCCCCTGGAGCCTATATCCTGGTAGCAGAAGTAGAAAAGGAACAATGATAGTGTTTTAAATATTATGAATGCCAATTGGTGAGAAGTGCTATAGGGAAAGCTGCGGCAGGATAGACACTCTGGAGTACCAACAGATGGAGGAGGGAAGATGTTGCCCACTCATATAACAGGGTCCAAGAAGATGTCATTGTGGAGGTGGTGTTAGAGCCGATGCCTAAATGATGGATGTCAAGTGAGCAGGGGCACCTTGGGGAAGGTCAAATCTATCTTCAGCATCAACAACACAACCAATTTCCAGAACACACATGTCACCCAAGTTCCTGCACTTCTTTTTTACTAATTCCAACATCAATCTTACTACCCCGTTGGGTCCAAAATCAGTTGTAATAGCTCTCAGAGCACATAGAACCTTATACAGGATTGCAAGTTAACAAGTTAACAGCTACAGTTTCAATTGGCAACAGGATACCTGTCACTCTTAGGCTGTCTGAGTTGCAGTGGACTTCAGAGCACTTTCCCCAAAACAAGATTTCTCCACATTTAATGTTTCTGAAATCAAAAAGAAATTGGGATGCATCTCAAAATTGTGTATATTTTTTAAATATAGACTGGCTTCCTTTTTCCCTAAGAAAAAGCTGATACTAAATCAATTGGGGCTTACTAATGGATAATATTTCACAGGTGAGAAAACATTCTGCTTTTCTGCTTTGCTTTGGGAGCCACGGAATTGACCATAGGAAAGTACTTTTTGTGTCCCACCATTGAATAAAGCTGACAAGATTTTTAGACTACAAATATGTACTTTATAAGTAAAGTCTCAGAAAAATGAACATATTTTAATAGGGGTGGCAAACACTGGGCTATAGAGAAAGGTGTAAGATGAATCAATGAATCACACTTACAGGGAGGCTTGTGGCTTCTCTGCTGATTAAATAAGACAGACAACTTTTCTCAGGGTGTGATTTAAAGAGTAGTGAATTCTTTCCCCACAAGCTTGCAAAGATATATTCACACTGGTTTGGCTCTTTGTGGTGAGAGCTTTGGCTCCAGGTAATCTCTGTTAAAATGTCTCTACCTGGCCCAGGAGACACGGGGCAGTCACAGAGAGCCCATTAAAAAGATTAAATGCAGGGCAACCCGCACAGGAAATAAGACAGGGACGTGCTAATAGATGGTCGGTGTCAAATAAAGAGCTAGTGCAGAGCCCCGTGATGCCTGAAGTGTTCCTGAACGGCAGTGGTAGTGGTTATGTGACATCGAGTCAACTACCGCTCATACTGACCCTCGGAACCCTGCCCTGTCCTGAGCCAACCTCACCCATCTCTGAGACACTTAACTCGATTGCCACAGTCACTGTGTCTGTCCGTCTCATCCGGGGTCTTCCTCTCCTACGCTGACCATCCACCCTTCTCAGCATGCTGCCCTTCTCCAAACACTTCTGTCAAGGTTCCTCCTGGCAATATGCCCCAAGGATATGCGTGTGCAAGGAGTTGGATGCCCAGCTGTACCCGGAAAGGCAGAAGGTATGAGTTCCCCCAGCGGTGTCACAAGAAAAAGACCCGGAAATTTACTCCCAAAACAAACAGCCATTGAAAACCCCAAGAAGCACATCCATCCATCATGAAGTCGCCGTGAGTGGAACTGAATTGATGGCAACTGGCTTGCTGGAGTAACGGCTGAGCCCCTGTGATTTGAGGGAACCTGCGCCGTCACAGGCTGCTGACTCCTTTGTAAGGCCTGCTCACCACCACCCTGCTCCTGGGGAAGCCCTCCAGCTGTCTGCCGTTCATTGGACGCACAAATGCAGGTCAAGCCCACCTGTATTCCTTTCTTTTTTTTTCTCCAGCCAAGGATAATTAAACCCAAATATTCTTGTGTCACACTTTTCAGTTTTTATAATGCCACATCTAAACATCAGCTTATGAAATATCTTAGGAAACAAATGCCATTCAAGAAAACGGTTTTTCGATCAGTAATGATCACCGGGAAAGAGAAGTGCTGTGTTTATAATGGCTGAAAGCGATTCAGCATGACTACAATGGACATTAGATGATTATTGTCCTTGAAATTGGTATACATGTATACTTAACATTATCTGTTACATCCTATCAATTACATGAGCGCCTGAGGCCAACGTGATTGAGAAGCCCAACAAAATAAAGGCACAGGCATACACACCCATTTATAAATAATCTAATTACAATTTATTCATCAAGACAACTTTTTTTAGGTTAACACCCATGATTTTTGTTAAACATCTTAAAACAAAACTTTTGGCCTCTCCTCCAGGGTCTGAGTGCTCCTGTTGAAGCCTCACTGGCCACATTCAATCCTGTCTGCATTCTTTGTGATTTTAGAGGTCCCTGGAATAAGGCACCCACCTAACCATCACACCACCACATCCACAGAGCTGACCTTGGGGTGATCCTTATTTCTGTCTACTAGGGTTCAACATGACATTTCTTTTGGGAAGAAGAGAGTCCTGTTATTACTAAGCAAGATGAAAAACACTGACATCATCTAGGTGAAATGGAAGAGTCCGTCAGAGGTGCAAATAGCTTACACTCTCATGAGCTCAGGGAGTTCTGGTGACTTAGTGGTGAGACGTTATGCTACCAATCCAAAGGTGTGCTGTTTGAATCCACCCACTGCTCCGCAGGAGAAAGATGACCCGTCTCCTCCTGTAATTAACTGCCTCTAAAAACCCACTGGAGGGTCAGCTATGGGTCAGTTACAAATTGATGGTTCTTGCTGTTGTTGTTAATTGTCATAGAGTCTTAGACAGCTCATAGCAACCCTATGAACGAAAGACCTCAATACTTGTATAATTTTCATCATTTCTCCAGGTTCATAAGTTTTCCGGAAGTAAGCTATTTTGGAAGTGGATGCCACTCCTGCTTCCAAGCTTGTTGTAATCGGGGAGCTCCACCAAACACTGTCCACCATGAGTAACCATTAACACATTTGACACATCAGGGTCACAGTGTTTAGCATCATGAGTTTAGCAACCACGAGTTACCTCTGTAGAGCAAATGGGCAGATCAGCGCTATACCACATAGAAGAATGTTTGACCAAATTTCTTTTCCAGTAGGAGGCTGAATACAATCAACTCACACCCCATGAGAAGCAATCCACCCTAATTCCACCCTAATCCTCCCCAGAACTAGAAAATAAAATTCTGTAGAATCCGGCTGCTCCAAATGGCTTCCCAGTCTGGATTCCAGCCCCATACTGGTGACTAAATGCTTTTTTAGATGTTGTTGTTCAATGCCGTCGAGTCGAGCACAGCTCATAGTGACCCTAGGAACAAAAGGCATGAAGCCTTTCTATACCTGTCATCATTTCTCCTGGTTCAAAGCTTCCAGAGGCATGTGGTTTAGGAAATGGGGTCAGTCCTGCTTCCAAACTATCTTAAACTAGGAGCTCCACCAAACACTGTTCACCTTGGGTAGCCATTATGACAGTTGTCCCCCAATGGCACAAGGTTCAGCATCACAACAAACCCAGATTACCTCAGTGCCACAAATTGAGAATGAAGTGCTGCAAAATTTTGAAGAATGTTCCTCCCGCAATAGCACTAGACCCTCAGGCCCAATTGATATTTAAAAACATGGGCCCAACATATATAAATGTATATGAGCAAAAGGCTTGAAGCCTTTCTATAACTATCACCGTTTCACAAAAGCAACTCATGGACTAACTAAAAGGGTGGAAATTCTTATCTTGCAGGTGCCTTGCAAGAAAGGCTTAGCACTCTACTTCTGAAAAATTAGCCACCAAAAGGAATAGGAACAGCGCTACTCTGTCCATGCGAGATGATGGCTGCTGGTTACTGTGTAAAAAGAATGATGGGAAAGGCTGCTTACAGGGTAAGGAATAGGGAGAAAGGCCCGCGTTCCCATCATCACCTGTGTTATATTGTAAAGAGTCTGCTGGGAGGAACAGTGCTTAAGTATCATTGAGGAATATTTTCTCTCTTTCTAGAAACTGGGAAAAAGGAAAGCCACAATTTTAAGTATCAAGTAGAATGCTGGTGATATCTTTGTCATGGTCAGTGTTTAGCATTTTTCAGGGTTTTTCACATTGAATATGTAACAAAATCCCTTTAAATTTACAGATTAGGAAAATGAGAGGTTCAGAGTCCTGTCACTTTGTTTGGATCTAAAGTCATGACCAAATGGATTATATTCTGTTGTGAACTTCTGGAACCTCTCACATTGATGCAAAAAGTTTTAAAACTATCTTTGTTATAAAATGCTGTGTTTCTACATACATACACACACACGCGCACACACACACACACACACACTGCCCACGGTATGCTACGTTTGTCTTTGCTCAGAGTTACTGAGGGAGGTAGACAAGTAATCACATGGCTCTAGCATTTGGCTGAGTTTCCTATTTGGTCTGGGGCTCTATCTTATAGGGTCGTTATGGTGTGAGGGAGAAGGAAGACAAGATCTATTTGTAGCCGTACTGCAGGATTAAACTTGAAATATTATTTGAGGGAAAAGTGTTCCCAGGCTCAGCTTGAGCTCATTCATTCACTACCCCACGCACGTTGTAAATCAGCAGAGAGAATTATTTCCATATTTTAAATTGCTGCAAAAATCTCTCCAACTTCCTCATTTTGCAGATAAAGCTTCAATCTCATAGGAAGCAGTGTAGGCTGAATGTTAATGCTCAGAAATCAGAAATCACGCTTACTTTGTGGGTTCTTGATGCTCTTTCAGCCCACAACCATAACCAAGATTGTTTTCAGATTTTTTTTTAAGTTTCTTTAAATGTTTGTTAGTAAAATGCTTCTCAGTCTTAGCTAGTTTGAAACGAAAGAGTCCCTGTTGCCCTTGAGTAATTAATATAGTGATTCTTGCTAATATATTTCATTGAAATAATATCAAAAAGTGGTTTCAAGATACATAGTGTAATATTCTAGCTATTCTGATCTGTGACTTATAAGTCACAGGAATCTTTTAAAATATTAAAGACAGAAAAAAAATCATGACATTAAAAAGCTCAATTAGTAAGTATTTAAACATTAATACTTGAGCACATCACAGAAATATGCTTTTAAAATATATGAAATATTAAAACACAAGAGCAAGAAAATTCTTAAAAGAAGTCATAACTATAAAATACATGGTAGTATTAAAACACATGTTCATTTTTTTAAATACAGTGAAAAACACAACAGCCTAAACACTCTATTAAATCTAAAATGTTAAAAAATGTGTAACTATTAATCATGTAAAATTTTTTATGCCTATATTATGGACAAAGGAGCTCTGGAGAAGCATTGTATCATACATTGCATTGCTAACTGAGAAATCAATAAGCTGAATCTACCAGCTTCTCCCCGGAGACAGAAGGGCAGTCTTTCCCCAAAAAGGTTTACAGCCTTGAAAGCTGATGGAATCCCTATAAGTTGGAATCAACTTGATGGCAATGGCATGTGTGATGTAGCTAGCGGTACATGAGGTGTTTAAACTTCACCTCTTCTTCGGTGCCGTAGAATCAACTCTCATTAATGGAGGGTCAAAAGGTAACATGGTCTGGCACCACCTTCATGATCTTTGATATGACTTTGAATTTCGGTAATCATGTTTTGTTACTTAAACCCAAACACAGGTCAGTTCTGACTCACAGTTACTTACTTTATAGGACAGTCTAGAGCACTTTCATATAGGGGGCCCCAAACAATATATCTTTATGGAATTAAACAACCACGTATTTCTCATATGGACCAGCTGCTGAGTTCAAACCAGCAACCTTTGTATGAGGTGAGAAAGTGCTGGAGTCACTAGAACTCCAGTACTTGCTTCTTGTTAACTTAAAGCATATTCTCTCTAATGCTATCCTCAGTCACGACATCTACCATGTAGTGATAGAAATATCAACATCTTATATATCATTTTTTCAGAAGCCAAGATAAAAGCTCCAAAAATACCCCCTAAATCTGTGGATTCTTTCACTATCTCTTCTGTTGTCTGGGGCAGTCTGTTTAAGTTTGACAGAAAGAAGAGTCTGGAGGGAGAGGAGGAGAAGCAGGTATTTGCTCTAATTCATGCTGCGAATTCTTGTATGCTAATCTTGAGAACTAGAGATTACATCACAAAGGTCAACTTCCCAGTGGTTTTTAAAAAAGAGAATAAAACAAAGATTTACCTTCTTGATACTAATGGGCCCTGTGTATTCAGTGGGTGAAGTCATACAAGTATTAGATTAAATCTAGATCACAGAATGTTCTTAATAGACATAGATGCTTCTTTGGGTGCAAATGAACTGATAGTAAATAGAGTGATACTGCAAAATGTTTTCCCTGAACTGGTGGTGTAAATAAGAGACTCAGATCCCAAAGGAAAGGATGTAGGCATTATTTACAAAATTAAATTTGTTAATTTCAGCCCAATCAGAGAAAGAGTCTAATGCTTTCTAAATGTGACTCCACAACCACTTGGTACTTTCCTTTGGAAATGAAAAGTCTCCTTAGAATTGTGATTTCCAAGTCCATGGATTTATTGATGTGTTCTTCAAGCAGTTTGGTTTTAAAACATTACTCTAGATCTGAACCCAGTTTAGTAGCATGCAGTTAATGTCGTGTTTCTCATTTTTTGTTTTCTATTTATGGAGAGAGGATGAAAGGCCACAAGCGTCAAGGACTCTCCTTCATAGGGTCGCTGTGAGTCGCCTGCGACTCGATGGCACTTAACAACAACAACAACATTTATGGTTTGGTTTATGTATGTAATTTAGTCATGTAGTGCAATCACTGAATAATAATAATAATAAATAACATATTATAAAAAAAATAAATGATTCACTGTTGCGTGTACCACTGAGTCAGAAAAGATTCACAGCTGATGCTCTAGTGTGTTTTCAGAGGCAGTAAATCACATGGGAGAAGATTTCCCATCATTCTCCCATGGAATGGCTTGCAGATTTAAAACCATGTGCCTTTGGGGTTATAGCACAGTGTTAGATGTCAAAGCTCCCTGGAAGCCTACTGGGAATAGGCGTTGTACTTGGCACTGGAGATACCGAGATGTTCAAGCTATCCGTCTGCCTTACAAGAGCTCAGGAATCCATGAGCACAGTTCAAGGGAGGCCTCCCAGTGGCCAAACAAAGCCTTCCTTGACAATGGATGTATGCAATAGATGCAGAGTGGGGAAAGAGGAGACTTGTAAATGTGGATCTATGACTGGAGACAGATTGGGAGGACACAGAGACAGGGAAAGCTATCTTGGCAGAAAGCGCCTCTGTGCCCTGAATCAGGAGGGACCATTCTTTGGCGGATGTCACACTTGGAAAGAGAGGAAGACCTTCAATGAGATGAACTGCGCAATGACTCCATAATGGGCTGGATCATGAGGACAGTATGGGATAGGACAGTCTCATTCTGCGGTACAGTCACTGTGGGTTGCAGTCAACTCAATAACACCTAACAATAACAACAGGAGGTGGTGTTATTTGATGCTGTTGAGTCAAGTCCAACTCATAGCGACCCTGTAAACAGCAGATCTGAACCCTCCTGGCCTATCCTGTGCCAATCTCACAGTCTCAAGCACGTTTGATCCCATTGCTGTAGTCACTGTGTCAGTTCACCTGGTTGAGAATCTCCCTCTCTTTCTCCATCCCTCCACCTTCCAAGCGTGATGTAACTTTCCAAGGAATAACCCCTCATAGCAGCGTGCCCAAAGTATGTGAGATGAAGTGTAGCCAACCTTGCCTCCTAGGAGCACTCTGGCTGCACCTTCTCAGATATATCTGTTTGCTCTTTTGACGGTCCATGGGATATCCAGTACTCTTGCCAACACCACAGTTTAAAGACATCATTTCTTCTTCTGTCATCCTTCTACTCTGTCCAGCTTTTAGCAGCATAGCGAGTGATTGAAAAGACCAGGGTCTGAATCAGGGGAACCTTAGTCTTCAAATTGACATCATTGCTCCTCAATAATTTGGAGAAGTCTCTGACTGTAGACTTTCCAAGTACAATACTTCTCCTTATCTCCTAACTGCTGATATCAAGTCACAGACAGGTTCAATTGTTTCCTCATCTGTCATGTCTTCAAGCCGTCCTCACATTCAGCAAGAAAGGTTGTGTCATCTGTGTAACAAAGGTTATGAATGAGTCTCTCTCCCATCCTGATGAGAGGAGGTGTAGTTGATGCACTAAGTGCTGGGTACATAATATTTCTCTGTATACATTTCCTTCTCTGCTTCATTAAACTCTTTATTTTTTTAAAGTAAACATGCACATGAGAAATATGCTTTATAGTCTGAGGATTCCTGTGCAGCATATTTTAAGTCGGTGTTAGAATCTCTCTCTTATTACCATCCAGTCAGGACTGACTCATGGCTGATCCTGATTTAAATTGAAAGTGCTTTAAATTGCACTTGAGGAGGTAACCCAGCCTTCTCCTTTGGTAAATGGAACCACCAAAGAGGTGTGTCCAGTGTGTTAGAAGTGCAACTTCCCAGGTCACCAGAGGAGGTCTGACTAGGAAGGACTATGTCATCATATCTTCCTTATCACAAATAGTAGAACTTCCAGTCAGGCTGTTGGATTCATCAAGGTAGGTGTCTCCTGAGTAACTTGTCCCGGGATTTGCAGGAGACTTTGATAAAGCCTTAATCTGGAAGGAAAGGTGTGTGGCTTTTCTGCGAGCTTTCAGAGAAGGAAACTTTCAAAATGAAGAAGTCATTTTCTTAAGTCATTTTCTCTAAGAGTCTCTGGAGATAAATGGAATGCTTCTCACTGAACTGAGGAGAGCATGATCTAGATAGACGCCTCAATCTGGAAAAAATAAATAAAACATGGACCCTTTCAGAGGTATCACAAGATGAAGTGCTTCTGATACTTAAAGCATGAATTCCTGTTAAAGCATGTTTCTTGTTTGAGATACAAATGATTATGTTTTCTAGAAAGCGTATCACAAAATATGCCTGTGTTGCTCGTGTATTGTTAATATTGGTTTATGAAGAATAGGCATCTATATAGTCATCTCTTCGGGTGATACATGCTCAGAGCGAGAGCACAGGTCGTGTGTCCTGGTGAGAGCCAGTAATTTGTTTATCAAATGACATGCGTGGCTCTTAGATCAACTCTCTTACTTTCGACAGTGGGGAAAATATGGAAAATCATATTAGGGTGGTTTGTGGCTTTTGTTTTCTTTTGTGTATTGGCTTGCCTGTTTGTATTTCAATTTATTACACAAATTGCCTGGTAGAGTGCTCGTGAAATGTCCCCTGACAGACTAGTTCCGACTCCAGTATTCCGCCTTGCCATTTTATGTGGGAAGAAATAGAAAATAAAGGCTTGAGTAAGAAGAAAAGCCATTCTGTTAAATGTGGCTGCAGTGACGACGTGAAATTGGAAGAGGCAGCGTGAACGGGCTGCTGTTCTGCCATCGTGACCTGCTTGTGAACTGAAGGCCTGGGATGGGGTCCTGGGATGAGGGGCGCCGTGTAGGAGGCCTTGGGGGGGGGTGTAGTCCCTGGGGCCCTTGGGATGAGGGGCTCCGTGTAGGGAGCTCTGGGGGTGCAGTCTATGGGGCCCTTGGAATCAGGGGTTTTGTGTAAGGATCTCTGGTGGCTCAGTCTATGGGGCCTTTGGAATCAGGGATCTGTGTAGCGAGCTCTGGTGGCGTGGTCCCCTGGGAGGAGCCTCACCAGTCCAAACGCAGAGGGTCTTTGGCAATCTGAATCCACCAGCAGCTTCTCAGGAGAGATAGATGGGCAATTTTTTCTCATGCTATTTACAGCCTTGGAAATTCAGTGGAAAGTTAGCTCCAAGTTTGTTCGGATTCCTGGGGAATGAGTCTTTTCTTCCACTTTGTTTAGTTTTTTCCTGTGCAGGTAATGACTGTAAAACACCTTCAGCCATGTATGCCCCTAGCTTACTCTCAAGGAGCCCTGGTGGTGGCTGGCAACCCAAATGTCCACAGTTCAAACCACAAGCTTCTCCACGATGGATGGTACATAACAAGAAAAGCCAAGCTGCTTCCTGGAGGCAAGGATTGTGAAGCTCCATCGTCTCAGACATCATGCTTGGAAGGGTGGAGGGACAGTGCAGGAGAGAAAGGCCCAGGAGGAGATGGATTGACTCAGTGACTAGAGAAATGGAATTAGGGCTGTCGGAGATGATGAGATTGGCTCAGGATCGGACAGGATTCAGAGCTTTTGTACATAGGATCACTATGGGTCACAGGCGACTTGAGGGCATATAGCGACAACAATAACAAGAGCAGTGTAATCTCACCAACTAGGGATATTATAAAAATAAAATTCTTGACAATGTAAACTTTTATATTGTGACAAAAAGACCATCCATTGATTTTCCAGAAATTTCTACAAAGCCTCCCACACTATCGTCTTATACAATGGCTCTTTTAAAATGTAAATATAATGATTTCTAAGTTCTGCAGTTTTTATTACTAAAGATAAGCCACTCTTTGAAGAATATATATTGTTCTTGTTTCATTTTCAAATAATTTGCTAAAATTTATAGTAAATAGGTATTTTTTTCCTCAACAATCTCAGATAACTCTCATAGAAAAAGAAATATGAAATTGAGAAGCATTTTGACAGATTCTTCTCCATTTGAGGATGTGAATTTTCATGACCCCTTGGTTGGCAGTCAGGGAACAGGAAGAGAAATCTCAAGGATTGCAGTGGGTTAAGGTTGCAACCAAAAAGTTCAAATTAATAGATTAATCAACTCACTGGATAACCAGAAATGCATAAAACTGTGGTTACTTATTCTTAAAAGCATACTGTAGCTGCTTTGAAGATACAAAATGTAAAGTGACAGAATCTGGAGTGAAAAGTTTGTTCTTTCAACATTGTGACCTCTTTGTGAACTGAGGGCCACAGAACAGTATCAATCTTCAAGTAAAAAAAGAGGACTAACAAATGAAAAATTAAGAGTAGAGGTATTTCTTTCCAGGTCCTCTTAAATTACTTTCTGACTTATAAAAATTTAAAAAATATCCTTTAAGGGCTTCTTCCCCTCAATTATTATAAAAGAGGAGCTAAAATGATACTAAATCTTGATACTGGTTTTCTTCAGTTCTGCCCTAATTTTTTTTTTTTTTTTAGCCTACATACATGCTTTTTGTCTACCTGGATAGTTAACATAAACATCTGGCGGACCTAATTTCTGACCTGAGTTACAAGTATAAAGTGACAATAACTAATCTCTAGTTTCTTATTAAAACGTTGCGCTAGAAGTTGATTCCTTAGCCATTCACTAGTGACTGGTGCAAAAAATCACAAAAATATTTGGTTTAAAAAAAAGGTTGGTGGTTTGAATCCATGCAGAGGTCCTGTAGAAGAAAGGTTTAGTATTCTTCTTCCAAAACCCAGGCCTTGAAGATGGAGGGAGGGCAGTTCTGTTCTAGCATCAAGGGATTTGTATGAGTTTAACCACTTTTTCCTCTCAGTATCTATTTGAAGCATCTTGTATTTTTTTCTGATGACAAAAATAGAAACTAAAGACATAGACTATATTTTTGTTTTCTTATCTTAAAAAATAGACTTATCTCTAAAGACAAATATATACTGCAGTTATTTCTCATTGATTTAACTTTATTTTTCTTTCTTTTTTTTTATTTTTCTTTCTTAAATCTGAATGTTATAGTTGTTATTATGTGGTGTCAAATCAGAACTGACTCGTAACTGACCCTCCAGCGACTCTCAGAGGCTGTAAATCACAGGAGAGGAATTTGCCCATCTTTCTCCAACTACCAGTTGGTGGGTTTGAATCACCTGCCATTGAGTTGACTGTGTCACTCTTTTGTCATTAGACCAGCAGAGCTCAATCTAGACATAATTTCCAGCAAGTGAATGGAATATATGAAATCCTGAAAATGAAGATGCTTAAGGCTACCTACATTGCTAACACTTAAGAATGGTTTGAATCTAGCAAAGGAATTTCACACAAGTGCATAGTAAGAAATCCTGAAGTCTAGAGTCTCCTACATCTGAACTAGCCCCTAGCTATCTTCCCACTAAGAAAGTGACAAGATATCGTTCAACAAACTGACAGATAACGTGCTACTGAATTGTTATTGATGTTGTATGTTGTCGATTCGGAACGGACTCATAGCTGACCCTCCAGGGAGATTTCAGAGGCTGTAAATCACACAAAAGGAGAATCCTCATCTTTCTCCAGAGGATTGGCTGGTCGATTTGAAACATGTGCCCCTGGGTTGGCAAAGCCGTTCCTGACTCCTAGCTGACTCTGCCGCAGATTTTCATACAGCTCATCACCCGGGAGGAGATTGCCCATCTTTATTCCCTTGATAAACCAGGACAGCACCTTTCACTGCCAGCTAGATGGTCACATGCTGCTGAGGTCACCACGAACGACCTGCCTAGATTTACCACTTAGAAACATCGTCGTTATTTTTCAGTTTATCTTTCGCCCTTGTGATACAGTAGGGGTTGTTCTGCGTGGTCCTACAGAGTGGCTGAGGTGTGACACGCACTCTGGGGTGCTGGATGGGATAGTGTGGTAGGGGTCAAGTATTTCTGAATCTTCGATTTCATGTTTTTCATGACATTTACTTTCTCATACCAGGATCAAAGGACAAATTAGGAATTAGAGAGGTGTTTAATGAGCCCAAACTTAAGCAAAGGAATTCAGATCGCTTTGTGGAGCCTTTCATACAGTGTGTAGTATGGTAACCTCTGCTCTCTTCGGGGAAGAATTCTATCCTAGGCGCTAATGCTGCTCCGGTCGGAGCTCTTCTTTCTCACCACTTATCAGTCATCACTTAATTAAACAGAAGTTAATGTTGTTACATATTTGGATTTTCATGCTGTTACATTTTAAAATAGTCTATTTGCGTTGGGGGAGCACCTCAGATTTTAAGGAGCCTTGAAGATTCAGTCATTAAACACTCAGCTGCTTACTGAAAGGTCAGTAGTTTGAACCCACCAAATACCTAGTAGAACAAAGATGTTATAGTCAGCTTCCATATTGATTTAAGTCTTGGAAAACCTATGGGCCAGTTTCATTCTCTCCTATCGGACTACCATCAGTATTGTGTTAGTTTCTACCTTAAACTTTTGGTTAAAATTTAGTGAGGATTTTGTTTTATTGGTAACATGATTACTCTTTCTTAGGTGGATCATTAATCCATTAGATTATTGGCCTATGAAGTGGAAAGATTTTCATAATTACTCCACAGAGGATTAAATTAACAATTTTCATTTGCAAGCTGATTTGCCTTTAGTGCTGCACATCTAAAGCAGAACACAATAGATTGTTGTATCCAACCCGGCAAGCTTCAATTTGCTGTTGGAATAAGCAACTCTGAAATCTCAGGAACTCAAAACAAAGGTTCTTTTCTTCCTCAGGTAACATGCCTATTAGGGGGTCAGGTGGAGATATCATGTCATGTGACCTCACTCTGTGCTCAAACTCAAACTGATATGCCAGTTGCTATTTAGAGTTTTACCAGTTATCTTGGCCGAGGGAAAGACAGAATGTAAGCTGATTTTGAAAAGGCAAATCAATCTGATCTGAAAGTGAAAGAACGTAGCAGCTCATTGGCCAGCACAGATCACGTGGTCCCACCTAACCAGGACGAGACCAGGAACTGCAGTCCTAAGGTGTTGGGAAGGAAAAGAACTGGAAATATTTGTCAAGTCCCTGGAAAAGGACATTGGCATAAAAAAAAACAAAACAGAAGGTCAGAGAAGAAGAGGAAGACCCTGAATGAGACGGATTGACACAGAAATTTCACTCATGGGCTTAAGCACAGTGGAGTTTGTGAAGATGAAACAGGATAGAGCAAAATTTATGTATTATTTGTATACAAAATGTATATGTACACATTATATGTATACAAAATCTGTACAATGAATAAGAAAACCCAAAGAAGAACTGATGCCTTTGAACTGTCGTGTTTGTTAGCAAATATTATTGAGTGTACCAGGAGCTTCTTGGAAGCAGGAGTGGCATCCACTTCCATAAATAGCTTGCCTCTAGAAACCCTATGAACCTGGAGAAAGGATGAAAGTCACACACGCAAGTGTCAAGGACTTTCGTTCACAGGGTTGCCTATGACTTGACTGGACTCAGCAACACCAGAGAGAGACCTGTTGGCCTAGTGACCAAAAGCGATGCTACCAAGCCAAAGGTGGGTGACTCTAATCTGTGGCCCACAGGCCTGTTTTTCATTGTTTTTGTTGCAACAGTCTTCTAGGTCATATACCCCTGGTGTGTCCATTTGATGTGCAGAGGTAACTTGTGGTCACTGTAATGCTGAACACTGTGACACTGTGTCAAATGCATTAATGGTCACCCATGGTGGACAGCGGTGGCGCATCCCTGATTAAAACAAGCTTGGAAGCTGGAGTGGCATCCACTTCCGTAAAGAGCTTGCCTCTGGAAACTCTATGAACCTGGAAAATGGAAGAAAGTCGAGGACTTTTGTTCATAGGGTTGCTGTGAGTCACCTATGACTTGACGGCACTTAACAACAACCATGGACTTACTGAAGAACAAACAAGTCTATTTTGGAAGAAGTGCAGCCAGTATGCTCCTTAGAAGTTGGAATGTTATGACCTTATCTTGCGTATTATCAACATGTAATCAAGGGGGTCCAGTCCCTGAAGAAGACCATCAAGTTTAGTAAAGTTGAGGGTCAGAGAACGAGAGCACGACCTTCAACAAGGTGAACTGAGCCAGTGTCTTCAACAGGGAGCTCAAAACAATAGCGGTTGTGGAGATGGTGTGGGACTGGCCAGTGCTTCTGTCTGTTGTCCGTAGTGACCGGAATCCAAGTAGATGGTACCCAACAACGATCCCAGTTACTCAGCACTACGTTAAAATAGAGACTCTCACTGTTCTTCTAAACCTCAAGTTGAATAGATTTTATAATGATGGAGCCATAAATTGTACTGAGTAACTGCTCTTTCATCTCACATACAAGAAGGTCCTGTAGTAAGTGCTCTCTGATTGGTGGGATCCACCAGCTACTCTGAGGAGAAACAGTGGAGTCTCCCCCCATGCATTTTACAGCCTCCTCCAAACCTTCTGCAGCCAGCAACAGGTTTGGATTCAATAGTGGGTTGTGGTGTTGGAGAAGAGTACAGAATACCCCATGAACTCCAAAAAACCAGCTATGCCTTGGAAAAAGTGCAGCCAGAGTGCTCCTTGGAGGCACAGATGGCAAAACTTTGTTCCTCATGCTTTGGGCATGGTATTAGGAGAGGTTTTTCCTTAGACAAGGATATTGTTCATGGGAAGTGGGAGAGTCAGTAAAAGAGAGGAAGAAGCAACCCCAGGGAAATGGATTGACACAGTGACTGCAGCGATGGGTTCAGGTGCTTCAGAAATGATGAGGGTGGCACAGGATAGGACAGTCAGGCCTGTTGTTTATGGGGTTGCTATGACTCATACTCAACTGCATCTAACAACTACGGTGGCAACGCGTTTAATCCATCAGCTGCTCAGCTTAGTGTAATAGCGCTACATTGTCTGAGCTCCATGTCCTTTGGTTTCTAAATCAGTTTAACCAGTGAGAGTTCCTTACTGTGGAATCTACAGGAGTCAGGAGGCTCCAGGATGTGTGTCCTCCCTGACTCTGCCTCCTTGCGGTGTGAAGTCCTGCAACTCTCCTTCCCCTGTTCCCTCTTAGAGGTCAGTTCTCCCACTTCTGCAACCATATCCCATCTTCTGGATGTGTCTTAGGGTCCAGAACAGTTTGGTTCTTCTGTACTAATTTTTGAACTCTGCCTCTAGCTTCTGCTTGGCTTCTCAGCTCTTCTGACACATGGATAACCAATGCCCTTTATTAAGGATGTTACTGTTTACACATGCTCAAGTGATTTCTGTTCCCCTAGCTGGACTTTGATAGAAGGATACAAAATTGAATTGTCTCGATTTTAGGTAGTGATGCATTCATTGTGCACGTCCTAGTAGGTATTACTATTTTAGGTGAAGAGAATTCAATTTTGTGTCCTTCTATCAGCCAATGATTAATGCTTTCATTTATTAGAAAAATGCTAAAATTAGCATTCTAGGTGCAGCGTTTGAAGGATTAAGGACTGAAGTGTGTGTGCATGTGTGTGGGGGGAGGGGGGAGGGATGCACTCGGATCCATTTTACTATCAAAGTTAACTTTTTAATTTCAGGTTCCCAGCTTTTCCATTTTATCTTAGATTTCTGAAAGTCAGCCAAGTAGCCGATAGAATACAAAGAAACAATTTTTTTCTTTTATACTCTGGCGTATCTACAGGGAAGCAAAGGAAAAAGTAATCCTAATTCTAAAGGAAAAGGACAAGAGTCAGTAAGAGTAAATGTCACATAGTGTTCTCTCAGAGAATAAGAAAGGGATTTCGTATGTGTCGCAAATGTAGAGTGTTGGTAGTGCAGTGGTTAAGCTGCTAACCAAAAGATCAGAAGTTCAAAACTCGCTCAAGAGATGGAAGATGTAGCAGCCTTGGAAATCCTTTTGGGGAGGAGTTCTGTGTCTTACAACATCACTATGAGCAGAAATTGACTGATAGCCAAAGGGTTTTAGCAAACTCTAGGGTCAGAGAACCCAACCGAAACAGACAATCCTGAGCTTAGAAAAGAGCTTTCCTAAGGAGACGTGAAGGTACCTGAGGCTTGCAAAGTTTAATTTTGAAATTATAGTGGAAAACCGTATTTAGTTTCGAAAAATAGCAATGCAAGTCGCACTGAACTAAACTCTTTTAAGGAATCTCAAGAACACAAGGCCCTCTGATAGGATTTTTCCTTTATAAAAAGACGATAGAGTCATTCTGTTTTATTAAGAAGCCCAATGAAAAACCCAGTAGAGGGAGGAAAAAAATTAATAAGCTTCTAGCTATCCTAACGGTTAAGTAGTAAATACTAAACCTGACTTCATAGGAGTGAGTAAGTGTAACACCTTTCCAGGCTGTTTCTGTAACATATGGACTGTTAAGTGTTTGAGGAATAATTTGTTTGTTTTTGCAGCTCATAGTTTCACATAATGAAGCACTATTGAGTTGAATAACTAGACAAGAAACTCCTTCGTTATAGGGAATTATATCCTGAATTAATGAATTGCAAATTATAAGCCAATCCAACTCCCATAAATATTGTAAGGAAAGAAGCAGCAGTCCTACCTACACAAATTTTCAAGGCAAAATTATTCTGGGACGAGAGGAAGATTTAGAGCATAATTAAGGTTCCTAAAATATAAGTACTTAAAAAGAAACTTACCATATGTTTAAAATTATCCTCGACTGCATTTATGATCTGTGATAAGTATATATTTTCTGGAATGCAGGAAGCTCTTTAAAGGTTTCGGCTGTAGTTTTATGGCATTATTGTGCAGTTCACCTCTAGCAATTCATAATGGACTTTAAAAATTCAAAAAAAATAGAGATTTTTATTCTGTGCCTCTGATAGTTATTTCACTTCCCTTAGAAAATATTAACTCCTTGGTGAAAATACAAATAACTTCAAATGGCAAATTTTATTTGCCACATCCTGGGAATATTTAACACACCTCTATGTTACTCAATATGGAGTCTAATTCAAGATTGAATGTTAATTAATTTGAGAACTGATGGCCTTGAGAATAGCCTTTCATCTCTGTACAGAAGTTGTCATTAAGAAAAAAAATCTACAATCTTACTAGGTCATTTAGTAGGAAGTGAAAAAAAAATCAAAATTGACAAAAATACAATAAATAGAACAGAGTTTGCATTTAGATTTGAAAGCCTTGAATGCAACCTGGCTTCATTTCATACACATTATGTAGCCTTGAACGAGTCATGAATATCTATGGTTCTCTGTCTTCAGCTCTCACATATATAAAATGATTTACCATTTGCCTCCTTCAGAAATAACTGTAAGGATGAGAGAAGTTCACGCAAGTGATAGTGTTTTAAAAACTCTTAGCACCAGCATTATGCCAAAAAGGAGGAAATTCCATATTCAAGTAATCGAAGAAATTTTAGATTATGGAGAAGAGAATGATGAGAGAGAATTCTTGACTCGAATCACAGAGACCTTAGTGTGTTTCAAGCATTCTATAAGGATCCAAAGAAGGAGTAGAATCTGCCTGTAACCTCCTTTGGCCTTGATACTCTCTTCACTTCTCTTCTTAATGAGAAACGTAATGTGCCTTCCTGGGAAAAGGTGGTACCAGAGCACCAGACTACGATGGGTTTGCATTTGGGATGTGAAAGGGTGTGGATATGAGTGGCTACAAGTTTAATGGGACTCAGCTTCCCGAGGGCTGTTTGGGGTGTCTTGTGGTACACAGACTGGAGCCCAGTGTTTCTTCTTTGATTTTGTAGATGCGTTTAGTACGGAACCAGTAATATTTTCCCCCATTTGTTTTACACAATGACCTACACATAGTTTATTCCAAAACACAGGAATGTAGATGTTTCCATGCTGTTTCTTTAATTTGAAGTTGTCTAAGTCTTTAATTCCTTTGTCATCAAAACAGCACTAATTCCTGAGTGTTAGAATCTGTTACAACACTGCATGGTGGTGGCAGCCACACCTGAAGAGAATGGTTTGTGGTTTATTTGTTTTTTTGTTGTTGTTTTGTTTTTTTGGTTTTTTTTCTTCCTGGGACTCTTTGTTTCCATTGTAGAATGAAGACCACATGCATTCATCTGTTGCTACAGATTTGGTCAAGAGGGTAGATCAATACCTCTTCTTCAGCCCCACTTGGGTCTCTTGAAACATTTAAAACCTACACAGTTTTTCATTTAAGTTATCCAGTAAAGCCTAAAGTGTCATGTCTAGAAGGTTTCTATGCAAAGTGTAGCATTTACACATCACATAAAAATCCCTTTTGTGCACTGTGACCCTCTAGGGCAGAGCAGAAATGGGCTATTGAAGCTGTGGGTCTGCACAGGAACAGACTGGCATGTCTTTTGCCCATGGAGTGACTGGAAGGCACACATAGCCAGCTCTTTTGTCAGCAACCAAGCATGTAACCACTGTGCCACCACGGCTCCCTTTACGATTTGTAAATGGTCTGAAGTCCAGTTGATCCTTTCATTGATTAAATCAGCCTTATTGTGCCAGTCTCTGAAGTTGAACAAACTATTAGTATTTAATAAAACCGCGTCAGGATCCTGCTTCTTGGGTATATTTCCCAATGTGAACAGATCATTCCAAAATGTCACGTTGAAATTAATAAGCATGAACAAACTTTTTAAAACTTAAACAACTCCAGCTGGGTGAGGGGTGGTGGTGGAAGGGAATAAATTATGCAACAATGAATGATTTTCTTTTTTAAATTTTTTTATTATTATTATGAAGTTTAATGAACATTTACAGAGATTTTGGATTTCCATTCATTCCTTGTTGCACTTTTCTCCCTGCCCACCCAATGCCCCCCACCCCTAGTTTGCTCTTCTCTTTGAAAAGTAAAAGAGAAATTCCTTTTTTCAAGTGAACTGGGGGTTGGGTAGGGAAGAAAATATGCTACAGTGAATGAATGAAACTCCAATCTGTCTGTAAACTTTCATTAAAATCACAATTAAAAATGAAACAAAGAAAGAAAAAAATTACGGAGCTCCAGAAATTTTAATTTCATGTTTTTAGTATTATGCAAGATTCTTATGTTCTTTTGAAGGCTATTACAAAATAGACTTTCCAATGGAACACAACTTCAGAAAAATATTTTTTAAACATTTTTTATTATTATTATGTTAATGAAAATTCACAGAGATTTTGGATTTCCATTCATTAATTGTTGCACTTTTCTCCCTGTCCACTCCTTACCCCCAGTTCATTCTTCTCTTTGAAAAGTAAAAGAAAAAATTTTTCATTGTTATACAATCCCTCCCCCCAAGTCCACTCCACTGTGCAGCCTTCGTTCTGGACTCCTGTCATGACATTGATACCTAATCATAATCTTATGGAATGCTGACTTTCTCTCTGGAGCTGGGACTAGGCTTCACTCAGTCATTCATTCAGAAGATATATAGAACATCAGGTACCAGACTAAGCAAGAAGATAGAAATCAGAATGAGAAGTAGACCGACTTCATCTATTTGTAAAGTAGTCACTCATTGATGTCAAGTTGGGACCAACTCAAAGTTGACCCACCATTGGATTCTGAGACTGTAAATCACATCAGAGGAGTTTGCCCATCTTTCTCCCGTGGAACCACTGGTGCATTTTAGTAACCAAAGAGACTTGGTCTTCGGGTTAGCAGGGCAGCTGCATAAATACCACAGTCACTGGTCCTTATTTGTAAAGCAGTACATATACATTCAACATGGAGGAACTAACCACACACACACTTACACACTCTCTCTCTCTCTCTCTCTCTCCGTATAGATCTGAATAAAATTTTAACTTCTAAAATGATACTGTGTATATGAGTATTATAAAAAGTACATGTTATAAAAATACCATGACTGTAAAAACTTTGTGTTTGAAAAATAAAAATCCAAACTGAAAATAGAGCAAGAAGAAAGCAGAGAACAGTCATTTTACCATTCACAAGATAAATTGGTAGAAAAATTTTAATTCTCTATTTTAATTGTATTCCAAGTAATAATTACTAGACTTTTTTTTTTGCCTCACAATGAAACCCACACCAGAACCTAAGACCTCTATTTCCCCTTAAAGAGAAAATTTAAACCAAGAATCTAAGGTATTATTAAGAGCTTTTATATATTACACTTTCCAGCTATTCTTTTGAAATTGAGGCCTTCATTTTTTGCATGTTGTTAGTGTATGTTTTTTCAGGATTAAGATTTGGAGGGAAAGATGTTGGGAGAAATGCACTTAATATATCTAAAAAGAACACAGACAGCACTTTTTTTAACCTCTCTGCTAAATGTTAAGCTCATTAAAAGAACAAGCAGCATTTCAAGGATTAAAGATAACAGTAACTTGGCCCCAGACCGGAGGCCAGGGTCGAGCCCTACACACAGCCATTGTGTGTGTTAACAAATGTAAGGTATCCATCCTCCAAACTAATCCGCCTCCTGCCCGAGACAGGTAGACATAATGAATACACAAAAGCAGCCCATTTTTCAGGGAGCCAAGCTATGAAAAGAGTTATTAGGACATTAATCATCAGCTGGAAACAACTTTCCGCTCAAAAACAGCAAAATCAACATAAAGACCTGTACCATTTGATAACACTGGCAAAGTTCAACACACATTACAATGTGATTAGAGGCTAATGTTTAGGAAATGAACTCAGGATTTTGCAATTTCATAAAAGCAGTGACAAATTGAAAATGGATTCAGAATCTCATTTAGGAGTGCGGAATCGTGCCCCAGTGCAGTAGGGCAGTATATTAAGCCTTGGGCCTCTAAGTGTTAGGTTGATGGTTTGAATCCATTTGTTGTTCTGTGGAGGAAAAGGGTGTGGTAGTCAACTTGTGTAAATATTTACTGCCCTGGCAGCTCTGAAGGGCAGGTCTGGTTTGTTCTACCAGATCTTTGAGTGGAAATCGTCTAGAGGACCATGACTTTTTGATAAGCATAAAGTTGTTAGTAAGTCCAATCAAATTGATGGAGACTCATAGTAACCTGGGAACAACAGAATTGTCATAATCCCCACCTTCCTCGAGTTCATGGTTCCACTGTTACTGAGCTGTCATGCAGCCTGGAGCTGGTTACAAAGGCAGTAAGTCACACGGGAGGAGATGACACATCTTTCTCTGGTGGAGCAGATGGTGAATTCAAGCAGTGCACCTTTGGGTTGGCAACACAGCTCCCTATGCACTAGGTCACCATTTTTCCACCAGAGGCTTCAAAATGAGTCCTTCTGACCAGTTCTTGGTACCGATAGGAAACCAAAGACTAAGAAGCCCAAGTATTGGCAGGACCAGAAGAGAACACAAGCCCTCAGGCGCCAAATTCAGCATTGTTTTCTTTACACTGTATTATTACATCCTTTAAAAAAATTGTTAAAAGAAGTCTCACTGACTCTCAAGCCCAAGGTGGGTGATTTTAATCTGTGGCCCTCAGGCCTGTTCAAATTGGTTTGGGTTTTTTTTTGGGGGGGAACTTTTTTTTTGCTTTGTTTTGTTTTGTCATTTTGGTGGTTTGTTTTGTGTGTGTGTGAAGCATTCTTCTAGGTATAACAGCATGGGTCTGTGCATTGCTGTACAGAGGTAACTCATGGTTGCTGTTATGCTAAACACTGTGACACTGATGTGCCAAATGTGATAATGGTGACCCATGGTGGACAGTGTTTGGTGGAGCTTCCCAATTAAAATAAGCTTGGAAGCAGGAGTGGCATCCACTTCTGAAACTGCTTGCCTCTGAAAACTCATGAACAGTGCCCAGGCCTTTCATTCATAGGGTTGCTATGAGTCGTCTGTGACTCTAGGGCGCCTGACAACAACAACAACACGCTGACTCTCTACTTTTTCAAACATGGTGTCCTCCAAGGACTGGTCCCGTACTAACAACATGCTCCAACTTATGGGAGAGGAGTGAGAAAAGAAACTTCGTGAGATGGGTTGACATGGTAAGTGCCACAATGGGCTTGACGCGGTGTGTGCAGTAGGACAGCAGGGATTGTGAGGGTGGAACAGGCCAGAGCAGGGGGTTGTCCTGCTGCCGTCACTGTGCTGCTGTTGTGTGTCATCGAGGTGGAACTGACTCACAGCTGACTCTGCAGCACGTTTTCATTGGCAGTAGGAGATTCCTTGGAGGAGATCGCCTACCCTACTCCTACGGGGTAGGTGGTGCATTCAAACAGCTTGCCTTTGGGATTGCAGTGCTGGTTCTGACCACGAGGCCACCAGGGCTCCCTGTACCCACTATAAGTTGTAGCCCTCTCACTGGCACCAGCATTGCCTCTGTCCACCAGCTCTTACTGTCATTGATGCTGAGTTGGAACTGACACAGCTGACCCTCCAGCGGGTCTTTTTCCATCAATGTGGCCAATGGATTTGAACCCCCAGAGAGCTATGGTCTTTGAGTTTGTAGTGCAGCTCCCTAAAAACTATGCCTCCAGAAGGACCTTAATCTCAATCTCATTTCCTCGTGTTGAATCTTGGTTTAGAAATGTCAGTCTCCCTCCGGAACGCCTCCCCATCATGCTGCATGCGTCAGTCTTGTCTGTTATGGCCTCATATTTATTCTTTAGGGCTCTTTATGCTCATAAACATGCCCATTAGTTTTACAAATTACCCCATTACTCACAAATGAGATGTCCTCCTAATATAGCAGATAACTTATTGTTGCATTTTATTGGACTATTTATAATAAAATTATGGAAAGTATTAAATAACCCTGAGAAAAAAATTATTTATCATTTAGCAAAGGTGTAAATGTTGCATTTTCTTCTAAGATGTTTAAAGGGAACTCACATTCAGAGTATTGTAAAAGTTCTGGATGGGACTTCTGGGTCTCTGTTTAGAGCAAATCCTGTTTCCTGTAGTCACTAGCTATTTTCCAAAAGTCTGAGCCAATCACAGTTCTTTTCTTTGCACAGATTAAAGAAAACGAATATATATTTCCCAAAGCACATGAGAACTGTTTAATTTCATTTTGAAAGTTAGTAATTACAACTCAGCATCAAAACCTGAGAGCACGTCTCCTCCTTATCACCACTCCCACGAGAAACACTGGTACTAACATCGGTGATCTTCATTGCAGAGGCTGCGTCTTGTGAAACTCAGCAGTATTCACCCCAGGGGAAAGCAGCACAGAGCTACAGGCCCAAACTTCCTGTTAGAGTCAAAGAACTAGGGTCAGTGGAGTTGAAGCCAAGGGTGCACTAACTCCAAACTCAAGTTCATTGCCATTATGTCATAACCAGCTCAAAAGTGACCCTGCGTTGGGTTTCTGAGGCTGTAAGTCACACGGGAAGAGACTGCCTATCTTTATCCCACGGAGAAGGTGGATTCGACCACCAGAGATCCACTGCTTTAGAGTTAATAACACCATCTCCCTACTGACTAGGCCACCAGAGCTACAGGATGCCCATACAATGTGGGGGAGGTTTGGTTCACATTCACAGATTTGGGCATTTTCTTACAGCCTGCCAAGACCTGCTTCACGGTCTGGCTTTGTCTAATAAAATCCAGTGGGGGTGGGGAGAGAGAGTGAACACTGAACTCGTTCTAGCTGAGGTTTGATTTATACATTAGATGATTAAATATGTGCATTTACAAGCGTCCCTGAAGGTAGTCTCCTAACTTTAAATAATTGTCCAGGGCCTTTCGGCTGTAGTGACTTTCCCGTGGAGCTTGTTTTGGTTAGTTAAATTTGTCAGTGTCTTGCTTTGGGCCTTTCTCCATGCCCTGCCTTCAGTTTAATTCAAGAAGCATTTATGGCAAGTGGAATATGAAGACAATGGCACCGAAACCTGTAGGGTTTTTGGAAGTTGAAAAACTGTGATCCACTTGCTCTCCAGGAATTGTCCTTTCGATCAGAGGACAAATTTGTATGTCAGATGCATCCTCCTTTATGTCAGTAACTCCAGTTCAATACAGATTCAGTACACATTATTTTTGTTACAGTAGGACTTTATTGAACTAGATCTAATAGAACCATTTGCAGAGCCATTTGCAAGAATGGCTCGAGGTAGGAGCAATGTCCCCAGGTGCAAAGGCATGTGTACAATATGGCAGGTAGGGCACGTGTCCCGGGCATCACTTGGGGAGGGTCACTAATGACCAGGTTCAAGTCACGATGGCATTGTCTATCGCTAAGTGTGAGAGATCATTCAGCAGTTTAGAACATGATTGAATTGCTGCTATTTTCCACAGACACTTCTCTGTGCACCTGGGGCAAATGTGGTTAATATACTTGGAGGTGAAAGTGTGCGCTCACAAGCTCCTTGGATGAAAGATCTGGTGATCTACTCCTTTAAAAATCAGCTCCTTTTCACAACAGTGGCACTATGCATTATTTGTCCTTTTGTGACTGAGATATTTCACTCAGCATAATGTTCTCCAGGGTCACCCACTTTGAATAATATTTCATGCGTTCCATCTGTGAATTCCATTGTGTGAATATACCGCAGCTTCTCTGTCCATTTGTTTGTTGATGATAGACACTTACGTTGTTTCCAACTCTGCTGTTGTGAACAAAGCCATGATACACATGGGTGTGCATATGTCTTCGCGGGTGGTGGTTATGGTTTCTTCTGGGTATAGTCCAAGTGGTGGAATTGCTGGCTCATAGGGGTTGTGGTGTGGTGACTGAGAGGGATGGGATAAATTATGTATATTGCATTGAAGCAAATGAGAGAGAGAGAGAGAGAACTGTTTCAAAGGTATATATGATTAGGTATTATTGTCATGACAGGAGTCCAGAATGAAAGCTGCACAGTGGACTGGACTTGGAGGGAATGATTGTATGACAATGAAAGAATGTTCCTTTTACTTCTCAAATAAAAGAATGAACTGGAGTAGTCAGGGAGAAAAGTGCAACAATGAATGAATGGAAATCCAAAATGTAAATTTTCAGCAAAATTAATAATAATAATAATAAAAGATGTTAAAAAATCAGCTCTTGAAAACTCTGCCACATATCCACACTGACATGAAGTCACTGTGAGGCAATCTTGGTTCAGTTGCAGATGGCTTTGGGAACAAACACCAGACAAACAGCTGATTGCAGTGAGTGCTCCTGAGCACAGGGCAGTCTTGTTTCGGAAGCTAGTAACGAGGGGAGACCTGACTTCTCACAGGAATCCCATGTCCAGAAAGCAAAACAGCACTTCTAAGGCTGCAGTCCTTGAATGTCCCTGGATATCCAAGGACATAAAATTTTAAAACATCGTGGAAAAATATCAAGTTTTAAAAGACATTTAGGAAATGGCTATCAAGTTACCAATTCTTTTTAAAACGTCACCTAACCTACTCTTGCCATCATTGTTTTCTTTTTTTAAATTGCTTTGCTCACAAAGTTCATATACATTGTGTTTCACACTATTCCTCATTCATATTGTATTTTATACAATCATTCTCATGCATTATGTTATGAAATTAATCACCATTGGACCTTGCCCAGAATTACCCTGTCTTTTCAGGTCCCGCCAGATTCTTCCCCTTTCCTTACCCTCCTCCCTCCACCCATCAAACTGTACAACCCAGTAGTTTCACCCCTACCCATCCTCATCCCTCTGCTCCCACCCTTTTCCCTTGGGTTCCCATATGTGTTTGACTAGTTATCCTTCTATTTTTACAATAATGCTCTTATAAGTATTTGTCCTTATAAGACTTGAGTTAGTTCACTCAGCATAATGCTCTCTAGTCTCTGCCAAGTTATGTAGTATTTTTCAAAATCGTTGCTCCAGAGTGCTGTGTAGTATTCCATTGGGTGAATGTATGCAAAACCAAGAGCTATCATTGCTTTTAAAAGAAAGATGTTCTAGCATCAAAACTGTAGAAAAAGACATCATCTTAAGATAAAGAGGTAATCTTTTAACTTGAGTAAATTAATCATCATTATTTTTGTTCACACTTTTTCTCACTGTGCTCTTTCTCCCTCTCAGCCCTGGGCCCTACGTGCCTTTCTGGGGAGCCACTGGGTTGAACGAGGAGTTGTGGGAACAGAACAGCAGACAGCTAGGAGCATAGGAGAAGGTGGTGGTGAGAGGTGAGGCTGAAGGGGGACACACACTGGCCAGGGAAGAACTTGGATGTGATACTGGAAACTTGTTCTTTTCTCTTTTCATGCAATGTGGAACAACTGGAGGGATTTTTACAGAGAGACTGCATGATCAGAGAGTGTTTTACCACCTTGACAGTAGTTTGGGAAATTAAAAAGAGACTACTATAGAAGATTCTACTCTGCTCTGCTCTACTCTACTCTAGGAGGGGGTGAGCATATTCGAGATGAAAAATGGCAGTGACTATATTTAGCCAATGAAAATGATGAGAAATACAGGCTTTAGGGACAATTAAGGCGGTAACATCAGTGAGACGCGATAGTTGCTTGGATCTGGTGGAAGAGGACAAGAAGGTAATCAGGAGCAGTGGAAATCTTAAATTTTTGAGATTTTAAAACCTGGATCCATAGACAGAAAGTCACAATTTACTGTAACAGCAATTACAAAACAGGAGCAGTTACAAGCGAAGGAGAGTCAGAGAACTTTGATTTGAAGTGTAGCGAGTTTGAGTTAGCTGCAGGGCACCACCGAGAGTTGCTATGTCCCAGCAATCAGACGCATGATCCTAAGACCTGGGAGAAAGTAAATTTAGGCTGGAGATAGCAATTTCAAAGACTCAGGTAGGTGATCACTGAAGCCAGAGGAGTCAATGAGCTACAAGAGAGGAGCGTGTTGTGAGGTGAGAACAGGGCCTGGGGTGAAATCTTGTCAAGCAGGGACATTTAGTGGGCTGGCAATAAAAACTATGACAATTGCTATAATGCATGCGAAGTGCAATGGAGATAATGTGAGAGACTCTCAAACAGACCTGGCGTGAGCAGATGTGTTATCTATGGAATACAGCGCCAAAGGCAATTAGTTTTAAATTGCTTGATGGGCTCCCCTGGCTGCTGCTGGAAACCTCTGTGACACTGCTCCTGGAGGTTCTTTTCCACCTCCACCTCGGGGGCAGCGTCCAGGGCACAGGCCATACCTACTGTACCCTACAGACCGAAACACTGGGGTCTGGGGGGGGGGGCACCTGAGAGGAACAAGGACTCTCCTGGGTAGAGATATGAGGAAACCGTTATCTCTGTCTATAACCCTAAGCAGTGGTCTGGCAGGACTTGGTAAAGCACATGTTGGAGAGAATGAAGAACCCCATGGAGTTTCTGCATTCTCGAAGTGGGTCTAGAGCTGGTACTGTCATGTGATACATGTGATGCTGTTAACCAAAAGCTCACTAGCTGCTCCACTAGGAGGAAGACAGGCAGTCTCTGCCATGTCAGTTCACTGCCTTGGGAACCCCAGAGAGGGTGGGAATCAGCTAGATGGATGGGGGGGGGGGGTGTTGCATTTTTTTTATGGTGGGTGAAGTCTTGGCCATGCAGCGGGTAAGTAAATCACTTGATTAGACATCCTGGGTTTGAATCCACCAGGAGCTCCACGCAATATCATGTGGTACTTTGCTTCCCTAAAGATTTATGGCCTTGGCAAGCTTGGGAGCAGTTCTGATACATCCTATGGGGCCACTGTGAGGAATAAGCAACTCAAGAGCAATAGGGTAGAGTGAGTCAAAGATTCCAGGCAGAGAAGTGGGTAAGTAACTGGATGCAACCAGAAGGATGGGAGTTGGAACCCACCAGTTGCTTTGCAGGAGAAAAGACCTGGGGATGGGCCCCCATGAAGATTTCAGGCTGAGAAAGCCATTGGGGCAGTTCCACGAGGAGTTGGAAGCCCCTAGATAACTGATAGGTACATATATAGGATGTTAGGAATTTGCATTTCCTTCAAGCTCCTGGGTGATGCTGCTGCATGCTACCCTCTCTAGACAACGCTTTGAAATGTTGGAAAACAAACAAAATCTTGGGCCACACAGAAGAGCTGCTCTCTAGACCAGGCCAGATTGTCTGCTGAAGATGTGCATGAGTTCCTTAGCTCTGTGGACTTCCAAGATCACCTCACAGCCATCCTTTTCTCACCACCGCTAGTCAACATTTTATTATTTATCTTTCTGTTTCAAAGAGCCTCCATTCTTAAGATCCTCCTCATTGTCCTGTACTTGCAATGTGTCATAAGTCACACCTGCTTGTTATGAAAGGCAAGGTGTTTCACCTGAGGGTAGAGTTTTCTTTCTGATGCATGTGAGCACTGCTCCCCCCCCCCCCCCCCCCCCCCCCCCCGCCATGTTTTTAACACCAGGAGCTTGTAATCAGCCCCTATACAGTTATTTCTGAACATATCCAGTTGTAAATATAATAAAGTCCATCTGCCATTCTTCTGCCCATTGGGAATTTCTTATAGTTTAAACCAGGAACTTGAAAGGCTGCATTGCAATTCAGTCCTCTGCTGAAAATTTGCACTTCCATCTAGATACACACTACAATAGAATCTACAGTTTAATAAGATCCTCAGGTGATGTATGTATGATGTGTGTGTGTGTGTCTGTGTGTTGCACATGTGCAGAATATTCTGGTGGTGTTCTGCATAAGAGTTACTCTCCTAACTAAAAGATCAGTGGTTCAAATCCACCGGCTACTTGAAAGCAGAAAGAAGGGCAGGTTCCTCCCATAAAGATTTACAGTTTGGGGAAGCTCAACATCAAGAAAACAAAGATTCTCACCACTGGGCCAGTAGGCAGCATCATGATAGATAGTGAAGAAATTGAGATTGTTAACAATTTTAGCCTTCTTTGCTCTACAATGAACACTGGTGGTACCGGCAGCCAGAAAATCAAAGTAGGAATCGCGTTGGGAAAATCTGCTGTCAAGGACCTCTCCAGAGCAATGATGTCAGTCTAGATACTAACATCCACCTGATCCAGGCCATGGTCTTTGCAGTTACTTGTAATGTATCATAAAGCTGGACACTGACTAAGGGTGATAGAAGCAGAATTGATGCCTTTGAGCTGTGGTGCTGGAGAAGAGTATTGAATATATCATGGACTGCTAAGAAAACAAAACAGGTTCATCTTGGAGAAGGTGAAACCAGGCTGCTCCTTAAAAGCAAAAATTTTGAAGCTCCATCTGACATACATTGGGTATCTTGCAAGGAGGGATCAGTCCTTAGAGAGAGACATCATGCTTGGAAGGTTGGAGGAGACAGTACAAGAGAAGATGACTGACCCCAGATGAAATGGATTGACTCAGTGACTGGGGTAATGGGGGTAGGTGTGTCAGAGGCAATGAAGTTGGCTCAAGATAGAGCAGGGTTCAGGACTATGAGTTGCAAGTGACTTGGCAACACATAACAACAAAAGGGTGAGTTACTATGAGTTGAAATCAACTCATCAACAGTGGGTGAGATAGATAGATAGATAGATAGATAGATAGATAGATAGATAGATAGATGATGGACAGACAGACTGGAGCACTCTGAGTTATCTGTAAGAATCACCTGGAAATTGATAAGAATCACTTGGGGATTTATGATGCATTTTAGGTAAATCCTCATGTGATATATATTCACTTGTTGTTGATTGACTTCGAGTCGAGCATGACTCATAGCAACCCTATGAACAAAAGGCCTGAAGCCCCTCTACAACTATTAATATTTATCAAAGTTCATAGAGTCTCCAGAGACATGTTGTTTAGGACGTGGATGTCACTCCTGCTTCCTTATATTAGAATGCTTGTTTTAACAAATTTGTTGGATGATTCTTGCGTATATGTAAGAATCACATGGAAATCTATTCACTGACTTGGCAGTCTTGGTAAAATGTAGATCCCACTTTAGTCTGTCTGGGATGAGAAAGCAACTTCTCAGCAGAGGGTGGGAAAGGGGTGAAGCCGTTGGGTTCAACCCACTTGAGCCACCACTTCCTTCTCAGAAGGACGGAGACAGTGTGATGTGAGCATGTGTAATGGTAGTGACAAGGACGGGCAGCTGCCACTCCCACGTCCTTAGCCCCTCCCTTCACCTGCCTGCAGAGTTGTTCAGAGGTCAGGCTTGCTTTATAGATATCATGCTGTCCAAGATAAGAGGCATTAGAACCCCTAGAGGTGAAATCCACCTTCCTTCTAAAGAGGTCTATTTAAGTCGATAGCCAGGAAAGTAGACAGTATGTATAATGGGATGAGGAGTGTGGTGTTTGGTAAGAGAACAGAGGAGAAGTAAACCTCATCAAGGTGGAAGCTTTATGGAAGAAAATGACACTGGAGCTGACTTTTTGAAAATAGCATGTGAATCAGTTGAGCCAAAAGATGAGAGGCACTAAAATGTTCAAATTCAAGATGCATTTGTGGAACTGCATACACTTCTGTCAGTATGACAGGAAAAGGTAGAAATAAGCCTGGGTCAGCAGACTGGGGCTGTCATGACGGAGCAGGGGAGGAATGACACCAAGAACAAGCTGAATCCACACTGTGGCACGAATCATCGGCCTACGTCGCGCAGAGAAGCAATGCGACACCATATACGCCGTGACCACTGCTTGTCGTGTGTGAACGTCCGGTTTTCTTCCCTCGAAAGCGGAGGCCTGTCAGCAAAATGAGGATGACTAAGTATCCGCACTGGGCTCTCTTCGGATCTTTTCTCGCATTGTCCCTCCTGCTTCTCCATCATCCGCCGAGCATCTTGCTGGTTCAGGGCTAGTCTTTATCCGAGGCTTGTCTTTATTGTGGTAGCTGAAATGCATCCTGTCAAGGTTGATGGCGGTCTGAGGGGCCTCCACCTGCCTGCAATCATGCAAATGTCAGGCTTCAGCCGCGGACCTCATCAGTGCTAATGCCTTTGTGCCGCTGAGGCTTGTTCTCATATTTTACTGGACAGAGTTGTTGGGGAAGGGTGGCATATAATGAGGCCCGTTCTCTGATGATGACGTTCTGTTCTGGGGGGGCGGAGGAAAGCCTCTGCTGATTAGCCAGAAATATTATGTAAGCCAGTGGTGACTTTTGACAGAGAAGAATCTCTAATTGAATCCTAAATTTCAAAAGTGAACCCTTATGTCTGTCTGCTTCCTACCAGCTGCAGCTCTGGGGCTAAGCTGCTTAGTCTTGACATTTTCTGTTCGTTGTTGTTGACATGGACATGTAACAAGCACAACAACAAAGATATGTTTATTAAGTTGATTCAATCCTTTCTCATAATTCCAGACAACCATAAAAGGGAACTTTTGTTTTTCTTCGATATTCCATTCTCATAAAATTCTCTTGGAAATAAACTTAAGAGGTTTGAACCCTGTCAAATCACAGTCAAGTTTATATGGTTTTCTTTTCTTCTTAAGACCTTTCCTTTGAATTCTCCTGGTTTGGTGCATAATGTGTGGTGCTACTAATTGCAGGGTTGGCATTTAGAATCAATGAGCCACTCAGAGAGAGAATGATAGACATTTCCTGCTCGAAAGACTTAAAGTCTCTGAAACCAGTGGAAGGTTGTTGTGTGTCAGGACCAGTTTGACTGGCGGTGGGTTTAATTACATCTTACGTAGTCCCTGGGTGGTGAAGCCATTCAACTGCTAGCAGAAAGGTTGGCTGTTCAAATCCACCCTGTAGTTCCTCAGCAAAACCCCCTGATCCTCTGCTTCCCAAACGTCACCACAGAAACCCTTGTGGCACGTAATGCATAGGTCCACGGTGACGTAGGTCACATGAGTCAGGGTCCCCCCAACCCCCTGCAATGGCAAATGTTTTAATTATTATTATAGCTTGTAGTGTATTATTTCAAGGAATTAAGGAAATGAAAGACAAGATCAGGAGCAAGTGCAGCACAAACCCTTGACTAGGGCACATTTGAATGGCATTTACATAATACAAGCTGTGGCACCTCAGGGAATGACGAGGCTCCTTCCTCTGTGTTCATTAGCATGTCATGCTATTAGGATTCACACTTAGTTTTAATCCGAATGAACAAATGTGAATTCTGCCACAATACACCGAACTAGCTTGTGTTTGGCACTGGGGGCCTGGATAAGCAGTTACACATGCAGTGTTTAACATATGGTTAGAATTGGAGCCAATTGTAAACTGGTGCTGCAAACAATTATGAAGCTACTATTTACCTCCCATTTACTATTTGTATGGGACTATTCTAAGCATCCACAAACAACAACTCATTTAAGCCCCACTCCCCATACCCTAAGAAAAAAATAACACAGAAAGGTTATGTGTCTGTTTTGTTGACAACAGGAAGCCAGTGAAACTAGGAATGAAAGCTAAGGTCTGTTACTGAAATACAGATCCAAAGACACTACACTCAACAACATTGAGAAATGTTAACTTCAGAAATAAAAAAGAGGGAAAATCGGGCAACTCACTTCCCACTGATCGGCACCGTGACTGTGACAATGGGGTAAGGTGGATTGGAGATGGTAAGGTTGATTTAGGACAGGGCAAGGTTCAGAGTCATTGTTCATAGGGTCACTAGGAGTCGTAGTTGACTTGATGACCCCTGACAACAACAACAACCGCCACTGAGCCTGTTCTGATTCATAGCTATTGTGGAGCAGAGTAGAAACGCCCCCATAGAGGTTCTGATGCTGTAAATTTGTAAGCACACTGCTTCATTTTTCTTCTGTAGAGCAGCTGCTGGTTCAAACAGTCTTTCAGTTAGTATCCAGGGCATAACTCACTGTCCCACTGGGCTCCCCCTGCAAATCAGGAATAGAAGCATTTGAAATGTATGGCTGTCTCCTTTGTTATGAAGGTAAAATAATGAACCCAGCTGCCATTACTGAACACGTTGATTAAAGAGTCCATAGAATAATCTTGCCTAAAAGAATAATTCTGTAAAATTCTGTAGTCTAGACTTTCTCATGCCATAAGGGTCAATGAACTCCTGAAACTATTAATTGCTCTGATGTAATCTTTAAGCCTTTAGCCAAAATATTACCTGAAATTATTTTAAACCCAAATAGCAATTTAACTTAATGGGGATGGTCAGGTCAGAGACAATAAGACTGGCAAGGGAGAGAGCAGGGTTTAGAGCTGCTGTACATATGAGTCAAAGGCAACTCATTGGAACATAAGAGAAACAATAGTAAGGGAGCAATGGTGACCTAGTGACAAGAAGCTGCGCTGCAGTCCCAAAGGCACATGGTTCTAACCCACCAGCTGCTCCACGGGAGAGGGATGATGCAATCTCCTCCCATGTGATTAACTGCCTTAGAAAACCTTCCAGACGATCAACTGTGGGTCGGCTCCAACTCAATGGTACACCACACAAGTAAAAAGTATTTGCAGTGAACATAATACTTGATTGAGAACTTTTAATATGGGATCAAATTGACAGAAGTGGCAACTTGAAAGGTTAGATAGGAACCCCAGGGTCAGTGAGTCTATGTTCATAAAAGAGGAATAACTCAGAAAAGGAAGCTGGCAATGCTTGTACAACTTGAAAATGGATTCAAGGTTGCTTAATTATACATATAGAAACTATTTAATTGGTATATGCTTTGTTCTGTGTGTTTTCAACAACACAAAACAAAATTTAGAAGGGGGAAAAAGAGAGAGACATTGGCTCCGTTAACAACTAGTTGTCTTTCAGGTAATTGGAAGCTTCCAGAAATGAGATGGGCTATATGAGGGGGAAATGCTCATGTGGGATGTTAGATTTGAAGCTTCCTGGAATGACTCAATCGTCTGCATTTTGATTTCGTAAATCATGATAATTTTCAGTGTACCAGTGTCATAACTAGCATAAAAAAATTAAATATTCCAGATAACGCAAATAAGTCGATTTTAAGCCTCTTTAGTACTGTCATTGATTATTAAAGGAGAAATAAATTAAAATAGTGTATATACTTTGATGGGGGACAGGTGAAGGAAATGGGAAAAATCCAGTATAAAACATGTATCAAAACTTTATAAATAAATTAGTATAAAATAAAAAAATAGTGTATGCTAATTAGAGATTTAAACAAAGGAAGGATTATGATTTTCAGTAAGAAAGCCAGCCTAAACTCATTCCATTAATGATAAATCAAATATAAAATCTCTCTTCCTTGTTGTTGTTGTTGTTATGTGCCGTCGAGTCGTTTGCGACTCATAGCGACCCCATGTACAACAGCCCTAAACCCTGTTCTATCCTGTGCCAGTCGCATTGCCTCTGACACACCCATCCCGATTACCCCAGTCACTGAATCAACCCACCTCATAGAGGGTCTTCCCCTCCTGCATTCTCCCTCCACTCTACCCAGCATGATGTCCCTCTCTAAAGACCTGTCTCTCCTTACAACATGTCCAAAGTATGTCAGGCAAAGCCCCAGAATCCTTGCCTCCAAGGAGCAGCCTGGTTTAACCTTCTCTAGGATGAATCTGTTTGTTTTCTTGGCAGTCCATGGTATATTCAATACTCTTCTCCAGCACCACAGCTCAAAGGCGTCAATTCTCCTTCTATCCTCCCTAGTCATTGTCCAGCTCTTTGATGCATAACAAGTGATTGCAAAAACCATGGCCTGTATCAGGTGCACCTTAGTCTCCAGAGAGACACCGTTGCTCTTGAGTACTTTAGAGAGGTCCCTAACCGCAGACTTTCCCATCGCAATATGTTTTTTTTATTTCCTGACTACTGGTGCCAAGAGACTCTCTTCCTAGCATGTTATTTATTTTGTATATGTTAATGATTTGTAGTTCAAAATCTCTCTGAAGAAAACATTATTTTTAAAGAATATACTGAAATATCCTTTGAGAGACTATCTTCCTAAAATCTTGCTGAATATCAATGTGACTACACTCTTTTCAAGTTAAATACTCTAGGAAACATTGTTCTTGTTGTTGTTTTATCTTGTAATCACCTCTGGTGAGACTTTAGAATTCCTCCATGTACTATGTGAAGATAAATATTTACCTCATGAGAATTTTTAAAAGAATATGAAAAGTCTGTGGTTTTCCTTGACAAAAATCTAACAGTCCAGGAACTAAATTTCGTTGTTGTTTTTGTTGTGTACCTTTGAGTTGGAATCAGCTCATTGCTGACCCTCCAGCGGGTTTTCACAGGCAGTTAATTGCACAGGAGGAGACTGCCCATCCTTTTCCCAAAGAGCAGCTGGTGGTTTTGAACTGCTTGCCTTCAAGATTGAAGTGCAGGTCCTGACCACAAGGCCAGCAGAGTTCGCACATAGTGAAATGATGTATCAAAAAAGGTAGCATGACTTTGGGATTATTTTTGTTTAATAGATAAATTGCATGGCATATCACCTTTCATATATATAATCACTGACTCTGAATATAAAAGTAAATATATGCTCTAGGAAACATTTTGGAAACTTCAAATAAACATAAATAACAACCAAAAAAGCTCCACTGTCTTTGAGTCAATTTCAACTCATAGTGACCCTCTTCTGGGTTCCAAGACTGTGTGTCTTCACAAGTAGAGATTACCCAGCTTTCTTCCAGGGGAGTGGCTGGAGGATTCAAGCTGTTGGCCTTTAGATTAACAGCCCCAAATGTAATCAACTATACCCACACCGGGCCCCTCACTAACACCAATGAATTAGAAAAATGTATTCATAATTGCAAAAGTCAGTTGAAACCACTGTTAATGCTTTCATCTATTCTCTTTCTTAAAAAAAAAGTTATTAAGTAGCTAAACAAAGGGGTTTTTTTATTTTTATTTTTTTTAAAACAAACTTTTATTTATAAGCAACAGGACGTTTTTCGTTATAAGTAGCTGAAGTGATTAGAAAGCTATACAGCCTCACTCGGTCATTTAACTCACGCATTTTCTTGTTCTTACTAGACTTTATGGATTGGAGCTCTGGTGGGGTATTGGATATGGTAGTGCTGTCAACACAAAGACATGGGGTTCAAATTTCCCAGGTGCTCTTCAGGAGAAAGACCTGTAATCCTCTCCCATGTGTTTACAGCTTCTGAAAACTCACCGGCCGGTTAAGTAGCAGTCAATTCTGACTCAATGGCAATAAATTGAGAGTTTATATATTATATAGTAGGGCTCTTTGTGATGATACTTAATGTTAACAGAGAACCAGTAGATTACAATACTTGGAAGTTGGGGGCTATGCCTTGTTTCTCACTATATCCTCTTAGCTATCAATAGAGAAAATGTGTGGTATGGGCATATTAACTTCTTATTGAACTGAATTGTCTTCTTTTGCACTTGAAAAAAGGTGTATTCTTATGATAATTTTGATCAGTGCTACACATTTTAAATGATAAGAGAATATTCTTCTAAAATGGCTCTCTCACTAGCAAAAAGTAAAAATTATTACAAAGAAGAAGTATTAGATATCTTTTATATTTTGGAATAAATAAGTATACATTTCAACCTGATACTAATACATTGTGTGTGTTTGTTTACCCTCTAGTACTTTCTTTTTCAAAATGATATTACAAAGAAAGGAGCATACTGTTCTTTAAACTCGAGATGAAGTTAACCTTTATTTCATGTTGTTGCTGTGTACCATTGAGTCAGAACTGACCCAGAGTTGACCCTCCAGCGGGTTTCCAAAGGCAATTAATTGCACAGAAGGAGATTACTCATCCTTCTCCCGTGGAACAGCTGGTATAGTCAAGCCACATGTCTTTGAGACTGCAGTGCAGCTTCTTACCACTAAGCCACCAGATCTATATTATTATTATTTAAATTCTGTATGTCTTTGAAGTTTTTCTCCTTTCAAACTCAAGGAATTGCCCTTCAGTAGGAACTGACTTAGCTTCAGTAGGTTTCTGATGTTACACATTGCACAGGAGGAGATCAGCCATCTTTCTTCCTCAGCTGCCAGTTAGATGTGACCTTTGAGTTGGCAAGTGTAACACCTTTCACGCCGGCAAACCTGCGTATCCTCTCCTTCACGAGGCGAATATGCCAGAAACCCTTTATCCTTAACTGAACATTACTGTGTGAGAAGCTGGATGCCAAAGTCTTCTCTGACTCATGAGTGGCCCTCTGTAGAACAGAGCAGAACACCGCCAGTCCTACACCGTGTGCCCAAGGTCCTCTGTTCTGAAGCTCACTGCTGTAGCCCTCATGTTAACCCACGTCACTGAGGGACTTCTCTCACGTGGTCCTCGATCAAGGCTGACGTCTTCCTCCAGAAACGGATAATGTGCTCAAAGGGTAGGAAAGGAAGCCTCACCATCTGTGCTTCTAAGCATCCTGATAGCACTTCTGGCAAAACCATCACATATTGAGGGTTGTCAACGATTCATCCACCAAACCTATATTCAGTTTCTCAAATTATTTGCTCCGTGTTGTTAGAAGGGGGGAAGAAATACTACCCTGTTACAGAACTTTCCTGAATTGAAAGCATGAAGTATCTATCCCCTTGTTCTCGTCACATAACTGGTTGGTGATCTTTTGAGCAGGTTGTGTGTTCTGGAATTATCATTCTTTGCAATGTTATCCATCATTTGTTATGATCCATGCAGTTGAATGCCTTTGCATAGTCAATAATACAGATAAATATTGTCTGGTATTCTGTGCTTTTACCAAGATCCACGTGATATCAGTTCAACTCCTTACCATTAAGAGCAACCACTGAGCCACCGGGGCTCCCCCTTGGATCCATGTGATATCAGCAATTATATCTATTGCTTGTTTCTACAAACACTTCTGAATCCAGTTTGAACCCTTCCACTTCGTGGTGAGGCCTTTCAAATTTCCTTCATGATTCATAAGCACATCATGAATGAAATCCATTTATTAAAAGATCTTAACTGATGTTCAGTCAATTCCTGCAGCTCTGTTTGCCATCAATGCTTTCAGTGTAGCTTGAACTTCCTCCTTTAGGACAATTGGTTCTTGATCATATGCTGTTCCTGAAATTCTAAGTTGTTTTTGGTACAATAATTCTATATATTCTTTTCATCTTCTTACATTATTCAATATTTGGTTCATTGAATCCTTGTCTATTGCATGAGGGGTTAATAGACATGAAGTGTTTCTCTTTAGGCAAAGTATTAACCAAAGTATTTAATTTTTGGAATACAGTTTTATATGGTGATAAAAACTAGAGGCTTAAATTTTTCATTAGTTCTTTCAGTTTGAGAAATCCTGAGTATGTTCTTTCCTTTTTTGTTTTTTAACTCCAGGACTTGGCGCATTTCATTGTAATTCTTTGTATTGTCTCCTCAACCTGCCCTTTGAAGTCTTCTGTTCATCCCTCGTCTTTCATTTCTTTCCTTTGCTCTAGTTTCTCTACGTTCTAGAACAGGTTTGAGAGTCTGTTTTGGTCTTTTCTTTGCATCACGGATCAAATCTCTTCTTGAGATGGATTCTAAACTTAGGTGGGATAAAATCAAGGTTTTATTTTAGGTCCAGTGGTCTTTCTTTCATTTCCTTCTTGTTCAACATGAAATTGCACAAGAGCAATTGATGGTCTGTTCCATAGTGAGCCCTGGTCTTGTTCTGACCGTTGATGTTTTCCTCGAGTGGCCCAGCTTGCAGCATCACAGCCACACACAGGCTATCATATATGACAAATTGACCCACAGTGGTTGTACTGGATCATAAGGGATTTAAAATATTTACTGAAAATGCTTAAAGACTTTGTTCAGGTATTTATAAATGCTTTTTTTTTTTTTTACTGACTACTATTATTTGTTCTTTATTTTCTGCAGGAAGATTTTCCTAACCTAGGAAATTCTTGCATGAATTATAAAGAAAATTACTATTTGATACTAAATATGTTCTTTTTTTAAATTTTTTTTTAATATATTCTTGTGTACAACAAAGGAGTCTTGTCTTTATTAGTTGGTGACTTTGGATATAAACTATGTACAAAACAACAAATACAATTGAAATTTTTACATTATTATCTTTCAAGACTGTAGTATTTGGTCAGGAGTTTTTGTGTAATCATCAGCAATGAGAGAGAAATTGTATCTGTCTGATATTTTTTCATAGGGTTTTCTCTGAGTTTTCATTGATGTGAAATATTTCTGTTTAGGGAGTATTAGCTGAAGTATTTTATTTTTGGAATATATATTTCTTTGATAGTCATAATTAGGCACACCTTAGTTTCTAGGTTGACATATTGCTTTTCAGTATTCTAGCGAGGTTCCTGATATTCTATTTTTCCAATTCAATTCATCTTTTTTTATTTCCTGACTGATGGTGTTAAAAGTGTTGATTGTGGAGCTAAGCAAGCTGTAATTGTTAACAACCTCAATCTCTTCTCCATCTATGATGATGCTGCCATTTGGCCCAGTGGTGAGAATCTTTGTTTTCTTGATGTTGAACTTCAATCCATACTGAAGACTACAGTCCTTGATCTTCTGTAGCAAGCACTTCAAATCCTCCCTATTCAGCATGCAGGTTGTTGATGAGTCTTCCTCCAATCCTGATGCCACATTCCTTCTCATACAGTCCAGACACCTGGATTATCTATTCTGCATATAGATTGAAAAGATGTGGAGACAGTATACATCCCTGGTGTACACCCTTCCCGGTTTTGAATCATGCAGTGTCTCCTTGCTCTGTTCTGACAACTGCCTCCTGGTTCAAATATAGGTTTCACATAAAGCATATTCAAATGTTCTGGGATTCCCATTCTTCTCAGAGTCAGCCACAGTTTGTTGTGATCCACACTGTCAAATGCCTTTGCGTAGTCAATAAAACACAGATAGACACATTCCGCTGGTATTCTCTGCTTTGAAAATACCCTAATTATAAAAGATTTTATTATAAAATGAGAAAGTCCAGAAAAGTGGTATGGACACACTCCTCATTATGATGGTAGACCAAGTGAGGATTAAGGCAGAGTAGCTGAAGGCAGCCTCAAGACTGACCTTATCTGGACATCACCAAGTGCCACATCTGAACCCAATATGCCATCAATTTATAAACACGTACTTTCTTTTCACTGAAGTAAGGTTATTATACATTTACTTTTTCCTGATGATGAAGACATTTTCTTCAGGAAAATATGATGGTTTCCATTAACATTAAAAATACACATGCTCTTTTAATAGAACTATTATCCTGTTTCCAAATATCTGATTTAAAGGGAAAAAAGGCTCCAATTGAATAAAGAAAACAGTAATCTTGTTGAGTGTATCTGGTGTGAAAATGCAGGGGTTTGAACTAGAGTGATGTAATTGAGAGTCCTGTAATTTCTCCACAAGTCATCGGGCAGCTGCTACTAGAGTGTTATGTCTGTAATATCATCACTGACATTTAGACCCTCCTCTCATTATTTTTATATAACAAGGTAATAGCAGTTAAAGGAACAGCTGTTGATTTCCCAAAAAAAAATGTGATCCCAAAAATATGTGAAGTCTGAGTTCACGTTCAGGAGTGCTTTTGTCAGCTGTTCTAGGTTCATACAGTTCAGCCTCTGTTCTTTGACTTCTTGGGTTCTTTAAGTGCGTGCATTCAAACACACAAGTCATGGAGAGTCCATTTTTTAAAAATGAATAACCTTGCTCTTTTCTGTTCAATTATTAGCTCTTTTGTAGGAAGAAAATACTCACTAGGGCTGTGTGTGTGTATGTGTGTGTGTGTGTGTGTGTGTATGCATATGCGTGCGTGTGTGTGTGTGTGTGTTAACCATATCTTTAATGCAAACATTAGTTTAACCAAGGATATATTTTCATTTTACAAAGAATTGTCTGAAACTTCTATTCCCAGCATGCAATGAGAAGTTGGTGAATCACTATTTTATTCTTCAGTCTATTTCATTTACTATAATTAGGAGTAATCTTCAAGGATAGAAAGAAAAGCCTCGCTGAAGTTAATATTCTCATTGTACAAAATAATACTAAAGAACTTTAACAAAAATGCAAAAGAATATAACAATTAGACTGTCTGCTTTTTAGCAGAGACACATATAAAGACACATCTATGTAACATAAAATCCCTATACCCAAGATGAACCAGACACACACAGATTTCTATAACAATAGTTAAGAGCATCCTTGGTGGCAGTGTTGTCATTGGGAAAGAGTGTAGGCTTTGAATATTGACTAGAAAATAAATGCCTTGGGTGTATTGCATTTTTACTTGGTTTGAACTTCAGCCTTCATTATGGGTTACATCTCAACTTCAAGAAAACCAAAAGTGTCATCACTGGGCCAGTATATCACATCATAATAGATGAATGTAAAATTGAAATAGTTTATTACTTCATCTTGCTTGGACCCACAGTCAACAACCCTTAGTACCACCAGTTAGAAGAGTAGGACATACACACAGAAAAAAAGAAGAGTAGAACACTGAGAGCATCGGGAAAGCTTGCAATCAGGGTCCCCTATAAAGTCCTCAGGAACAATAATGTTTGTTTAAAGACGAACGTGTGCTTGATTCACACTATGCCTTTTCTAATCACCTGCTGTTTATCTGAGATCCTGGCAGTGATTAAGGATAGCAGAAGAATGAACGCTTTTGAGCTGTGGTGTTGGAGAAGAGTACTGAATATCTCATGGACGGCCAAAAGAACATATAGATATATCTTGGAGAAAGTGAAACCAGAGTGCTCCTTGGAGGCAAAGATGGTGAAGCTCTCTCTCACGTCCTTGGACAAGGTTGTTAGGAGGGGCTATTCCTTGTAAAGGGACATCATGCTTGGAAAGGTGGAGGGTCAGCAAAGGAGAGGAAGACCCTGAAGTAGATGGGTTGATACAGTGACAACAGCAGTGAGCCCAAGTTTATTGTGTATTGGGCATGATGAGAATGACACAGGACAGGACAGGACAGGACAGGACAGGGTTCAGATCGGTTGTTCCCAGGATCACTGTGAATCGTACTTGATTCAATGTAACCCAACAGCAACAAGAAGAACAATGGCTAGGACATAGTAAACACTGACAAAGAGATTAACTAATAGGGTAGGTTAGTAGGTAAATGGATGTATACCTGAATAAATGAATAGAATTCATTAGAATCCTAGCTTGGCCATTTGCATAGCATTCTGTATTGAAAGCATCACTACTCAATACATGGTTAGTATTGTTGCTGGCCTTGTTTGTTGCCTCTGAGTTGACGCTCAGTCATGGGGACTTTCTGAAGAACACAGCACGATGTCTGGTCCTGTGCAATCTTCATGATGGTGTATTTTAGTAGATTGTTATGACTTGTGTCCATCTTTCTCACTGAGGTTTCTCCCCCAATGCGGTTACCCTCATTACTTGTTTTGAGACAAGTTTTGAAATCTTTGATCCTTGCTGTTTTCAGAGTCAGAGTGAAATCTTAGGAAAAAAATAAAGCAAATGTAAAAGCATCCAGATAATTATGCCTTAAATGGCATATGAGCAATCTTATGAACGCTGGTCACCTATGAGGTGAGGGGTTGCACTGGAGCCGGAGAAAGATGGACAGTCTCCTCCTGTGTAATCAGTTGCCTCTGAAGACCTGCTAGAGTGTCAGATGAGGATGGGTTCCAACTTAGGATGGTGAGTGAGTGAGTGAGTGAGTGAGTGAGTGAGTTAATAATCTCATAGCCCACCTACTTCTGTTAATGTGTCTGTAATTTAAGGACCAAAGGGATGATCTGACTTGCTCAATGTCTCTTTCATATCTCTGCATGAAAAGTATAAACACTTCATATGGGAAAAGTTAAAGTCTAATGATTGCACACGAGGTAACTTATTAAATCAATAAGCTTATTCAATGAATAAAGTTATGTAGTCTCTTTCAAATTCAGGGTGAGCCATAAAGGACTGGACCCTATTCTCTGGGAGATAATCAATCAAAGGAGACTCATCTGTCAATAAATATACATAATAATTATAATAGGAAGGCACGCATGCCACGGTGGACGTGTGAGCAAAGGGCTGAATGAAGGTGCAGAAGGATGGGGCTAACCTAATTCTGGAGACTTGAGAAGAAGAGCATTAAACAGTTAACTGATGGGAGATAAGAGAATCAAATGGACTTTGCTGGGTCTGCAAAAGAGACATCTTGAAAAGTTTTAGTTAAGCTCAGTTTGGTACTAAAAAGGGAAGCAGAGGACTAGTTTAAAGCAGAGACGACTGGTTTCAAGCAAATGGCTAATCAATGTCACTTACTTAGACCTGTGTGAGGACACGCGTGTACAGCCAGCCCAGTTGTGTATGACCTCATGGCACGACTTGGAATCACTGTGCCATCACACGTGGTCTGCAGCATCCGTGCCGTGCACACCTTGAAGGGAGACCAGCCTTTGCTTCCTGACCTCCCAGCAGAGGCCCTGTCATGTTGTCAACACCCAACAAATGCTTTTTAGAATTGACTTACATCCCCCAACCAGTATATTAACAATCGAAAAAGAAAAGAACAAACAAGCTGTGTGATTTCCTCCAGACACCGTTGTAATTTACCATCCAGGACAGGCTCACCAATCAAACATTTATCTCCAGTCCTTGAGAGGATAATTTACCTTCAGCAATCATTATTAATACCTGTTACCAACCTGGGACCATAGCAAAATGGAACTTATGAAAAAGTGCCTGTCTTTTTCTCAGCCTCGAAGTAATTATACCTTTCAAAAAACTATCTTTTTGGGGTTTCCAGATGACAGTGTTTTTCAAATCTCAGGTTGCAAAACCTGAATCACTTTATCAATAACGTGCTGGATAGAGACATGCCCAAGGTTACTGAAACAGGGCCATAAATCACAGGCTGGGAGATGCGTCTCACAGGGTGAGAAAGGGGAGATCATGTAACACTTCGTAGATGGAAGTCACATATAAGTTACCATACCTTGAAAATTATATAAAAAAGCAATTGTATAGAAAAACAGTAGTTATTTTATTGTCCAGTTAAAAACATTTAAATAATTTTGATAAAGGATGAGTGTTGAGACTTACTTTAACAATACATTTGGGCAAAATGAATTCTTGGTTCTAGCTGCCAAATGAATAAATATGTGCCATATATTCTTAATATTAACATAGAAAACAACCTGATAAAATGGCTTTTGTAATGGCTTTGAAATCTTTATATGTGATTTTATTCCCTTCAAAGACAAGCTTTTACCTTAGATTTCCTAAAAGGAGACTGTGTCGTAAATATGAATAGTGAGAAATTAGAGCGCTACTCAAGTGAAAACACAGTCAGACTGATGCCAGTGACCCAGATTGAAATAATGCAGGAAACTGAAGTGCCAGTCAGACAATTTGCTTTTCTCTTTTTCTCATAAATCCTTCACCCTTCCTATTTTGGGCTCTGTTCTTCCCAGCTCAAGTCTCATTATTTTCTTAATTCTTTCAATGTGGAAACTTCAAACTTTTGTTACCACTTCTGTATGCTCATACAAGGCTATTCTCAAGGAATGTAAATTTTTATCGTGGGAGCATGCATATTCCCAAATGTTAGGGACCTCTAGTGGTATAGTTCGTGGGGAGTTGCCCTGCTCATCCAAAGGGCCCCCCTCTGGCTGTTTGAATCCCCCACTGGCTCCGTGGGAGAAAGGTGGGTGATCTCCTTCCCTGCTATTTACAGCTTCTGAAAACTGGAAGGCTAGATGTTCAGGTATGGCTTGGTTAGGACTCGATAGCATAGGTGCCAACCTGCCACCCAAATTTGGTGCCACAACCCAATCAGAAAGTACAAGTGTTACCTAATGATTGCTGGCAGGTTGGCAGATACTATGGACTGGCAAAAGAACACATGAATCTATCCTGGAAGAAATGCAACCCAAAAGCTCCTAAGAGGTAAGGATGCTGAAGGATGATGAGACTTGAACAGGGATACCGTGTATTTCGAGCAAGTTGTTGAGAGCTAGTCCTTGGGAAAGAAGAGGGTTGGACAGCAAAAGAGAAGATTCACAATGAGATGGATTTTGACCCAAAGAATGCAACAATAGGCTTCAGTATGGAGGAGATTGGTCAAGGTGTGGTCGAGTTTTCACTCTGTTGTTCGTGGTGTCACTGTGAGTCATAGTTGACCTGATGGTGTCTAACAACAACAATATTTGCCACTCTATTTTCATCATTAGGCAATGCCAGTGCCTTCTGGTTCTGACACACTTCTCTGGCAATGGACTGACTAAACAACCCAGCCTGGGTTACCAGCTCAGTGACCCTAGACGTTTCACCGAGAAGAAGACCTCATTTATCTCACATATAAACTGAACAGCAAAGACTAAATAACCTCGGAGGCTCCCTTTCCTCTTCAACCTTCTGTGTCTGATTTAGCATCGGGTTCTACATTTATTTATAATATTCTGGTGAATCACTGAAATTGTAACCATTTATTGTGAAAATCCTCTGAGAGAAAAAAAAAGAAAAGTGCCTGTGGGCCTGGTCATGTGGTTAGAGCCTAAGAGAATCCAATTTGATATAAAGTCATTTCACTCAAGTGCTATGTGGCGGAGATTCTGCTGAGGTAGGGCATTTGAGCAGAGCACCTTGAGACCAATGTCACAGAAAATATTCTTGCAAATAATTAATGGTGTGTGTATATATATTGTCACCTACCTTGCTGGAGCCCAGCAATGCCTCCAAGTAGATTAGTGGTCCTTACCCAGGTGCCCGACCATTCCAGTACATACTTTTCTCGATGATCATTATGCTGAAATAAATCCAAATTAAATTTTATGAACCAGGATTAAAATTATGAGCCTACAGTATTGAGCCTCCTAATAGCAGTTATTTTTATTGAAGTATTAAAGCAATTGGCTTGAGTCATCTTGGAAACATAGCCTTCATATTTCAAATACAGTTAGGAGGCTGTCAGCACATATTACCAGGGGTTGAAGATATTTGCTTATTAAATGATTTTTACCAGGAAAAACCCATTACAGGAAGCATCTTGTTTACAAGGGTGTCCTGGGGATAGTAAGCAGAGAACAACATGTTACATTGAATTATAGAAATAAAATAAGCTGACTCAACTACTAGATTCTAAAGCAACATAAGATGCTATTTGAAAACCAAAGACAACTGCAGCTTAAATTAACTGACAAACAGACTTGTGTTGTAGAGTGTAAATATTAAGAGGAAAATGCCCACCTGAAATTATAGGCTCATGGACTGCTAGGAGAACAAAGAGGTTTGTCCCGGGGAAGGTAAAGCCGGAATGCTCCTTCGAGTCAAGGATTCTGAACATATTTTGGGCATGTTGCATAGAGGGACTGACTGGTCCTTGGAGAGGGACATCATGTTTGGCAGAGTGGAGAGACGGCAAAGGTGAGGAAGACCTCCAATGGGATAGATCAATTCTATGACTGGAGTGGTGGGAATAAGTGCATTTGAGATGGCTAGGTTGGCACAGGATAGAACAGCATTTAGAGCTCTTGTACACAGGGTCGCTATGAGTCGCAAGCAACTCGATGACACATAACAACAACAACCACAACAGCACTCTGGTGTAGGCTTCCGTGGTCCCCCTATTCTTTAAATTCATTTTCTTTCCTCATCCAGAAGATCTAGAAGTGTGGCATGCCGTGGGAAGGATCATGGAGGAGTTCAGAGTCGAGGGAACAGACTGAGTAAGGTAGCCCTGGGTCACATGCTAGCTATTTGAACTTTGTTCAGGGTTTAACCTCTGTGAAACTCAGTGATCTCAATATTTGTAGACGAAGATGAAATGATAGCTCAGTGTTGAAGAGGCAAGTAAAATGACACGTAGTGAAATCTCTGGTGGCCTCGTGTAAGAAGCTGTAGCAGCTCCACAGGAGAAGGGTACACACTCTCTTCCCATGCAGTTTACTGCCCTGAAAACCCACTGGAGGGCCGGCTGTGGATCAGTTCTAACACGAGAGCATACAACAAAAGCAAATGAAATCTATTACACACTTCATTGTTAGGTATCCCTGAGACAATCCAATCTCACAGTAACTTTATGTGATGGAGTTGAATTGCCCCGTAGCATGTCCTCGGCCACAATCTTCATGAGAGCATGTCTTTCTCCCAAAGAGCCACTGGTGGAATTAAATTGCCAAACTTTTGAACAGAGCAGAAGCCACGCTCTTAACCACTGTATGACAAGGATCCCTTATCCTGACTCTAAGCACACAAGACGTGTTGAACACATGGAAATGGCAATATTACGAGCATTGATCTTCCAGGCCAGGTGCACAGGTCCTGGAAGACTCAAGATGTGCTTTTCATTTTTCTTTTTTAAAATGATACATGTTGTTGTTAAGTGTCATCGAGTCACCTGTAACTCATTAGCTCTGAGCGCTGGCCTGTCTTGAGCCAATCTCACTTACTCCAACACACCTCCACCCATTATCCAAATTATCGTATCAGTCCATATTATTGGGGTCTTCTTCTCCTCCATTGTCCCTCCATCCTTCCAAGCATGGTGTCCTTCTCCAAGGATTGGTCCCTTCTGGCCATGTGCCTAGGTAAGTGAGTTTGTGAGATGGAGCTTCAGAATCCTTACCTCCAAGGAGAAACTTGGCTTCACCCTCTCTAGTACAGACCTGTTTCTTTTCTTGGTAGTCCATGGTATGTTCAAGACTCTTCTCCAGCACCATAGCTCAAAGGTATTGATTCTTCTTCTGTCCTCTTTAGTCATTGTCTGATGCATAGCAAGTAATTGTGAAGACCATGGCCTGGATCAGGCACACCTTAGTCCCTAGACTGACATCATTGCTCTTTAGCACTTTGGAGAGGTCCCTGACGTCAGATTTCCCCAATGCAGTTCATCTTTTGATTTCCTGACTGCTGGTGCCAAGAGTGCTGATTGCGAAGCTGAGCAAGCTGAAATTAACAATCTCAGTCTTTTCTCTATCGATCATGGTGCTGCCAACTGGACCAAATGATATATACTACACACCGATATACGTATCATCCATTCTCAGAGAACAGTCCCACCAGCCTCTAAGTAACTCTCAGCTGAAAAGTGGACACTTCTTCGTTCAGCAGGTCTTCCCCATTCAACCACGCTGCCTTTAGCGTCTCTGGCATCTGTCCATTTCATTTTAGCTCCAATACCATTTGTCCTAATCGGACCACTACTTCTGCTCTCTGAATTACTGTCCTTCCCTACCCCTCCCAGTCCATTTTCACAGCCAGTATCATCCGTTTCCACCTCGAAACTCACACTCCTACTTCTCTCTGAAGTTCTCTAAACTGGACATTACTTCTTCTGGCTCATGCTTTCATTCTTCCCTAAGCACACGAAGATGTTTGTTGTTGTTGTTGTTGTTGTTTCTCTTTGGGCCTTTGATCCTCTCCACCTGGAGTATTTTTCTCTCTGTCCACCATACTCGTTAGGGGCCATTATGCCTCAAAGATGCTTCCTCTAAGGAAGGCTAACTAACTTGAGACACAAAGAATGTGGAGAATCGAATGAAGCCAACAGAGAGATGATTAAAACTATTCAGAAAATATTGGTTGAATAAATGGATAAACAAGTGAAGGAGGGAATGAATAATTTTGCCAAGATTTTCCTATAACCCATGTCACCGAGACCCTGATGTTCTATTAGTAACTGCTCATTCTGAAGGCATATCATAAAACTACTGTGTCATGTGGACTCAAATAGAAGTATAAACTTGTCTACTACTCTGTCTCCAGGGAGCTCTGAGCATTTTGAAATATATTCTTACGATAACCTCCTTCAAAGCTTGAGGAAACCAGGGCTGCCTGCACGTGGAGATGGACTCTTGTGGGTGTAGACAAGCCAGGCGACAGGCCAAGGAATATCTCTGCAAGGGAGGGCAGGCACGCACTGTGAGAATGCTCGACGCTGCTCCCCGCCTACTGCTGCCTCTTTTACACCTAGGACGCCTTTGTGAAAATGAAATGAATCAGGACATTTGACGAGGGCAGGCAGCAGAAATATTGGCAGCTGAGAGAACTGCTTGAGCTGTCCTCTGTGAAAACACATTTTTATCATAACTGGAAAAGACCTCCTGATAGAAAGTGAACAATAGAGAGAATGTTAAGGCCTTTCCTATCCCTTCCCCTCAATGCCCCGTTGAAAGCCATCCCTTTGTTACGGGTCTGTAATCTCATGGCTTCTCTCGTAACCGAGCAGGATGCCACAGAAGCTGACACCGAAGCCCCGGCCAATCCGGGTGCTCAAGCCACTTAATAAATATAAATGGTTGTTTTGGCTCCATGGTGCTTTCTGTTGGCTTTTGAAAAGCCAGAATGAAAGAGGGAGAACCACTAAACCCTATAAATCACTGAAAAGGACAGGTGAGTCGATGCATCTGAGAACCCTGCAATGGCAAAGAGACATCTTTATCTCACTCAGGGCGGCAAATCAGTATAAGCACGAAAGCCCCTCTGTTTCGCTTCTAGGCCTCTGTGTAAAGGGCATCCTCCAGATGAGACAGTGGCTGTATATAGTTGCCGGCATTCCTCTCCCTCTCCCTCTCCCTCTCCCTCTGTCTCCTCC
>NW_006399754.1:18109641-18114648 GCF_000299155.1 Elephantulus edwardii | reverse complement strand
AATGCACACCGCAGAGAAAGATCTCCATTATCTTTACAGAATACATGGACTGCCAAGAAAACAGATAGGTCTATCATAGAGAGGGTGAAACCAAGTATCTCTCTCCTTGAAGGCTAGGATTTTGAAGCTCTGTCTCATCACATAACTCGGGGGCATGTGGCCAGGAGGGACCAGTCCCTGGAGAAGGACATCATGCTCGGAAGGGTGGAGCGACAATGCAGGGGAAGATGACCCTGCATGAGATGGAGTGATTCAGTACCTGGGGCCATGGGGGTAGGTGTGTCGGAGTCGGTGAGACTGGCTCGGGACAGGGCAGGCTTCAGAGCTGCTGTACATCAGGTTGCTATAAATCGCAGGTGACTTGATGGTACATAACAATGACAAAGAGTACATTTTGTGCCATAATGGGGTTAATGTGGCTTTTCCTTTTCACTCTGTTTTTCCCTCTTTGGAGGGAGCTCTGGTGAGTGGCACAGTGGATTAAGTATTGGCTGCTAACAGAAAGACCACCAATCGCTCTGCAGAAGAGAGCTAAGCAGGCAGCCTGGCTCAGCACAGCTTACAGCCTTGGGAACCACCTAGGAAGTTCTGCTCGGTCCTGTAGGGTCTCAGTGAGTCTGAATGACCTCAATGCCTGTGTGTTAGTGCATCTTGTTATTGGTCCCTTTCCTTTCATTCAGTGGAGAAAGGGAAGCGTGGAGCAGGGATATCACCAGGAACCAATCTCCAGGGACTTGTTTTGAATTCGCGTACCCAAGTTGACTCTGTGAGTCCTAATGCACACTTGATAACAGCTCCCAGAGATGGCAGGGAGATGGGCTTCCACTGAGCTTTGAACAACAGCTCTAAACAGAATTAGAATGCCAGTCAAGCGTATTTCTTTCCTAGTCATCTTTTCTTTACTCGAGCAGTTTAGAAAGAAATGCATTTGAACCCAGTCCAGTTGACGGTTACTTGAGTGGGTTTGTTGTTGTTGTTGTGTACTTTTGAGTCAGAAGCAACCCATAGCTGACGCTCCAGCAGATTTTCAGAGGCAGTAAATCAGGTGGGAGAAAATCACCCATTCTTCTCCTGTGGAGCAGCTGGTGTATTTGAACTGCATGCCTTTGGGATTGCAGCACAGCTTTTACCACTCAGCTACCAGAGCTTCTGACTTGTCTTTGGAAAATTAACTTCGGCTGTTTCTCACCTTCCTTCCTCATAAATATGTGTCATTCATACAGTCACTCATCAAACAGTGTGGAAGGGTCACCACATACCAAATACCACATCAGACATGTTTTTTAAATGGTAAAACTAAAATAGTATCCTTCCCCAAATCCTGACTCATGGCACACTTATATGTATACTATGCAATAGAAGGTTGGTTTGTGGTTTTAATCTTCACAGAGGCCTCTCTTTGATGGTGCAGCTGGGTGGATTTGAACTACCAACCTTTAAGTTAGTCAACAAGTGCAAATAATTAGCTCGGAGAGCTGTATCTATTCCGGTAGTAGGTAAAAAAAGGTAAATCCTGTAAAACATAATGGGAAGAATGTTGCCGAGAGGAAGTTAAAATAGATCACGTATATGAAGCATCCAGCACACTGTTCGCTTCAATAGTTGGCACTTAAGACAGAAGGCCATATCCTCAGGCCTGCTGTTTGTCAAAATTACCCTTTCTCCATAAGGAAATTAAAATTCCCATCTCTTCTGTGCTGTGACTCTCATCAAGGTATCAATCTGATTATCTAATTAACGAATAGACATTTATCCAAAGAGGAACTTAGACTGCCACAAAATGTCTGCTATTTTAAAACTGAAGCTTTTTAACTCTAATGAAAGCCAGAGTAAGGCAACTAATAATTACACATCTACACTATTTCAAGTGTTAGGGAAGATACAATCCCTATCTTCAGTGGTTCTGAAGTCTAGTTGTTAAAAAAAAAACTGTGCATCAATGCATTAACAAAAGGAGAACTCAGCGTTAAAAGCAACAAATGTCTTGAATGATTGATGTCAGAAGGCCCTTCATGATTTCAAAAGTACTACGTGTCATTTCAACTGTGGGTGGGATAAGAGTTTAGAAGAAAAGAACTCATTCTCTCAAAGGACAACATGAGGCAGGGTAGAGCTGAAACTGTTCTTGCCTTAAAAATACATTTACAAAAAAAAGTACACTTATCTTGCTGACTCCCTTTTCATTAGTTCCCCAGTACACATCATCATGGAACTCAAATCTCAGCCACTTCTTCTGTCCTCACCTTTGTAACAGGTCCAACATCATTTGCTTGGTAATACAAAGATCATCATTCATGTCAGGGAGAGCAAATATTTAAAAGAGGAAAGTCAAGCTTAGACTCAGAAAGGGAATGAGTTATGAACCTATGAATCTGGAAGAACTCTGTCATATGAACACAATATATAACAGACAGCAACTCTTTATTAAGCATAATATATATCGTATATATTACATATATCATAATGTACTTGACCTTCCCAACAGCTGTGAAAATTAAAACATCCAGGCACAATAAAGGTGGATTTTCTTTCCCAAGACCACCCTGCTGATGGGTGTGGGATCACCAAAAAAGCTTGTGTCTCATTATGTCAGATAGAAGGGGAAAATGCTATATAATTTCATTTAAAACGATGTTCATAGTAAGGAAGTTTTTGCTACGTGCCCTCAAGTACAACTTATAGTGACCACATGAACGACAGATCTGAACCCTGTGCTATCCTGTGCCATGCTCATCATCTGTGGCACAGGGGAGCCCACTGCTGCAGTCACTGTGTCAATTCATCTTGTGGAAGGTCTTCCTCTCTTTCACCGAACTTCCACCTTTCCAAGCGTGATGTCCCTCTCCAAGGACTAGCCTCTCCTAGCAACATGCCCAAAGCTTTGTTCTCTTTGCCTTTAAGGAGCACTTTAACTGTACCCTCTCCAAGATATCTGTTTGTTGTTTTTGCAGTCCATGAGATATATTCGTTCAGTACTCGTCTCCACAGGCATCAGTTCTTCTGTTAGCCTTATTCACTTTCCCAGCTCTCAAATGCATAGCAAGTCATATGTCCTAGTACAAGAGTCAAATGTGGATTTAGCTGTTGCTACTCAAAGTGTATCCTACAGACAAACAATATTGGCATCACCTGGAAGTTTGTAATAAATAAAAAAATTTGACCCTTGACCTTTGTGGTCTCTGGGTGCACGAATGGTTACTACTGGACTAATAGCTGAGATATTGGTGGTCCAGATCCGTCAGAAGTGCCTCAGAAGACAGCCTTGCTGTTCAGCTTCCAAAGGCCAGATCCATGGACACCCTGTGAATCAGGGCTTGAATCTGTACACATAGGATCTCCATGAGGCAAAATAGACTCATGTTGTTAGATGTGTCCTTACAAACAACAGATCTGAACGCTACCCTCTCCTGTGCCATCCTCATCATCTCGGACACAAGTGAGCCCACTGCTTCAGTTCATGTCAATCCATTCAGATAAGCATCTTCTTCTCTTTCACCAACGCTCCACCTTTACAATCATATTGTTCCTCTCCAAGGAACAGCCTCTCCTAGCAACATGCCCAAAGTGTGTGAGAGGAAGCTTCACAATCATTTCCTCCAAGAAACGCTTTGGGTGCAGTCTTTCCAAGGCATATCTGTTTGTTCTTTTTTTAGTTCATGGGATATTCAACACTCTTCTCCAACATCTGTGTAAAGACTAACCACAACAACCAGAAATCTTGAACCAAAAGTCGGTTTTTAATAAACCCTCTGGTGCATTAGGGTCTGAGTTGTAGACCCTTATGTGGATTAGGATCTGGGATGCACTTGCCTGGGGAGTTTCCCTATCTCTGACTTGGCTACAGCCCGACTCACAGAATCGTGCCTGTGACATGAATTACTATGCCTAAAAATGCTGTGTGTATTAAAAACTCCATGTATGTGTAAGATGTTATAAAAACATTCTTTTCATTTGCTCTAACTCATCCATTCTTGTCAGCCACTTAGTCTCCTACCGGATATAAATAACAAACAGCTGGAGCTCTTGGGAATGGAAGGTAATCAAGCCAGACTTCTTTCAGGTGTGATCTTACTCCAGATGAGATAATTAATTTACATTAAGGTACCGATTTAGAGTATTCCCCGCAATATAAACTGTATTTTAGCTCATCATGGGAGGATATTTAAAGTTTGAGATTTTTCTTTTTATTTTAATAGCTAATCTACCCTCCACGATTATTTGCATAGCTGTTTACAGGGTAGTTAAGGGGGGAGGGGGGACAAGCAGATTTAAAATATTATAAGCCATTAAATATAGCTTTTAAATTGGAAACTTTCTCTGTTACAGGCGTGTGTTTTCGGTCTCATATTTACGTGGCAAAAGGTCGAGACCCTAAACAACAACAACGGAAGGCCAGAGGGGAGGTAGCAGAGAGGCAGGTAGAAGCTCAAAGCCTGAAGAAGAACGCTGTCTCCCCACCTAGCGCACCTTCTCCCCAGGGGTTACCAGCTGTGCTGGCAGGCACCGCAATTGGCACTGAATCGTAAACAGTACACCTTGATGTGCCATTGAGTCAGAACTAATCCACAGCTGGCCCTTCAGCAGGTTCCAGAGGCAGCTAAGAGCACGGGAGGAGATGATCCATCCTTCTCCCACAGAGCAGCTGGTGAATTCAAACCACATACCTTTGGTATTACAGTGCAGCTTGTTACCACTACGCCAAAAGAACATGTGTGTGTACATGCGTGTCTCTGTGTATGTGTGTGTGTGTGTGTTTATTTTAATGTTCTGGTGTCCTAATCCATAGGCAGTCATGCTTCTAACCCATAGATTCATTTGTGGAATCATGGTGCATTGTGGGTAGCCTATTAAACAATTAAATGAGAGGTTAGCAGCTTTATCCCACCAGTCTTTCTATGAGATAAAGATGGAGGACTTCTTCTGTAAAGATTTATAGCTTCTGAAACCTATTTGAGAGATACCGTGAGTCCAAATTGACATGAGAACAGTGTGTGTGTGTGTGTGTGT
>NW_006399754.1:18107216-18108641 GCF_000299155.1 Elephantulus edwardii | reverse complement strand
GTAACCTAGTGAGCTGATCTATAGAATAGACGGAGCAATTGCCGTGGTAGTTAAGGGGTTCACATCAGCCCAGCTACACTAAGCTCCAGAAATTATGATGGGGACAGTGACACCTCTGTGACAAAATTGTACATGTCTTCTCAGTTGCTACAGACAGCATCTTCTACTTTGGTAGGCTCCACAAATCTTATTTTCTGCAGGATAGATCCTCAGAGGGCTCAGTGTCAATGCCAAGGAAGTTAATTTAACGAAAGCAATATATGTGTCTATTTATATTCAGACCAAGACCTGACTTCCCAGAGGTGTGATAAAATGTTGCTTTTCAAATGAACATAAAATATACATGGTTCTCATATTAGCTACTGCATATTCTTCCTGTACTTTCCACTGCTCCATGGATAGCCACGGTTTCGAGTAATCGGAAGGTGTTGACGGAGGAGGCTGTGCTAAAACATTAAAACAGTTCAGTTCTTCGGTCGTACAAGCCCTTTTCAGGCTGTGATTAAAGCCATTCCATTTGATTCAATATTAAAAACAAAACCAATAAACAAACAAATCTTCTTTCTCTATTTCTCTGTTATGTGCAGAGAGCTGTGCTAGAAACTGTGGGGCAGACCTGGCCTGCAGGAGGACAGATGGCTGCAGAGGTTGCTGGTATTATTTCATTGACTCTTGTCCTTAACAACACTAGACAGCAAATAGAACTCTTTCATGGGGTTTCCAGGGAAAAGCAGCAGACCTCTACCGGAGCAGATCACCGCTTCTTTTCTTCTAGAAAAGAATGAGTTTCCTTAGCTGAACTTTCAGTTAGCAGCCAAGGCTTAACCTTTGCAACAAAGGTTATGATTTATGATTAAACAAACCATAAAAAAGGTCTCAAAAAGTTGCAAATAGAGATATCATTTGACCCAGCAATTCCACTACTGGGAATAAACCCCATAGAAACCATAACAGCCACACAAGCAGATATATGCACACCCATGTTTATCACGACTTTGTTCACAATAGCAAAGACTTGGAAACAACCCAAGTGCCCATCAACAAACAAATGGATACAGAAACTCTGGTATATTCACACAATGGAGTACTATGTGGCATTGAAAAACAAGAAACTCATGAAATATTACACAAAATGGGTGACCCTGGAGGACATTATGCTGAGTGAAATATCTCAGTCACAAAAGGACAAATATTGCATAGGGCCACTGTTGTAAAATGGGACTGGCATCAGGGTTGGCATGAGACTGAGAAAGAGGGGATAAATAATGTATACTACATTGAAACAGATGAGGGAGAGAACTGTTTAAAAGGGAGGTGTGATTAGATATTATTGTCATGACAAGAGTCCAGAAGGAAGGCTGCACAGTGGAGTGGACTTGGGATTGTATAACAATGAAAGAATTTTTCTTTTACTTGTCAAAGAGG
>NW_006399754.1:18049963-18107116 GCF_000299155.1 Elephantulus edwardii | reverse complement strand
AAGAAAAGTGCATCAATGAATTAATGGAAATCCAAAGTCTCTGTAAATTATAATCAAAATTAATTTTTAAAAATGTTTTTAAAAAGGTCTGGGGAGCATACCCTTGCTGTTGAATCTCGGTCTTGCCTCTTTTTAGATGCATAACCTTGGCCAAGGGTGCGCTGGTGGGCTAGAGAGTGAGGAGTTGTGGTCTTGGGTGTTGGATGCAGACAACTCAAAGCCAGGCTGTTTGAATCTGCTCTGTGGGGGCCAAATGGGGAGTCTCCTCCCATGCGGTTTATGGCTTCTGAAAACCCAACAGAGGGTAAGCTACGAGCTAGTTCTGACTCAACCTAAGAAGGATACAACCTTGCTTAAAGTCTTTTCAGCTATAAACTCTTTGTTCTTCTGGCAATCCCTGATGTCATTCAGTATTCTTCACTAACATCATAATGCAACGACACCGGAACCTGTTTTTGTCTATTTGTTGCCAACTTTTCATCTTCATATGATACTTAAGTCAGATGTACCCTGCTCTTCAAATGGCATCCTTGCTCTTTAGAACGATCCTTTGCAGCAGATTTCCCCAGTGCACAGCACCTTCCGTGAGTGTAGAATGTGGAGCCAGGTGAAATGAAACCCTTAACCTCTGTCATCTTTTCTGCATTCACTGTGAGGTGTATTGGTCCAGGATTTCCACTCTCTCAGGATGAGATGTGATCCATGCAGATGACTACAGTTCTTGACCTTCGGTTGTAAGTACTTACACCATCTTCCCTTTCAGTAAGCAAGACTGTGGATTGTGCATATCCAAAGTTGTTACTGAGCCTTGCTCAAGTGCTGATACGGTGTTCTACGTATAGTCCAACCCCTGGGCTCACTTGATTGGTTTAGTACATTGTTGTTCTTTTCAAATGACTACTTCATGGCTTTTATACAGTTTCTGCATAAGCACGATCAAGGGCCCTGAAACATGTTATCATAGTCCCAACCATCAAGGCATTTATATTGAATGATGGAGGCAAACTTAAAGCAACATGAATGTATATTCATTGCTTTGAGAACCTGGAGAAGAAAGGGAACATCTCCAACTGTGAATAGACTAGAAAAGGCTTCCTGGAGAAGGCTGATGCCTAGAGAGGTGTTAAAGATAGAGTGGGGATGGAAGATAGACTCGTAGGTATGGTTGGGTCACGTGGAAATCTGTAATATTTGCACTTAGCTACCTAGCTCGCTGGCTGGCTGACTATCTTGGTCTCTGATTATTTTCTGTATGCTGACCTGTTCTATAGAGAAAATGTTAAGCAAAGGCCCAGTGTTCATTCTCACAGTGGTGAATAATTTGAGAGCAGTGGAAGCTGGAAGTAGGACCGCTGCGAGCAAATCATGGTAGAAAATGTAATTGATGCCTCATTATGTGGAGGGTCCCAGGACTTTGCTGGATACCCATAGCAATGGTATGAGGGCATGCAGGACCTGGAGGGAGGGATTTTTCTGACCAGTGCTGTGATGTGAGAAGACGTTCCTGCACAGTGTACACTCGAAACTCGGGGATGGAAACTGAGAGGTAGGAGGAGAGCGGGTGCAACTAGCAGACCTCTGACTGGTGTAATGGTATGTCTGGGACATGTAAACATTTTAAGTATTCACTGCTAACTGAAAGGTTGATGGTTTGAACTCATCCAGAGATACTTCAGAAGAAAGGCTCAGTAGTTAAGTTCTAATAACTCTGTCAACAAAAACTCTTCTGTGTAGCAAAATTCTCCTACGACGTATAGGATTTGCCATGATCAATCTCTTTCTCACTCTGTCTCTCTCACTTCCTCCCTTTATTATTACTGTCAAATATGAACAAACTCGTAGCTGATCCTCCATTGGATATCAGAGGCTGTAAATTACCCAGAGAACTGCAAGTTTAGGGTTAGCAGGACCACACCCTATGGACTACACAACTAGATTTCATTTGACTAGATTGCTGTTCTTGATTTGAGACAAGTGTGATTTATAATGACCCTGTGAACAGTGGGTCTGAACCCTGCCTTGTCCTATGTCATCCTTAATAATCTTTAATATACTTTAGTCATTATGTCAGTCCGCCTCACTCAAGGTCTTCCTTTCGTTTACTGACCCTCCAACTTCCCAAGTATGATGTACTTTTTCAAGGACTAACCCCTCCAAACAATGTGTCCAAAGTGTGTGAGTTCAAGCCTTGCCATTCTCATCTCTAAGGAACACCTTAGTTTCACTTTGTACAAGACACACTTGTTTGCTGTCCTGAAAATCCACATGATACTCAGAACTCTTCCCCAATACCACCGTTCAAACAAACTCATTCTTCTTCTGTCATCCTTATTCTTTGTCCAGCTTTCATATGCATCACAAGTGAAAATACCATAGGCAGATAAAATAGATAAGAGATGTAAAAGAGGTGAAGAATTGGGCAGATGATTCAACTTACAGAGTAGAAAAAGAAGAGTCTCAAGTTCAAGATTAAGTGACTTGGAATGTGCTCACCACAAGATAAGACTGAGAGAATAATGGCCTGGACATGCGAAGTCCAGCTCCGCAGCCCTGCACCTCACAGGTAATGCCAAGTTATCTTCCAAAGTCTTAAGGGCAAACATAAAGTTGGCTAGTGTTCAATATATCCAAATTTCTAGCAGATGTTGAAGTTTTGATAAGAATTTGTATCATGCTGTTTAAAAAGTGATATGCTTCCATAAACTGAGCACTCCATAATCACAAAATGACCACTAACCTCTCCTGCAACCAATAAGAAGCTAGCTATGTATCAGTGTTCAAAAAGGCCCTAATCAATTATTTCAGATGCTACTAATAAAGATACTTCTGGAGGATCAATTAGACATAATTATTCTTGGGGTTGAATAATCATCCTTTCTTATATATATTTTGATAGTTTTTTTTTTCAAAACCTGACTAATTCAGAAAAAAAAAGGGTGATGGCTCACATGTCATTAACTCTTTAAAGAGAACACAAAGCAATTTAGATAAACTCCTAAAGAAAAGCACTCATAGTGGAGCCTAACTTGTGACAACTGAGAATAAGAATAGAAGGAGACAAAGGAGGATAAGCAGGGAGGGGAGGGGAGGGGAGGGGAGAGGAGAGGAGCATTGGATGAGGACATGACTGGAAGTGTCTGAGGAAACTGGGGAGAGAAAACGGTGGGAAGGACGAGGACAGGCTTGTGTTTGATTAAGAGACTATTTGTCTGAATATTTACATCCTTCCTGAAAGCCTTTTATTCACATTTGTTCCCAATTTCTTATCGGATCAGATGCCCTTTGATGATTTCCTTGATCCTATTCTTGTTCCAAATTCCCTCGTTCCTCTGCTCTGTGGTTATGTTAGACTTCCTCCAGCACCCCTCTCATTAACTCAGTTCTTTAGCATTGCGAGGTTGGTGGAGGGTGTTCAGTATCTCCTGGACTGTCTGATCAAACAAATATGGTTTGGAAGAAGTGCAACCAGGGTGCTTCTTGGAAACAAGGATGGCGAGATCCTGTCTCATATACACTGGACATGGTGTGAGGAGGTACAAGTCCTGGGGGAAGAAGATACCATGTTAGGAATGGTAGAAGGTCTGTGAAGAACAGAAAGACCTACAAAGGGAGGGGCTGATAGAGTGACTGCAGCAACAGGTTTGAGCATGATGGAGATCGTGATAATTGCACAGAACAGATGTAAAAAGAACACGGTAACAACCTATTGTTCTTTTTTTTTTATTTAATTGCTGTTGTTGTGTACCATGAAATCAGCTCTGACTGGCACACGAGGAGATTGCCCCTCCTTCTCCAGCAGAGCATCTGCACCTGTTGTTCTTAGATTCACTGAGTCAGAGTCCACTTCAGGGCACCTGACAACAACAACATAGGTTTCAATAATAATCTTGCCCATTAATTGTTTTTGTATGTGTCTTATACTCTAATCTTCTTTAGAAGTCTGAAAGAAAGAAAGCTTGCATTAAGTACATGGTGACATAATTGGTAAAGTGTTACTAAAAACACATTTGGATAACATTGCAAAAAACAGGTATTCCAGAATATTTAATTGTGTTTGTTCAGCATTTGTATATAGACCAAGAAACAGTGTGAACATAAGAGGATATTGTGTAACTCAAGATCATAAAAGGTATCCTTTTACCAGATTTATTCAATCTGCATGTCAAACAAATAATCCCAGAAACTGGACTATATGAAGAATACAACATCATGACTCGAAGAAGACTCATTAACAAACTCCAACACATCAAAGACACAATCTTGACTGCTGAAAGTGAAGAGAATTTGAAGCACTTAATGATGAAGATCAAAGAATAGAGCCTTGAGAAAAGAGTTAACCTTGACCTAAAAAAAAAAAGTTTTCTCAACTGTACCATTGAATAATATCGTGATAAAAAGAAAATATATTGAAGTTTTCAAGATTTTATACTCTTTAAATCCACATTTAACATGCATAAAAGCAGCATATAAAAAAATCAAAGGGTATATTGCATTGGGACAATCTGTTTTAAAGATCTTTGCAAAGTATTAAAAAAGCAAAACTCTCATTTTGAGGACTAAGATGTGCCTGACGGAGGCCATGATCTTTTTAATCACATCATATGCATGTAAAAGTTGGACAATGAATAAGGAAGCCCAACAGAGAAGTACTGTTGACATTGAATTATGGTATTGACAAAGATTACTGACTAAACAATGCATTTCTAGATGCATGAATCAGTCTGTCCTGGAAGTAGTAAAATCACAATGTTCCTTAAAAGTGAGGGTGGTGAGAGTATCTTTGGACATGTTATTAGGAAAGAAAAAAAGCTGTCTTGCTTGATACAACAGAAGCTCAACTAGGAAGAGAAAGACCCTTCGTGAGATGAATTGGCACAATAACAGTGGGCTCAAACAGTGCAGTGTTTACAAGGATGCTATAGGACTGGGCAGTGCCTTGTTCTGTTACAAACCCCACATCGGTGGAGTAGCTATGGCTCATAACTGATCTGACAACAGAAATAAAATGAAAATTCAGTAATTATCAAGAATCGTGAGCGTTAGAGTCAGCACAGGACCCCTTCAGCACATGAGCTCAGGGGCAAAGGGTACAGCCCCATGAAGCCACCCTGATAAACACTATCAACACTTCCCAGGGACTCAGTTCTGATTCTTGGTGTCCCAGTGTGTGTTAGAGTAGAACTGCACCCCAGCTGACTTAGGGGCTAGTTTTTCAGAAATAGCTTGGCAGTCTCTTTTTCTGAGGCACTTTTGGATGGACTAGAACATCCAATATTCAGGTTGGCAGTCAAGCATGTTAACCCTTTATATCATCCGGGAATTCTTGATAAGAACAATCCCTGGCAAAGTGTTGGCTGCAAATTGACTTTCATTAAACACTTATTGATTCCCTAGTTGGAAGCATGCATCTTCTATGTTAAATAACAACAGCACCTAACAACCACAACCACAGCAAGATCTCCACTCATCCCTTTTTGTCTGGAGTCTCCAAATACACAGCATGTCTGTCATCTCTTCTTTCATGTCATCTATAGAATTCTGAGGCACAACCAACGTAGAAGCAAAACCTAAATGCCATTCTCTTTTTTTTTCCTTCATTTTTTAGTATCATAGCATTGTTTTAGGAATGTTTTGTTTTGACAAATCACTGTTAACAACAGAGCCCTTTCCAGCCAATGTTCAGTGGACGTTCCTAACTTTTCTGGCTTACTTTTACCCAGAAGACCGTAGTATGATAAGCCATATTTCGTTCACTGCCAGAAGGTATTGATTTATTTAGCTGAGTCAGTGCTTCCCAAGTGCCGTGTCCTGAAAATTACGACCTTAAATTTATAACAGTTCCGGTCAATCAGTCAAGGTGTTTGTTTAAGGTGCTTGCATTAGTGAGTTATATTTTCTTATATGCTAATATTCCCACCTCTATGATACTTTTAAAAGGAGATCCAGTGCTGTAGTATCTTGAATGTTGCCCTGTTTGCCGAAAGGCAATGGTTAAAGTTCACCAGCTGCTCCACCAGAAAAAGTGGTCAGTCTCCTCTCACAGAATTTACAACCTCAGGGATCCAGGGGAGAGTTGCCATGAATTGCAATAGGCAGAGGGTTTTGTTTTATGTTTGAAAAAATACCTGTACAGAGTTCATGTTGTTGTTGTTATGTGCCATCGAGTCACTTGCTACTCATAGCAATCCTGCGTGCAACAGCCTAAACCCTGCTCTATCCTGTGCCAATCTTTTTGTCTCTGACACACCTACCCCCATCACCCTAGTCACTGAATTGATCCATCTTTTCGAGGGTCTTCCTCTCTTGGGTTGTCCCTCCACCCTCCCCAAGGACTGATCCCTCCTTGTAACATGTTCAAAGTATGTCAGATGGAGCTTCAGAATCCTTGCCTTCAAAGACCAGCGTGGCTTCACCCTCTCCAGGACAAACCTGTTCAGTTCTCTTAGCAGTCCATGGTACATTCAATACTCTTCTCCAGCACCACAGCTCAAAGGCATCAACTCTCCTATCCTCCCTAGTCATTGCCCAGCTCTCTGATGAATAGCAAGTGATTGCAAAGACCATGGCCTGCATCGTAGGTGGTGACATAAAGTAAAGACCTTGATGACTAGTGGAAAGGTTGGTGGTTCAGCCCTGAGGCCCCTTGGAGGACAGTCTTAGGGAGCTGATTCTGAAAGGTCACAGCCTTGAAAACCCAGTGGAGAAGCTCAACCCCTCAAACATGAAACCTCACGAATCTGAGCTGACTCACAGGCAACACCAGCCGCGCTTTTGTAAGTCCCCTTGCTCTTCCACCCACCAAATTCTCACTCTCCTGCCTTTTCACGTCATGACTCCAGTAGCAGAGAGAGGAAAGAAGGAAAGTAAGCGGACGTCAGCCGTTCACCACCGCCTCGTAGGTCCTGAATCGTGTGACCCATACGTATCAGATTAGAACTGAGTGAGAGAGACTCTCCTTGACTCTAATATTTACAGAAAGAAGCAGATTGCCAGGTCTTGCCTGCTTGCCACCAGTAGGTGTGTCTGGATTGCTAAAATGTAGGCTAGCAGTCAATTACCGATGCTTTGCCCCGCCCGGAGAAGTGAAGTATACGGAGGCATTATCTCTCATTTTCTTCCCTGCAGTGTGGACTATTTTTTTTAAGTTCTAAAAACTATTCAAGCTTTTTTTCTGACTTCTGTGTTTCCAGTCATCCCTCAAAGCAGACTGGCATATGTCATTGAGGCTAATGAATGCAAGTAACTTCTTAAAAAAATTTTGTTGTCATAATATACAGTGCTGTTTGCCATTTCCACCCTTTGAAGTGAATATGCAGTGGTGTATTTGGGGTTTTTTTACCATGTTGTACCAGCCACTCATTGCTTGTTGAGTTGGAATCAACGCATAGTTGACCTTCCAGCGAGTTTTCAGAGGCTATAAATGGCATAGTAGGAGATTGCCATGTTCTTTCCTCTAGGCATCTGCTGGATCTGACCCATCTGCTCTTGGATTGGCAGTGCAACACCTTACCCACCAGGCCACCAGAGCTCCCCTCTGTGTTACAGTCATCCTCATTGTCAAGTGTTAGCATGACCCCAACAGAAAGCCTACACCAAGAATAACTGCTCATTTCCTCCTTCCTCATTCACTGGTAGCCTTGAATCCACTCTCCGTCTCTGTGTGGTTGGCTGTTCTTGATAGTTTTATATCAATTTGACCATCCATTTGTCCTTTTGTGTATGGTTCCTTTCAAGTAGCATAATATTTTCCAAGTCTATCATTGGAGTTTCTTATTAGAAATTAATTTCTTTTTATGACAGAATAATATTCCATTGTATGGATATAGCACATTTTATTTATATATTCATCTGTTGTTAGGCTCCTGGGTGATTTTCACCTTTTGGCTATTATGTACAAGCAAATTGTTTCCACTTCCAACAAATAAGGTTAAGAAGTAGAAAATGTTATTGTTATTCTCATGTTTTGTTGATATTTTTCCTAAAGTTTTGGTATTCTGAGTAAGCTCCGTCTGCTTTCCTGGACAGCTGTGTGCTAGAGCCGCGTAGAGAAATCATTGTGTTAAAGCCATCAGAAGGTGCCGTGTGACAGGGACCTGAAGCAGGTGAGACAATCTGTGGGTGTAGCTGGTCACTGAGAGCCGTAGCACCAGCTAAGGGCCAGAGCACAACAGTCTCCAGTGCAGGTGAAGAAAACCCAACTCAAGCTAGCTTTGATAATAAAGAAAATGTGTTAGTTCTCAAATCTGAAGAATCAAGAGACAAAGTAGACTTTGGTTGCAGCCACATCTTCTCTGAAACCAATGCCACTCCATCTCTACTCTGCCTTCTGTGAGGTGCCTTCCCCCCAGGCTAGCCTCCATTGTATGTAAATCCTTCTTTGTCCATTGCATCAGGATCAATTGCATGCTTTACCTGGGACACCCCACACCCCAGCCCACCCCACACCCGCAGCAAATATTTCCTCCTATCTTTTCCTCTCAAAGTCTTTTGGTGTCAGACCTGTCACATTCTCAGTGGCCCTGGCCTGCAGTGTGACTGTGCCTCGTATTAGTCACAGCCCAGCATGGAGGCTGCAGATTGCATCTCTTCAAGTTGCTATGCCAAGAAATCCTTGATAGGACTGGAATTTCTAGTTGGTACAAAGCCTTAAAGCTCTTAGCTGGGTGTTTGAATCTACCTAGAAGTAGCTTGGAATTAAGGCTTAGTGATCTACTTCCAAAAAATCAATTGTTGGAACCCCTGTGGAATATAGTTCTACTTTCACAAAGGGGATGGCATCACTTATCAAGGGCAACTTGACTACAGCTGGCTTGGTTACCAGGGAAGAAAAGGGCATGGAGCAGCGGTAGCCACGGTGTAGTTCTGGTGATGTTATTTTTAATTACCTACTTGAGTATGAAGAAATCAAAGTGAGAAGCTTGGATGAAATATTTTTTATCTCTCTATTATTGTCAACTTCCTCTCCGCCTGTGTTTCCAGTTAGATAGCTGGTCATTGAGCAGGTGTTGCAGTTCCCATTCTGCTAAGAAATAGTTCATTTTTTCAGCACTTTAAAGTGAGTTCAAGCCAATACTAAAGCCAAGCTTGTTTGGTTTCCTCATTGTGTAGCAGATTTGTGGACAGCAAGTCGGTTACCTGTGAAGGGACAGAGACCACAATGCACAGGAAGCAGCCTCGTTCACATCTGGCTCCTTCTCTGGGGGCAGAACTCAGTCATCACAAGGCTTATTTCTGGAATTGAACTTCATCTTTTCTTTATTTTTTTTTTTACCCCCTCTCATCCAAATTAAAAAAAAAAAAAAAGTTGCCCATATAGTAAAATGTCAGGGAACGTGGTGGTGCAGTGGTTAAGTTCTCACCTGTTAACCAAAATGTCACCAGTTCTAACTCACTGTTTGTTTCCGTGGGAGAGAAGACCTGGTGGTATACTTCGGTAAAGATCATATTCTGCTTGTGCACATTTCATGATGACTATTCTAATTTGATTTGTATCTGAAGTATAAATAAACTAACTCACTGCCGTTCTATTCTTCAAAATTGCATTGATGACTCTTCTCCGGTCTTGCTCGGCAGACATCAGTGTTTCAAAGCTAGCATTGGTCAACTTTTCCTGACAAAATGAAAACCCAACTATTTGTATTTTAACAATACATTCTTTGACCAAAATTATATCTGAGATGAGAATAATGTCATCCAGTGGCAGGGAAATAATAGCTACTTGTTGGATAAAATCACCTTTTGTTCTTGTTTTACTGCCAGGGGGTATAATTGGCCTCCCGAGATTAAATTTGCAAATACTTATTTTATGTATATGAATACATTCATTTAGACAGAAGAGCTTTCAGGAAGAAAACTATTTCCTCTATCCCTAAGTATAAGCCGTAAAAGGTAGAGCGTGTTCAATTCCTTCCACTAATTGATTCTCGCCACCTCACACATTGTGACCTACACAAGCAGAACTGATGTGGATGCGACACCTGCCTGTCGGTAATGGGATCCCTGCCTGACTGGTGGTTCAGGATAATGGAAGACCCCTTGGCTCGTACCTCCCTTCCCTCTGCCTAACTTCATGATTTCACACTTCATAATGTGAGCGTATTACTTTAAAATGCATTAAACTTCTAAAGATAGCAAATAGCCTTTTGGGTAATGCATTTTAAATAGGCTCTGAATTCAGAATTTTAAAAAATGTTCATTTTGTAGGACATCATAATAGCTTTTGTAACATATTGCCCCCTGTTGATACGTCCCACTCTTCCCCCCTAGGCTGTGCCTTCTTCAGGACAACGAAGTCCGCTCTGTAGCTGCAAACCTGTTTACGTTGCAATCTGGGCCTGCCTTCTGCTCTCAGTGATAGACCCGTTGCTTATCCCTTTTCATTTTTAGAAGTCATCTCACCGTCAGTAGAACTGATTGGGCATTGTTTAATAGGTAGAGGTCTTATAAAGAGCCTGCCTGGCTAAAAATTGAGCATAGCGATTTCAAACCGGCGTCCTCCCTACCCCCATACGTTACAGCTATCTGTTTGTAATCATTTTTATGAGCGAAGATGACAGTACACTCTGACATAAATCATCACTCATATTAATACAATACATATTTTAATCTCCATAGAAGCATTAAGCTGTAGTATGCTTGTGTCAAAGAATGCTGACATCTAAAGGACAGATGATAAATATTTGAAGCCTGAAAACACGCAGTTCTAAATTTTCATTAAATATGTATTAGATCCAAATACATTAATATTCTGTAACCAAACTTTATGAACGTAATTATGAATTATCTACAGTGATCAGAACTATTTTGGTAAAGTTGATCTCTTCAGTTCTAAGTGTTAAGTGGGATAAAATGAGCATGGATTTAGTGGATTAATAAACTAAATAATCATCAATTTGGAAACTGCTATCTCCTTCATAATAAAATCTAGATTTTTATCTTCCTTATCTTTTACCAAGGGTTTTATGATATTATATTCCACTTTTTTCCAACCATCTGCAGATCAGCCAACCACATCTGAAATGGTACTTGGTTAATAATGTTAAGGAAGTTTGAAATCTTTCCAAATTTGGTTCGTTTCATTCCTATACCAGAGGCCTCTGGAAATGCTATAACCTCTATACCATAAAGAAATGATGATAATTATAGGACAACTTTCAGGCCTTTTGTTCATAGGGTTGCTATGAGTTGTATTCGACTTGACGACACTTAACCACTGCTAAGTGAGACTGTTGTTGTTATATTTTGGAGGAATATTCTTCTACGTTGTATATCACTCTTTGTCAATTTGCTGTACTGAGGTAATCTGGATTTGCTATGATGTTGAATCTTGTGCCAATGGGATATCAAATACCATAATGGTTTCCTGATGTGGACAGTGTTTGGTGGAGCTCCTTGGTGTAAAACAGGTTTGGAAGCAGGAATGGCATCTACTTCCTAAACCACACGCCTATGGAAACTCTGTGAACTTGGAGAAATGAAGATGGTTATAGAAAGGCATTAATTAGGTCTTTTGCTCATAGAGTTGCTATGAGCCATGCTCGACTCAATGGCAATAAACAACAACAACAGTTTCTAAAAAAGTATAGTCCAAAGTGGATTAAGATAAAAAATGACAATGTGTTTGGGAATTTTAGTGGTTTGCTTATAGGAGAAGGATTGTGCTTATACAAGAAAAATAATTTTAGAACATGAACTGATCAAGAGAGAGAATAAATATTGATAAGTCTCTGTTTCTCAATTAAATTTCTGATTTTACATTGATTTAACAAAATTGATTACCAAAAGATGCCCAAAAAGATTCATTTTTTCAACTCTACATCATTATGTTTAAATGGCAAGCCAAGCAATTATCATTTTAGTGCATTTAAATTCATGAGAACTAAGTAGAAACACTTTTAAATTGTGTCTTCCTCTTTAAAGTTAGTATATAATGAGAAACATTATAAGCCATGTACAATAGGTAGGTTTGAGAATTATAGGCTGCATAGAATGCCTATATGATGCCTTTAGGTTGTGATGCTGTAGAAGAGTATTGAACATATCATGGATGACCAGGAGAACAAATAGGTCTGTCTTGGAGAGGGTGAAACCAAGTTTCTCCTTGGAGGCAAGAATTTTGAAGTTCTGTCTTCACGCTTTGGATATGTGGTCAAGAGGGACCGATTCTTGGAGAAGGACATCATGCTCAGAAGGGTGGGGGTATCCTCCAGGAGAGGAAGATCCCAGATGACTTGGATTGGCATGGTAACTGGGGCAGTGGGATTAGGTGTGTCGAGAGTCAGTGAGACTGGCTCAGGGTAGGGCAAGCTTCAACGCTATTAAATGTAGGGATGACTGTGAGTTGCTCACACATAACAACAGCATAGAGGGGAAAGTGTAGAAGTTTTTATCCACAAGTATACACCAATTTGTATATGTGTGTGATGATAGCAGTGATAGTGGTGGGGTAGTGGTGGTGGTGGTGGTAAGAGTGGTGATGATCATTGTGGTGGTGGTGGTGGTGGTAGAAATGGGATGATGGTGATGGTGGTGGTATTAGAAATGGTGGTAATGGTGGTGATAGTGATGGTTGTGGTGGTAGAGATGGTTATGATTGTGGTAATAGTGATGATGGTGGTGATGATAGTAGTCATGTTAGGAATGGTGGTGATGGTAGTGGTGGTAGTGGTGCTGATGGTGTTAATGAAGGTAATAGTGGTGATGATGGTGGTGGTGTTAGGGATGGTGGTAATAGTGGTGATGATGAAGGTGATGGTGGTAATGTTAGGAATGTGATGTTGGTAGTGGTGATGGTAATAGTGATGGTGGTAGTGGTGATGATGGTGATAGTAGTGAAGGTGATGGTAATGGTGATGACGGTGGTGGTGTTAGGGATGGTGGTAATAGTGGTGATGGTGGTGGTGGTAACATTAGGAATGTTGATGTTGGTGGTGGTGGTGGTGGGTGGTAATAGTCGTGATGGTGATAGTGAAAGTTATGGTAATGGTGATGATGGTGGTGTTGTTAGGGATGGTAGTAACAGTGGTGATGGTGGTGGTGGTGGAGGAATGGTGATGTTGGTAGCGGCAGTGGTAATAGTAGTGATGGGGTAGTGTTGATGATGGTGACAGAGCATATATTCTAGGTAGAGGATTCAGCATAGATAAAAGCATAGTGTTTGGAGAAAGCCTAAAATATTTTAATAACTATGAGTATGTTAGACTTACCAAAATTAAAATCATCATTGTGAAGAAGAGTGAAGCAGAACTGGGGGCATCGGCAGATTTGAAGGTTCTGTGTCCGATACATAGTGTTGAGACACATTCAAGACTGTGATGTGAGAAAGGGAGTAGTTAATAAAAATGTCAATCACTCATTGTGCATCTTCTATTTAATCCTTCATTCTTTCCTGGTTTCCTGTCAGGTATCTTACACTGTATCATTATAGTTTGAAAAAGATGAAGTGTTTTTCTTTAGTTATGTTAACTATTTATAAATAAATTCTTTTCAAAGCCTACAGAAAGTTTCACAGTAGATGTTATTACCAGTAATTTTAATAAGACGGTCAGAGAATTTAGTTATTTGGTCAGCACTGGCCTAGTGGTTAGAAGTTGGGTCATCAAACCCAAGATACGTGATTTCAACTCACCAGCTGCTTTGCTACAGAATGACAGGAATTCTCCTCTTGTGCAATTCGCTGCCTCAGAAAACTTGCTGGAGGGTCAGCTATGAACCATTTCCCACTCAATGATACACAATAATGACAACAACACAGGTAGGACGTGGTAGTATCAGAATTAAAACATGGGCCCCTCCAACTCCAAATGCGTCCCCTTTACATTAGGTGATGGTCATTCTTGCATTCTGGAAGCCATTATTGTGGCTCCTCTCTGTCCCAAGTCTTGGGTGAAGACCATTATCTCTGCGAGATTCCCCTCTGCTGTGCCTGCCTGGAGGAAGCATGCTCCTTCGCAAATACACGACCACTGAGAGAATGGTGCGGGACCAGGCGGTGGCCAACTCTGCTGTGCTTGATAGAATTGTTCTGAGTCTCAGAACCAGCTCTACTGTATATAACAACAAGGCATGAAGGGAACTCCTGGGAGAAACGATCTGGGTGGCACAGGCAGTAAGGCAGACAAGGAACCCAGAGGTGAAGTAAAATTATCATCCCCACATAGCATATTTATTGCTGCAAAGTTGTGATAAATCCTCGGCATGTTCTGGAACTCACTGATTATGTAAATCTCTTTTGACCATGACCATATTATGCCTTCCATGGACTCTGCGGCCCTTGAGCCTGTCTTTCATTGTTTTTGTTCAGACATTCCTCTAGGTCCTATAGCCCTGATGTGTCCACTTGTCACACTGCAGTTACTGGTGGTTGCTGTGAGGCTGAACACTGTGACACTGATGTGTCAAATGTGTTAATGGTTGGCTACCCAATGCGGACAGAGAGTGGGGTGGAGCTCCCCGATTAAAACAAGCTTGGAAGCAGGAGTGGCATCCACTTCCATAATAGCTTGCCTCCGGAAACCCTATGAACCTGAAGAGAGAATGAAAGGCATCCAAGCATCGAGGACTCTCCTTTATAGGGTCGTTATGAGTCGCCTGCGAGTCAACGGTACTTAACAACAACAACAACAACAATGGACTCTGGGGGCTTCTGCCTTGTTGATCCCTTCTACTATTTAAAAAATATTAAAAAATATATTGTAGTAGTAATTAATAATGTGTTGGTATAAAGATTATAGAATACATTTTAAAAGAAGTTAACATACCATGTGTGGGTCACTGTAATCAACATAAGTCTATTTTGTCACAGTTTAGAAGCCTTAAAGTTTTCATTCAAAAGAGCGATGGTGGCCTATTGGTAAGAAGTTGTGCTCCCAAAGGTACAGTGTTCAAGTCCACTGGCTGTTCCAAAGGAGAAAGTCTCCTCTTGTGTTTTTCAGCCTTTGAAGACCCACCGGAGGGCCAGCTCTTGTGTCAGTTCTGACTTGAAGGCAATGAGTCCAGTTGAGCTTAGCTCTGGGGGGAAGAGTCTCTCTTTTCTTGGGGTGAAATGCTTGCTGAGCTTCTGGAGTTTTCCTTGAAGATCTTCATGGAATCTCTCTACTCCCATTCCCACTGGCTTTTCTCTGAACCTAACCTGCTCTTTCTATATTTAAAAAATGTGTGCATTTAAAATACATCCTACGCTGATAGATCCAGTTAGCCCAATGAAAAAACCCCATGTGATCCCTAACCAAAACTAAACCCACCACACAAGAATCAATTCTAACTCCTAGTGGTTCTCAATTGTTGTTGTTGCTAGGTGCCCTTGAGCTGACTACGACCCATAACAACTCTGTCAGAACAACAGATCGCTTGTCGCTTGTCCTGTCCTGCACCACCAACATGATCAAGTCAATTGTGGGAGTCACTGTGGCAGTCCGTCTGGTTGAGGGTCTTCCTCTCTGCCTGGGACCCTGCACCTTTCCCAGCATCATGTCTCTCTCTCCAATGATTGAGAGTATGCCCAGAGGAAGGGAAAAGGTGTTTCATTGTCCTTGCTTCTCAGGAGCTCTGCAGTTACACCCCCTTCAAGGCAGATGGCATTGGCCTTTTGGCAGTCCATGGGACATTCAGAACTCTTTGCCAGCGCCAGAGTTTGGACATCAAATCTTCTTCGATTGTTATACACTTGGCCTCCATGGCTTCTGAAAACGAACTGCTGTGCGGTGTCTGTGTCTGTAAGTAGTTATAGGATCAGATTGTCTCATCTTTTCCCCATTGAGTGGATTCAATCCATCCACCTTTGCTAACAGTACGCCATGTTATTCACTGCACCACCAAGACTAATGTATAGTGATTGTATATAGCGAACTCCAATTTATAGTGATTCTATTGACAGATAAAAGAGGATGACACAGGACAGGGCAGATTCAAATCCGTTGTTCGTAGGGTCACTATGAGTCCTGTTTGATGACATGTAACTATTGACAGAGTAGAACTTCCCCACTGGGTTCTGAAGGCTGAAATCATTACAGACTGTTTTTCTCTTTCCCTGAAAGAGGACTTAGTTAAAACACTACCTCTTCAAGTTAGCAGGCAAGTATTTTCATTACTGAACCTTCTTAATTCCTTAATGAAGAAACTGTGTCCTGAATAAATCACATAGCAGTCCAGCGCACATTTTGAGGGACACAATTAAATGTTTGATTAGAGAAAACATACTTTAATAAAATTGTTGTTGTTAAGTGCCATCGAGTCATCCTTTCTTGAAGATTTCACTTTTTGAAAAGTATATTTAATATAAGTTAGGAGGTAACTTTTGTAATATGACTTTGAAAAGAAAAGCATCAACGTTGTTAATATAAATGGATGGCACTCCGATCTTCTTACGGTAATTTCCCGTGTCTCAGGAAAACGTCCAAGAATGAAATACCTCAGCCTTTGGAAGTGAATGGAGGATGAGATCACAAGTCAATATGAGCAGGAACAAAGTAGACAAAAAAAAAAGCTTTCGCTACTTTAAACTCCTCTCCAGCTCCAAAACGCTGTGACTTTGAGATCGCACGAATCGATGAAATGCTAGAGGGAGTCTTTAGAATATCTGAATATATAATCTGTAATACACAAGATAAGAAAGAAAAATAATGCTCAGCTCTTAGGCTGCTGGAACAAGGGGTTCATTTAACAGAAGGCTAGGAAACTTGATTACTGTTGGCTTCCATCCTGTCACCCCCTAAGTCATGGCAACCGCATATATCTCAGAAAAGAGCCTCCTCACAGGGGTCTTGGTTGTAACTAATGGAAACAGTGCCCCAGAACTTTCTTCCGAGGTCTACTAAGTTAATTTGAACCTTGAGGCAAACAGTCAGTTAAAAACTAGTACATTTAGTTTTCAGAATATTCATCATAGTATCAATAGAAAGAATGACGGCTTCTAGATTGAACTGGAAAAAAAGAGGCTCAAGTAGAGAACCAAAACTTCTATTTAAATGCTGGTCTAAATGTATTTTTATTTGAATAAATGCTCTATATCTGTATTTTGATTGTCAGTTGATGATGGAGGAAGGTCAGATAAAAAAATGCAATGGTAAAAAAACCAAAAAGCGTACCACCCAGGCTTTTTGGAAACATGTTTGTTGTTGCTGTTGTTAGGTGTTGTCGAGTCATTCATCTACAGCTCCCAGTGCGAGCCCTGCCCTGTTCTTCGTCATCCTCGTGATTTCCCGTGTTCGCAGGCACATTGTCTCAATCTCTGTGCTCATCTATCTTGTGGGTCTTCTTCTCTTTCTTCATCCACATTTCCCAGAATGATGTCTTTTTCCAAAGACTGGGCCCTTCTAACAAAATGCTCAAAATTTGTCAGATCAAATTTCACCATCTTTGCCTCTGAGGAGCCTTTCCACCAAGACACACGTGTCTGTTCTTTTGGCAGTCCGCGGGTGACCAGTACTCCTCTCCACCACCACAACTCAGGGTCTTCTTTGATCGTCCTTATTCACTGTCCAACGTTCATATGCATAGAAAGTAATGAGAAGACCATGACGTGGGACAGGCACAGCTTTGTGTTTAAATTCTTGCCTTTTAACACTTTGGTGAGGTCCTCAAAAGTAGATTTTCTTGGCTACTGTTACCATTGGTGCTGATTGTGGATCCGAATAAAATGCACTGCTTCCATCTTTTCTCCATCTATCATGATGTTGCCTCTTAGTCCAGTTATGAGGATTTGTTTGTTTTCTTAATAGAAAAGCAAAACCTTTTTTTTTTCTACATGGAAACATACAGACCTCAATATAATTTGAGGCAAAAAAGGAGAAAGCCTCTGCTGACTCTTCAGTGAAAAAAATTGCAAAGAAAAATTATAAATGGCAGACATGGGAAAAGCCAGCTCTATGAGAAACAAGCCATTGGGGGTGACATTTGCCTCCGCTCAGCGTCCTCCTGGTCTTTGAATCAGAATCAAACTCTCTCAGTAGACACAGGCGGAGACCACGGATGGAGCCTGTAGCCGGAGGAGGTTGAGGTGCTGAGCTCACTGTGTTGTTTTGGGAGCCTCCTGTTTGAGTGTCTTCCTGCTTTCACGGTTCTAGTGAAAGTGAAAAACTACAGTCTGATCCAAGAGAAGGGGAATTGGATCAGAAGTGGAGACTTCACGTTGGCCAGGCGGTGCCTCTGGAGATAAACTTTCATAGTTGCTGCTTCAAGTCATTTGGTGGCACAGAGTTGATTAAAAGAGCTCTCCTTTGGCACTGCTGTTATTGGAAGCAGAAGACTGAAATGCTAATTTTGGCAAACCTCTGGCTGCTGCTGCCTGCCCCGTAAGAACAGGAAATAATGAGTGCTCTGCGAGAAAACACAGACAAATACATGGCCCTCAACCAGAAAGCCATAGCAAGCAAACAATGGCAACAGCAATTACTGAAAAACCCCGGCCGCCCTTCCCAGCACCGGGGAGGAGCCGCCTGAAAGCAACCTGGCTTCCTTGGATGCGAACCAAGTCCACGTACTTGATGGCTTTCACCGTCCATTGCATTGAAACGGCCCCATGTTAACTCAGCTCTCTCAATCTTTTCAAGCCAGTAAGTCAGCCTCCGCGGGATGCCAGGGGACAGAGCTGGTGGGCTGAGTGATGGGCTCGTGCCATGGCTGCTGGCTTTCGGCATTCTCGCAGCCCGGTGACAGTCATGTGCCGGCCACTCGGGAAAGATCCCGATTGTGACTGATACTGAGAGAGTGATTAAATCACTATGGAAAGTTAGCCAGAAGGTGGAGAAATTGAAAAGGGAGTGCAGTTAATTCCTTTTGGGCACTCTCTTTTCCCCTATATGCATTAACTCCTTGCTGTCTTTTAATTCTGAATGGACTGTCCTGTTTTCAGATAGATGTGCTGATGTGAACCTAGTGAAAACTGCCATTCAAAGCCCTGCCAAATTTCGCATACTTGGGGCATGCTGTCAGGAAGTGTCAATCCTTGGGAAAAGACAGCATGTTAGGAAAGGTCAGAGGTCAAGGGGAGAGAGGAAGACCCCCAGTGGGAGGGACTGACACAGTGGTTCCAACAGTGGGCTTGAGTATAGCAGAGATTGTAAGGACAGCACAAGACGGCACGAGGTGTCCATGTTGTTCACAGGGCCAGAATGAGTTGTAGTTAAGTCAGCGCACCTTGCAAAGCAAGCACTACCAAAATGTTTGAAAATACTGAAGAGAATGGGACAGAATCCGGGAGAGGTTTTCTGGGAATTGAATTCACTCAGATTATAACAACTCTTCTGGGAGGGCATTTGAACCATCTAATCTGGGCCGGATGAGGAGAAGTCTACAAGTATAGAGCTGGAAAGAATAGAATGTCCATACTTTCTGTGTCATCGTATTGGTTTTCTCCATCTAGTCTATGGCAAGAGTTCAAAGAAAGCAAGCTAGAATGTTCTTAATGTTAAGAGGTTCTGGTTCTTAAGAAATTGGCTTCTCTTACTCTCTTGTGAACATGGACATGCCATTTTAATTTTGTCGAATGCTAGTTCATCCTCTCTAGTTCATTCTTTTGCCCAAGCGTGGTTGGATTGAAAGAAGCTGAAGTGTTTAATTGGCCAGCCTCCCTGGTAACAGAGACCTGACAGTACTGATTCTCCTACCCAGGGTGCAGATAAAGCAATAAGATTGATTTTCCCCATAAGCATTGGCGGCGAAGTGGCAAGAAGGTGCACTGCAGTCCTGAAGGCACATAGTTTGAGGCTACCAGCTGTGCAGTGGGAGAAGGGTGGGCAATCTCCTCCCATGTGATTAACTGCCTCTGAAAACCTGCCAGAGAGTCAGCTATGGGTCAGTTCCGACATGATGGTGCACAGAACCACCACAGCAAAACCCCCCTATGCCCTATGCCATTGAAGATAGAGGTAAAGTAGCATAGATTTTTTTTAAGACCTGATTTTAATATCTATGTGTCATTTACTTCTCCTTTGTCTTCTGAATATTCTCAAATGAAGCAGTAGGAGACTCTGGGAATAAGGAAGGCTGGTCCATGTTCACTGTGAGAACACCCAAGGGGAATAAGGGTGTGGAGCAGCAGTGTATTAAGTGCTGCAGCAAAGTAAGAGAACTAATTTGTCACACGGCATGACATTCAAAAGAACAAATGGTTCACAGATTAAAATGCTAAGGAAAGTAATGGTGAGACAACAGGAAACTCAAAAGTATATTCAAGATAAAGGGATGCCTGAGTCAAAAGAGGATTTTGCTGAAAATCGTAACCGTAAGAGAAAGGGTAACCATAAGAGATTTTGCTTCCTGTCCATTTTTGTCATAACTAGCTTGAGCTCTGATGGCGTGTTCTGTTGCATGTTGCACCACTAACCATGTGTCTCCCATGGTTCAAATCCACCCGTGATTCACAGGAGAAAGATGGGCAGTGTCCGTCTGTTAAGATTTATAGTCTCAGAAACCCAGTGGAGGTTACTGTGAACCCAAACCAATTCACTATCTTTGAGTTTTGGTTTTGAGTTTGAACGCCATGTGGCTCAACCTTATCGTCTTGGAGCTCCTAAGTGTCTTGGTGCAGATAATTAAGTGCTGGCCTAACTAGCCAAATGGTTAGGAGTTTGAAGCCACCTGGAGAGGCCTCAGAAGAAAGTGCTGTAATGTCCTTCAGAGATTGAAGGTCGCAGTAATGAAAGCCAAGCCCTACGGGGCAATTCTCTGAAATGCATGGTATGAGTCAGAACCAAGTTGATGGAGCTGGCTTGTTTCATTATTTAGTTTTGTTTGGTTGCTTTGTTCTTGTGGCCTCGGATGTAGAGCTCAAGCTTGGAAATACTCGTGACACTACAGGTTAGAGTGAAAAGAATTTCAATGTGCTTCAGTCATCCCCTTCTTGATCCTAAAATAATAGGAATCTGGGCTGAAGGCATCTCCTCCAGCATTTTAAACTGCATGACTTATGGCAAAAAAAACAATGTCCTGCAGCAGAAGCTCATGTGAACACTATGAAATACTCAGATGTGACAGCTGAGATAATTGTGGTCAGGGAGGAAAAGATGAGACAGCTGGGCATTCTTATGTTGTGTAGGAGACCATGTCACCGACATGAATAGTTACTGGAGATTGTGGCCATTGTTGTTACTGCCGTCACAATTGCACACATGGCCACAGCAGCAAAGGGTAACTATAAACACTGGCCCCACTCCCAACAGGTGGCGACTGTGATTGTTGTTTGCCTCACAGTTGAAACAACCACAGCTGACCTTCCAGTGAGTATTCAGAAGTAATAAATGACACCGGAGGAGACTGTTTCTCTTTCTCCCGTGGAGCAACTTGTGAATTTGAACCACATGCCTACCAGGTGATACTAGGCGTAGATTTGCTAGACTGTAGTTTTGTTTCACGCACCTTTGCAGAATCCTGCCATTCCGCTCATCTTGTGAACAGCCACCACATCCTAGTCTCAACCCCAAACCAGAAAACACACCTTAGCAGAATCCTATCGTTCACAATAGGGTACTGGTGAGCTGACTGGATTTGGCCTCATGTTTAAAAAGGCTTTTGATAATGTATTTTTCTATCTTGTTTGTTATATAACATTCAAAAATTTTTTTTCTTGATTGAGAAAAGGATACAAAATACAAAAATCCACAATTTTGATAACTGAAAATTGCCAGTTGTTTTGCAGTACTCTATCATATGGGTGTCTTGTCTGTCTTGGGCTTTTAGCTAACTGCTGAATGAATACATTAGACCCTTTTGGATTTCAGTTGGGAATTTACATAGCTTGCATTATAATTCTTTGGTTCTTTGCTGTTTCTATTAACCCATAGCATTATTTTAATAAATGTTATGATAACCAGCCTAAAAAAAAAAAAAAGATTTTGGCTGCCAGTCTGGGGCTATTTCAGGATGGGAAGATGCTTTTTTGTGGATCTCCCAAATAAAACAGGCTTGGAAGCTGGAGTGGTATCCACTTAAAACAAACAAACAAAACCCAAAACCCTTGCCTCCAGAAACTCTGTGAACTTGTAGAAAACATGAAAGTTTTGCGTTCAAGACGTTCATTCATTGGGTCACTATGGGTCATCTATGACTCTATGGCACTTAACAACAACAAGTTTTGTTTGGGTTTATTATTATTATTTGAGTGAAAGTTTATAGAACAAACTTGTTTTCTTTTCAGTCATTCCTACACATGTTTGTTTTTAACATAAATGTGATAGGCACCACTCAAATGCAATCTTCCTCTTTCTACTCCTCACTTCCTTGCAGCCTGCCCTTTCTACTTTCTGAGCCTTTGTTTCCCTTGGCAGATGTAGCTCTTTTGACTTTATGTGGTTGGAATGTTCCTCCCTGGTGTGTTGTTCACCTTGTAAACCTGTCTGCTCTTTGACTGAAACTTGAGCCACATGGTGGGGGTGGCAAGGACCAGGTTTGAGGGGTAACAAAGTGTCATAGTCCTGGGAGCTATAAAGATGAGGTTAGCCACCTCAGGGCAAGTTAGAATGTTGTGTAAATGCTTTAAGTCTCAGGGGGACTGTTGAACATGTAGCCTCAAAGATTCTCCAAACCCTGAAAGACTATTTTAAGTAGGGACTTCACAAGTACCATATTTTACACAAATTGGGTTGTTGTTGTTGTTGTTGATTGCCATCGAGTCGAGCTTGACTCATAGTGACCCTATGAACAAAAGGCCTAAAGCCTTTCTATAACTATTATCATGTATCAAAGTTCATAGAGTTTCTAGAGGCATGTTGTTTAGGAAGTGGATGCCACTCCTGCTTCTAAATATATGTTTTGGTCTGTGAGGGGATTTACACATGCATGATAACACTCTTCATGTCATATGTCCCCCACATTGTTTTCATAAGTTCACTATACCAATATTTGTGATTGATTGTTAATTACTTCAGTTTCAATTTGGTATTTTTTCTTCTTCTCCTCTCCAATGGATTTAATGTAAAGTCAGTGCTTGATGCCCATTGCTCAGAGGTTCGAGTCCCACAGCAGTACCTCTCCTCCAGCCTACCTAGAGTTTGTAAAGCAATTCCTCTCCCAGCAGGATGCCTTCCCTTGTCTGTAAATTGCTTTTCCACTGAAGGAAGAACTCACATTTTCCACTCAAAGCTCAGCTGTTGCCAGGACACCAGCCAGAGCCCAGGAGATAAAGGGGTTTTTGGCCTTCCGGCCAGAGTAGCCACTGTGGCCAGTGAGGCTGAGGTGTTGTAGCCACGTGTATTCTGCTTCACTGGCAGGCCGGCCAGTCATTCTGTCCAGGCTCTTAGAATCATCCTTCCACGTAGGCTTTATATAAAGTGGGAGGGAGAGCTATGGGCACAGAACAGTTCTATGGTCCAGCTTCAACATAATCAATCCAACTGGCTGCCCCAAGGGTTCCATGAGGACAGGGCAGTGGACAGCCACATCTACATCATCCCGCTCCCCACCTTATAAAGGAGCCAGCATAGCAAGACGGGGTGCAGCCCTGAACACAGACAACCCTTCACCCATTTCTGGTGTGATGTATCTGCATGAGATCAGCTCCTAGGAACACCACTGCTCTCAGGCCTGACAATGAAAGGCCCTGGAGGGAGACCTGTTGTTGTTGTTGTTGTTGTTGTTAAGTGCCATCGAGTCGCAGGTGACTCATAGCGACCCTATGAAGGAGAGTCCTCAATGCTTGGGTGTCTCTCATCCTCTCTCCAGGTTCATAGGGTCTGGAGGCAAGCTATTATGGAAGTGGATGTCACTCCTCCTTCCACGCTTGTTTTCATAGGAGAGCTCTACCCCACTCTCTGTCCGCATTGGCTAACCAGCCATTAACACATTGACAAATCAGTGTAACAGGGAGGGAAACATAGTTTCAATTATTTCATTCCTAATAATAGGGTTGTTGTTGTGGTTAAGTACCATAGAGCTGACCCTCCAGGAGGTTTTCTGAGACAGTCCAAGGACCACTCAGCAATTCATAACTTGTTGACCATGGCTTCTACGTTTATTATACAAATATGATCAAAAGGAACACTTTCCAATTACTCAATGAGGGTGAATGGGCCAAAAGTCGCTTCTGGAAATGTCACGAGACGGGCATGATTTATGCACGGGCACACTGGGCCAGGACTTTTTTACATAATTTTGTCACTTCTGCACCATTATATGTGTGTGTTCATTATTCATATGGATGTGCTGTTTGGAAAAAATATGGTATATGTTCAGAGCCCTTTCATCCTAAGGCATGGTGGTATAAATGAAGGAATGATTCTTCAGTTCAAGACATAGAAATATCTGACATTTCATTGAGTGCCAGAGCTGGGCTGCCTCGAGCTGGAGTCCCACCTCATACGGCGTTCCGGGTACCTTTCAGCCTTACTCACTGTCTTAGTTCCACTCCTCCTTTCCCATCTTCTGTATCAACTACTCTCTCTTTTAGTTAGTACAGTATCAGTGGGACAGTTATGTGTGTGTCTGTTACATGAGCTCAGTGCTGTGGAGTGGATTCTGACCCATAGCCACCCTCCATTACAGTTCAGAGCCTGTAAACTTAACAGAAGGAGATAGCTCATCATTTTTTCCTATGGAGCTGCTGGTGGATTTGAACTGTCGAAGTTGTGCAGACTTTTGGTTAATTTTTTTTTTTTGTGATGTGCCGTCAAATCAGAACCAACTCACAACTGACTCTCCATTAGCATTGCAGAGGTGGGGTGTGAAACTCATGGGAGATTTCCCACCAATTTGACTCAGAGAAGCTGATAGATTCAAACTATATGTTTTCTGGACTTGAACAGTGTAACCATCACAGGAGGAAAAAACAAAAAATACCCAAACTAATAGCAGTAAGGGAGTTCTGGTGGCCTAGTGGATAAGAAGCTGCACTACCAATCTAAAGGCAATTGGTTCAAATTCCCCAGTTACTCTGCAGAAGAAAGATGGGTGGCAGTCTCTTCCCATGCAGTTTACTGCTTCTATTGCAGTTTCTTGCTCCAGGCTCTGACACAATGGTGCAAACCACAATAACAATAAGTATCCAGTAGGAGTTAATTGGTCCTCCTTAGTACCAGCTTGCTATTCTTCATTTCAGAGCATGAACTGAAGAGAGTTTATGTCACAGACCGGACAGTGGTGATTCAGAGGTAAAATGCTTGCATTCCATTTGGGAAATTCAGTGAAATTCCGACCCAGCGCACCTCATGAAGGCCACTGCTACCCACAAGCAGTGGAAGCTGCCACACTGTTAGGAAGCCAGCTTGTGTCAGCGGAGTTCCCAAAAGCAGAGAGAATTATAAGAAAGGACCAGGGCATCTTCTGAAATGACAGCTGGCACTATTTGGTTCTATCAGGCCTGGCATTGTCAGAAATTAGGGGCTGACCCAGCAACAGTGATCTGTCATATGAATGTTCCAGGCCCAAGAGTCCAGGTCTGTCCTGAGCTGTCTTTACTAAGAAGTTGCAGATTGAAGCAGCACAAGTCATCACTCCAACTTGGAAACCCTGCATCTTAGGACAGGTGGTGGCAGGAAAAGTAGGTGGAAAAGCTCAGGTACTCTCTGCTGTTCCCTTCCTCTGTCTAGAAAAGGCATTTAGTAATTTTCCAATTACTGCAGCAATGTTTTGAGGGCCACTTGGAGCATAATTGCAAAGTACTTGGGAAAGCTTTAAAGGAAGAAGCCTTAATCTTTCATTATCATCTTGATTGCCAGCTACAGCAATAGCCTGCACCATTGGTGGTTTCTTTGTGCTTTTCATTTATCCTAATAGAAAAGGCTACTTGTTGCACATGACGTCCGTTCCCTGGAAATAAGTGACGTGAAATGAATTAAACATGTCCTGTTGTGGGTTTGCAGGCAGGACACAAGATTTCTGAATTATGCACTATGCAAAAGAGAGAACTCAAGAAATCCATCTTCAGCTATGCCAAAGTGATCCGTACACGAGGATTCTAACGTTCGCGCTAGGAATCCTCTTTGTAAGAGCTCCCATAACCTAGTTAAGTTGGTAATTAGGACACGGGGAAGACCAAAAGGAGAGAAAAAATAAGAATGTTGAACAGCAGCCAAGTGAATTTTAGAATAATGAAGAAATATCAAATAGGGTAAATCAATGGAGTCAAAGGACACAACGGGGAAATGAAAAACATTCAAAGATAAATTAATGTAGGCCCAAGGGTTATGCAAGCAATTTACTATAAATATACTAGGGAAAAAAGAGAGGTGAGTGAGCAAGGTAGTACTAAATTGGTAATACATTGTTATGAGTTTTAAAAAAGGCATGAAACAAATGGCGTGGTAAGACAGGGTCAGTACAAAAGAAAGAAAAATGTATAAGGAAAAGTTAAAGCGTTGTTTTGTGGATGCCATGCTTTTTAAGCCTGTAAGTTTACTATCCCATTGTTTATAATAGCATTGTCGTAAGATTTTAAGTGAAGCAAACTTAACCAGCTTCGTATTCAGCGATGGACAATGAGTTTTCAGATTCTTTCAAGGCCACAGGAAAAAACAAATTTACAGTTTTATCCACATTGCTGAGTTTCAGTCAATCTGACTATAAACAGTAAATTCATTATTTGATTCATTTGTTTTAATTGACTGACCTAAAACAAAATAAATGCACTACTCTTGTGCTTACAATACAATTGATTTCTCTATGTGTGGATACCTTCATGTCACCATCACTGGGATCAATATACAACACCTTCCAAGGACCCCAGAAGGCTCTGTGACCCTCTCCCAGGGTACATTTGTTCCCCAGCTAGAACCACTCTTTGGATTTCTGATTCCATCTGCAGTGGAATTCCCTACAAACTGAATTATGCAGTATTTTCTCCCCTTGTTTCTGGATTCTTTCACTCAGTGTAATTACTATGAACTTCTCTTTGGCTGTATCAATAATCGGCCGTTTAGAGACTGCTCTTCAGCAGGACTTGGTGAATTTTCTATGAAGGGCCGGGCACGCAGTATTTGTGCCTTTCTAGGACAATACGGCCTCTGTTGCAGCTGATGAAAGCAGGAGTGGATAATGTGGAAATGAATTAGTGTGATTATAATTGCAACAAACTTTTTACAAAAACCATTTGGGCCTCTGGGTGCTAGCTTGTCAGTTGATACTTCGTGGCATTCTGTTACCTCCTTATACAACTGTTTCTTCATCCATTCCCCTGGTAATAAACACAGAGATGTTTCTAGTCTCTTGGTTAAAAAAGAAAGAAAGAAAAAAGCAAGCACCTATTCCTCTTGGATAATACACAATGGGGTTGCTGGCTCTAGAGTCAGTGATCCAATTAGCTTTCATCAAGACTGCCAATCCTGTTTCAAAGTGCTTGTACCAGCAATTCTGAGAGTTCCAGATGTTCTGCCGCCTTGCCAACACTGGGCATGGTCAGGCCTTTTCATTTTCATTTATACTTTGAGTTCTGGTGGATTTTCTAGGTTTTACTTTTCCTTTCTTTCTTTCTTATTTCCTTGATGAGCAGTGATGTAAAGTACTGTTTTTACCTGCTTGGTTTCAGCTTGGAGATTGTTTTGTGAAGTACTTCCACATGTTCCTTGCATAGTTTTGTAAGTGGGCTAAATTTCTTTAAAATTTGCAAGAGTTCTTCATGTGTCCCGGGTGCTTACTGCCTCGCTCACTCATTGCTGTTGAGTTGAGACTAATTAGCTGACCCTCCAGCAGGTTTTCAGAAGTTGCAAGTTGCATGGGAGGAGTTTGTTCATGGGAGGAGATTGTCCATATTTCTCTCTTGAAGTCACTGGTGGATTGGAACTGTTGTCAGTGCAACAGTGGTGTTTTTTTTTTAATTAATTTTAATGGAAGTTTACAGAGACTTAGGGTTTCTAATCATTCCTTGTTGCACTTTTCTCCCTGCTCACCCCTTCCTTCTCTTCTCCTTGATATGTAAAAGAAAAACTCTTTCATTGTTAGGCAATCCCTCCCCCCAAGACCACTCCACTATGCAGCCTTCATTTTGGACTCCTGTCATGACAAAAATACCCAATCATATATCTCTTTTAAACAGTACTTTCCCTCATTTGTTTCAATGCAGTATACGTAATTCCTCCGCTCCTTGTCTGTGTTCCTTCAACCCTGATGTCAGTCCTGTTTTACAACAGTGGTCCTATGCAATATTTGTCCTTTTGTGACTGAGATATTTCACTCAATATAATGTCCTCTAGGGTTATCTACTTTGGAACAAATTTTTAATTGTATCTTGGGCTTACTGGCTTCTTTTTTATTAAATAGGTCCAATTGTACATGTTGTTTGGAATCTACATTAGTCTAAACCTTTGAGTTAACAATGCACGCTCACTGTGGATTACACCACCAGAATTCTCTATTCTGTATACAAGTCCTTTCTATTTATTGCTATTTCCTTCTCCCTCAGATTCTCTTCTGAAGCCAAAATATGCAGCTGAATGTCATGGTCCTATCTCTCCTCCTATTTCCCCTGTAAGATCCTCTCACTAAATCAGTAGAATAAAAACACTAAGAGAAGGAAATCTCAATTTGAGACATCATCTTGGAAATTCAGAAATGTGTGGAGGGGAAAAATTGATGCTGTCTTCTTCTACCACTTCCTCTGCTTGATGTGATGGTGGCCCTCTGTGCCTTGGAAAGGGACACCAGATGTAGGAAGCAAATGTAAACCCCAGAAAGGAAGACAAAGGGGCTCAAACAAGTACTAAGACCAGTATTTGGACTTAAACCCCCAAAGAAGAACCTGTCCTAATTTGTTTTATGATATTGTGCAAAACACAGTGAGAAATTCATGACCTTGGAAGTGTGACTTATACCCTTTTTGTAAAGAAGCTGGTCCACCATCAAGCTGGTTTGATATTGCCTGGCAGATGCTATGGAACAAGCCAAGAAGGTGACACAGAACTCTGTACCCTGTTACACATTCCCTCTTTAGCTGTGCATTCTCTTGCCATTAAGTTATTGCCAAGAAAAGGTGATTTATTAAGATAAGAAGCAGTATTAGGGAGCTGTGGTGCCTAGTGGCAAGAAGCTGCCTTGTAATCCCAGAGGCACGTAGTTCGAATCCACCAGATGCTCTGCTGGAGAAGGAAGAGCAATCTCCTCCTGTACCAGTCGGATCCAGTTTGACGGTACTCACACACACACAAAACTAATAAAATAAAAAATTTTAAAAAGAAGCAGTCATTAAAAAAAAAATAAAAAGGAAGAAAAAGAAAAAAAAAATTCAATATTTCCTCAGAACCCACAAAGGAGAACAGATGTCAGCAGAAGCAGATGTATGCTTCTCCAGGGTGAAAGAAAGAATACTTAATGCAATCAGAATTCTGGGAACTTAAGTAGGAAAGCTGGGGTGGGGGGGACATCTGAGAACTTTGCAGGACTCCTTTACGTGCTGCTACGCATCCTTAAGTGAGTGTACGAGCATTGCAAAATGTTTTAAGCTGTTTCTGAAAAGGGAAAAAGATGACAGTAGACCACGGAATGCAAGGCTATATTTAGCTCACATTTAGAACTCTTAAAGCATACGGAGGGGTCACTGAAGAAGAAGGAAGTTACAAGTCTATCGATCATGGGTCCTACCTAGTGCAATCCCCTGAATGGCTCTTGCCTGCACAAAACGCACCTGTTGTGATCAGCAATGAATTCTTTCCTGAATTTCAACACATAAGTGAACAAAATAGAAATTGTCTAGGTAAATAACAACAAAAATGGCTAAATGAAATGATGAGATGATTTCCTTCCAAACCAAAGAAAGGGTGATATGTAAGAATGTGAAGTTTCTATATGATAATTGCTAAGACAAAGACCTTGGAGAAATATTTGCAGCAGATGAAACTTGTGAAAGCTGGATGTTGTTGTTGTTGTTGTTTTTGTGTGCCGTCAAGTCTCATAGCGACCTTAAGAGGGAGAGTCCTCAACGCTTGTGTGACTTTCATCCTCTCTCTAGGTTCATAAAGTTTCCAGAGGCAAGCTATTATGGAAGTGGATGCCATTCCTCCTTCCAAGCTTTTTAAATCAGGGAGCTCCACCCCGCTCTCTGTCCGTGTTGGGTAACCAACCATTAGAACATTTGACACATCAGTGTCACAGTGTTCAGCCTCACAGCAACCACAAGTTACTGCTGTATGGCAAGTGGACACACCAGGGCTATACGACCTAGAGGATAATAAAAAAGCTGGATAGATTCATTATATAACTATAGAGTGATTTAAAAAAATTTACACTAGTTTACTTAAAAAGCTCATAAAGTTCATATGCATTGTTTTATATGCAGGATCTGGATTTAAAAAATATCTTTAGAAGAATTTTTTTTATGGTTTTAGTCAAGTATTGGTAAGAAAACAAAGGTAGCTTCAAACATGAAAATAATACTAAGCCTTACTAATCTAAGGAGAAGGAATAAGAAATATCAATTGTCATCAATTAAATCAGCAACAAATTTGAAATATATATTATAAGCCTCATGACGTCCTTGGTGGCCTCCTTGTGATTAAATAGGTCCAATTGGATATGTTGTTTGGACTCTACGTTAGTATAAACCTTTGGGGAATTAAAACCCCCAATATGTGTATACTTTAGTTCAGTAATTTTAGCTCGATCTAGCCTGTAGAAATCATTGACGGGAAATATGAATGGTTCATGATCTCAATTTCAAAACAAATCAGAATGGAACAAATGCTTGACCTAGTGTAAAGTCACGTAGCTGTTGGCATCTTCTTCTAAATAAATTGTACCCACAGAAAATCCCTTTTTACTTCTGTCTGCCCAGAATTGCATTTGTTCTGTCTTGCCAAGCTCTGCCTCCTGGTCTCTAAGATGGATGCCTTATTATCTCCATGTTTTTAAAATTTTTAAATAGGGCAAAAAGTATATTATCCCATTCCTCATTATCATTAAACTGCATATCGAGTTATAGTAGCATAAATTATGAGTGAATCCATTCATTGAGAAGTGATGTAACTATAAAAATTAAATGACTAATAGTGCAAAATGAACTCAGTATTAAGTAGTGATTTAATCCAGGCTTTTTATAGGACTTGTCATAACACTAAAAGCTCTGGTGGCCGAATGGCTAAGGCGCTGTGCCATCAACTGAAAGATAGGCAGTTCAAATCCACCAGCTGCTCTTCAGGAGAAAGAGCAACGGCCTCCTCCCTTGTATTTTATATGCTCAGAAAACCTGCTGGAGGGTCAGCTGTTGCTGGTTTTGATACTACGACATAAGAATTATAACAAAGAGACTATTCCTAATAACTATATTTGGCTCACAGAACAGTGAATTTCCTTGTTCTGTCTTTGGATATTTGGAACTCTCCATATTTTCTTTAATAAGATGTACTTTTCCCATAATGAAAATGAAAATCACTATAATAATTGAGCTTGTCTTCAAAAGACCACTACACCCACACTCTCCTTGTACTTATTTTTGTTTGTTTGTTTCTTACACTCATTTTATGATGTGCTTGGTGTCCTAAGTCTCTGTAAAGCTCCCTTAGAGTTCTGCTATTTTCTATTCCTTCTCTTATCCCACTGCAGCCAAGCTTTCTGTTTGGCTTGTGCAGCCAGGTAGGAGCCGAGGAGAAGACTAATGGAAACAGCCGGGCGGGTGGAATGAGTTTTCCTGCTCTTTTCAGATGTACAGCTCGCAGTGCCTCCTCTCTCAGAGAAGCACTTTTCAGTCGAAAGCTTGGTCTGAGCCCAATTCTCCTTCTATTTGCTATTGCCTCTCTTCTCTCTCTCTGTCTTCAGGCCTGTGGCAAGTGGAGGCTTTAACCTGCTTCATTGCTGGTGGCCACCTCTTGAGAATTTGCATGTCCATCCCAGAGATACCAAATCAGAATCTACAATTTAGCAAAATAGTCAAATTTTTATATAGTCTAGTGTGATGTCTTTGTGTTCCCAGGGTTGAAAGGTGCTGCCATCATCTGAAACCATGTCCCACACTCTAGAAATGCTGCCCAAACTCTCGCCATCCACCCCTCTTACCCCACCCTAGTGGTTTCCTCAAGTGCCGGGCAACTGGCATTTATTTTCAAACTGTGAGGCTGGGTGGAAAAGTGAAATCAAAAAAAGGAAGCAAATTTTTAAAAAGTAAAGACAATAATAATCTGACAGTCCCCATACATTCAGAGGTTCCTGACTGCTGCCGATGACTTTTCAGTACTTCTCTGCATCATTTATTATCTGTGTTGATATAGATATATTTAAAGTCAGTTCACGTTTTTCCTCTAGCAAATACCAAAGCAAATCTGGTCGACCTCAGGAGTTTAAAAGAACAATGAAAGTGATATAAAGTCTAATTGTATCCCCTATTTGTTATCAATTAAAAACTGTTTAACGATCTTTCATAAGCTATTTGATGGCTGTTATCACAGGCTCCCTCTAAAAACAACTGTTTCTGGCCTTGCCTGAGAAAGCACAACAGGAGGGGAATTTTGCATTTGATGAGAACTTTTGTTTATTCAGAGAGAGAACAACTAGAATCTTTCTTTGCCTTGCCTTCTAACCCTGCCACTGCTTGTAAGTTAAGGCATCTCCAGGGAAAAAATTAAAAAGCAAATGTCATTAGAATATGAGATCAGTTCATTCATCAAGTCTGAAAACCATGCTGTGGGGGGATTCAAAGGTTGTTCTCAAGGTATTTACCAGTGCAGTAGGGAAGGAGGGCAGGCGTGTGCAGAGACTGGTGTGATGCTGTTACAGGTGCTGTGATGGAGGGGGTGAGAACTGAGCACAGGCTCTAGGGGAGGGGCACAAGGGGTGTGGCTTCCTGGAGGGAATACAGCGGAAGGTGAGAGCTGAAGCTCCACAGGCAGGCAGCGGGGAGAAGGTACAGGCGACACAAAGGCGTGGGGATATGATGTTTAGAAAGACAGTGCCTGTTTGAGTTCCACTGATACTGAAAACGTGGGCAACTTGAACACACCCCATGGTACCAAGGATGAAAGGCCTGGCAATTCTGTTTCCATATAGATTATAGGCAAAAGGCAGAGAGGGTATGGTATAGCCATGTGGGTGTTGGTTTGATTTGGGGGGTTTTATGGCCTTTTTTTTTTTTTGCTATGGCTGTTTCCTTTGGAACACACAAGGAAGCTGTGGAAAACTTACATGGGCACATTCCGCCTGGTTGTTGTGGGTGCCATTGATCTGAGTATAACTCAGAGTGACCCTATTAACAGCAGACCTGAACCCTGTCCTATCCTGTGCCATCATCTCTGACACACTTGAGCCCATTGCTGCAGTCCCTGTGTCCATGTATCTCGTTAAAGGTCTTCCCCTCCTTCTCTGACCCTCCACCTTCCCAAGGAATAGCCTCTCCTAGCTACATGTCCAGTGTGGGAGAGAGAGAGTTTCAACATCTTTACCTCCAGGGAGCACTCTGCACTTTTTCCAAGACATATCTGTTTGTTCTTTTATCAGTCTATGAGATACTTAGTACCCTTCTCCAGCACCACAACCCAAAGGCATGGATTCTTCCATCATCCTATTCATTGCCCAGCTCTCAGATGTGTAGCAGGTAATTGAAAAGATCATGGCCTGACTCAGGCACACGTAGTTGCCAGTGCCTGGCATCAACTGGTGCCAAGCTGCATGCCAGCAGCAGTTCCTGAAGATAAGACATATGTAGTCTGGTTTGAGGCCTTCCCACATGCTTAGACTGTGATCCTCTGAGTTGATAAAAGGGCTGCTTAGTGGTGTCCGTTTGTATTTGATACTCTGCTTCAAAGAGGGCAATCTGATCAACTGAAGACAGTCTTTGAAGCCACAATAAATGTGTCTTGGCCTTAAGTAGCTAATGAAAATAGCAAGAAAAATCAATGAATTAAACCACTCTTTGGAGCCATCCTCACCATGTTAAAATGTAAGATGTTTGGCACGGGCTGTTTGCAGAGGGAAAGGGCTGTTCACCAAACAGCTAATATGATAAGTGGCCTTCTTCTCCCTTAGCAATCAATGTTTATTTGTCCTTAGCAATTTTCTTAATTTTCTACAGGGCGTACGTTTTTCTATCTAAATAGAAAAATCTACCAGAAGTGAAGTTGATCAATAGGCAATTCTAGCTTTTTATTTAGTTACTTATTTAGATATCTAAATAACGTAAATTAGCATGACTGAGTCAATAAGTTGTTGTTGTTGTTAAGTTCCCTCCAGTCAGATGCAACTCATAGCTGGACCTGCAGTGGGTTTGCAGAGACTATAAATTGCATGGAAAGACCTGCCCGAGAGGCACCCGGTGCTTTCAAACCTTATGTTTTTGGCTGGCAGTGCAATTCCTTAGGCTACAAAAGTTAGTAAGGTAGGTCTATATAATCTGTATATCTAAATGTAGAGAGTGTTGTTGTTGTTGGGTGCCATGGAATTGGGTACAACTCATAGTGACCCTGTGAATAGCCGGCCTGAACTCTACTCTATCCTGTGCCATCCTCATCCTCGTCATCTCTGACTCATTTGAGCCATTGCTTTGTCACCATGTCACCCCATCTCATGAGAGGTCTTCCTTTTCTTGCCTGACCCTCCATCTTTCCAAGCATGGAGTCCCTTTCCAAGAAATAGCCTCATCTAGCTACAGGTCCAAAGTATGAAAGATGAAGTTCGCCATCCCTGCCTCCAAGGAGCACGCTGGATGCACTCTTCCCAAGACATATCTGTTTGTTCTTTTGGCAGTCCGTGGGCTATTCAGCAGTCTTCTCTAGAACCGTGACTTAAAGGCATCAAGTCTTCTGTTATCCTTATTCAGTGTCCAGCTTTCTGATGCACAGCAGGTGATAGAGAAGACCATGGACTGAATCAAAATATGGAGGTAGATATTCCACGGCTCTCAAGTTGATTCCAATTCATGGTGACCCCCCCATCAGCTTTGCAAGGCTATAAATATTTACTGGAGTGTAATGCCCATCTTCCTTCTGAGGAGTAACTGACACATCCGCACTGCTTACCTTTAGATTAGCAGTTCAATATATTATCACTGCCCCATTACCAACACAGAGCCCTGGTGGCTTAGTGATAAGGAGTTGTACTGCCAACCTAAAGGTATGCAGTTCAAATCCACCAGCTACTCCATGGGAGAAAGATGGGGAATATCTTCCCATGTGATTTACAGCCTCTGAAAACTTCCTGGAGAATTAGCTATGAATTGGTTCTGAATCAATGTTACACAGGAAGTAGATATAGATAGGTATAGATATCTAGATATGTACATATATAAGAAATTTATACACATCACTCACTCACTCATCACTATCGAGTCTGAAAGTACTCGTAGCTAACACCACCCCCTAGTGAGTATTTTAAGAGTATAAATCAAGTGGGAAGTGATTGTTCTTCTTTCTCCCAAGAAGTGGCTTGTGGATTCACATCACCAGAGAAGGTAGCAAGGCTGGTCCTGAGGCCTCCACCACCAGAGTTCCCTATTCATAGATGTTGTGTGGAGCCATCGAGTGGAGTACAACTCACAGCAAGCCCGTGAACAACCGATCTGAACCCTGTGCTGTCCTGTGCTTTTCTCATATGTCTAGCATCCCCGAGCCTGTTGTGACACTCGCTATGCTGATCCATCTCATTGAGGGTCTTCTCTTGTGCTAACTCTTGACCTTTTCAAACATGATTTTCCTTTCCAAGGACTAGCTTCTTCTAGCAACATACCCACAGTATGAGAGACGAAGCTTTCCCATCATTGCCTCCCAGGAGCACTCTGGCTGCACTTTGCACTTTGGACACATCAGTTTGTCCTTTTGTCAGTCCACAGTATGTTCAATACTCTCCTCCAACACAACAACTTGAAGACATCCATTCTTCTTCTGTCATCCTGATTCATTGTCCAACTATCAGACACATAGCATGTGATTGAAAAGACCATAGTCTTCACACTAACATCATTGCACCTCAGCACTTTGGAGAGGTACCTTCCAGGGGACTTTCCCAGTGCATTACATGTCCTGATCTCCTGAATGTTCATACTAAGGTTGTATCCAAGTAAGACAAATGTATACGGCATATGCAAAAACAGTCCACCAGCATGTGGACATGCCGGAATTTTTAAATGCTGAAATGGCTGACCTCACATTCAGGCTCAGAGCTAGTGTTGTGAGTCGGTTTTATGCTGGAAGTTAGAATGGCCTCTTGCATCTGTAGAAGGGACAGGTATGGAATGCCCGGCGCTCTTATGCCTTTCTTTTCATCCAAAGTAGATGTGCCAAATGAGATATTGGTTACCCATGGTGGACAGTGTTTGGTGGAGCTCCCTGATTAAAACAAGCTTGGAAGCAGGAGTAGCATCCACTTCTGAAATAGCTTGCCTCAGGAAACCCTATGAACCTGGAGAAACAAAGTAATTTATACAAGTCTTCAAGTCTATTGTTCATAAGGTCGCTATGAGTTGCCTATGACTCAATGGCATTTAACAACAGCAATATATTATATATATATAACATAATATAATATATAATACATATTATTCTATATTCTATATATATACACACACAGAGGGACACACAATTTCTATTCAAAGTTGTGTGTCTGTGCATGTACACATGTGACTCTGCTTTACTCCGTTAAGGTTGTGGTTCTCCACTTAGTAACATCGACATCACTGGAGGGATTGTTAACCGCAGGTGGCTGGCTCTATCCCCTGCACACCTGTTTCATTAGCCAGGATGGAACCTGGGATGTGGCTTGCACAGTGAGCGCCCAGGTAAGGCTGGTGATGCTAGAAGCACATGTGGTGATTCACTGTATCACAAGGCCCCCCTTCTCATTTCTCCTTACACAAGGCATCCCTAAATAGCTACTTCCCCACACAAGGAAGAGGAGGCCTGAAACCCTGGTCATTCACCTCATTCTTCCAGGATCCTGATTGCATGGACCTTATGACAACAGGAAGGTTTCACTTATTTTTTTTCTTTTTTTCATGAAGGCTCAAAAATATAGAAATAAGAAGATGTGAAACATTGTCTGACTTAACCTCTGTCTAGCGAGGAAGGCAGACCCCCCACCCCCCACCCCAGAAGATTAACTTGCTTTATTAAGGTCACACTGATAATTACTGGTGACTCCAGGAACAAAATGCACTTGTCTGTTACCCTCCAGCCCATGTAATCTTTGTACTGTACCACCAGGCTTTTGCAGCTTTAATTCCAGAATCATCTGTAAGTTAATGAGGTAACCATTTTGGGGGACCTTATAAAAGTGAGGGGGGAAATGGTTTTGTGCATCTGCTTTTTTTTATATAGTTGAGAAAGACAAATAGCCACCACTGGCTATCTTTTCTTGAACACTTGCTAATTGTCTAGTTCAGTGTCTGGTACCAGGCTTCACTCTGAGGAAAAGGCAGCACGAGCTGCTTGGTCCTGATGTGGAAAGAATCTCCATACGGATGTGCTGGCTCACTTCCGGTCATTCAGCCAGGAAGTGGCATCGGGGACACAAGTCTGAACTAGGAGTGACAGAGCTAGCCTTCTCCCCACAAAAGTGGACACTTGACTCTGGAACAGGGAAATGGCCAGGGAAACAGAGCGGGCTCCACTGGCCGAATGAGGAGACCAGAGAGACTTGGTCTCTGGGAATAAGGCCAATGCTCATGTCACTGGGATTGGGTGTCAAGTCAGAGCCTGAAGTGCAGCAAAACTGACTGGATGTTTAGTGAGCCGAGGATGGCCGGAAACCTGCCCCTTCTCTGGGCACTCGGGACAGACAGGCAGAGAGCAGGTGACTCCAGGTGTGAGGCAGTGGGCTTCCAGCATACAGACTTCACCCCTGAGTTCTGCTCATTGTGGAGCTGAGCGTGTGTGTCTCCCAAATGAGCTATGTGCTATGTTTCTGTTTTAAAACTGTAGAGAATTATACCATGGTATGTTTTCTGGCAAGGAAAGTTGGGGAGAAATTATGGTTTGTTTACTCCGAAGACTTTAGGTAGAAGGGAGTAGACTTTACTAATGGCTTTATGCCATTATTCATCTTTATTGTTATCAAGAGTAGAAATGGTCAGAATTGGGAAATGAAAATCATAGAAGTTAAATGTAAGAGTGTTTTCATGATTTGTCCTGCTGAGATTAGTAGCACCCTATTTATAAGAAGTCTCAGGTCAACAGAGTCCCAAATGCTTAACCTGCCATAAAAGTCTACGATTTCTAACATCAGTAGCTCCTCCTTTTCTTGGTTTCCTAGCTCCTCTGTATCCATTGGGTTCAATGATTCATTGGAAGGTCTCCCAAAGACTCAGACATGCTAGGGGAATGATTCACATGACTGGACGTTTTGGCCTCATGGCTGGTTTTGGAGAAATTGGTGAGCAATGGGCCAGGATCCTGTAGACTATCAGTCATGGTGCAGCTGGATGACAACTGTGGGTGATGTAGGCTGGTGGGGTAGAGACTGAAGAACAGCTGAAGGTATGTCCTGGGTGAGTGAGGTTTTCCAAAGGAAAAGGGTGCCTGGTGCTGAGGTCCCAAGAGCATATATAATAGTGGGGATGTATCCCATCCCAATCTTCTCTCCTTAATATTATTTCAGCCCAAAAATAAGCAATCATTGGCTAGTAAACAGAGCTGAATGAAAAATCTTGTTGTTGTTATGTGCCTCTGAGTGTCCTGCAACTCATAGCGACCCTTTCTACAATAGCTCTGAACCCTGCCCTGGCCTGAGCCAGTCTCACTGACTCCAACACACCTAATCCCATTGCCCCGGTTATAGTGTCAATCCATCTCGTCCAGCATCTTCCTCTTCGACACTGGCCCTCCACCCTTCAACTCTTGGACACCCATAAATTGCCTTTGCTTTGCCTCACTACAGTTGAATTTTGTCTTCTTTTTAGTTGACTTATCCTCATTGGTCAATAAGGTAATTCTGTTTTCTGTATTGGAAAGAATTTTATGTTGAATCTTTCTCACTGGTGCTAGCTAGCTCTTTGACAAGGAAAACAATTTCAATAAGCCTGTGTAACACCTCCAGTGTTCGACGTCAAGTGTGGTCATAGAAGGCACATCATAAATGGTATGTCTCTATGTATGGGAAATTTTGTTGAGTATCCAATAAAGAATTCATCCATTAATTTACCATCTCTTTGTTCGAGGCACTTATAAATGCTAAGCAATACTACAAGAGAGAATAAAAATAATAAATGCCACTTTCTAGACAGAGATAGAAACTAGAGGGAAATAATAATGCTAATAATAGCAACATGTATGCACTTATTTCAGTGTTGTTAATAGAATCCTTACCACAATCCTATCAGAGATGACGAGGATGGCACATGATAGGGCAACGTTCAGTTTTGTTGTTTATACAGTCAAAATGAGTCAGAGTCAAGTTGCACAAAATGACAAAAACCACCTCATAATGAATGGGTATTATTATTACTCACCTTTTATCTGTAAAAAGTTGAAATACAGAGAGATCAAGTAATCTGGCTGAAGAACAACCCGGATAGAGTAATTCCCTGAGTTCTTCATAAGAAGTCCCAGTGACAATGGATTAAATATGGGGCTGCTAACCAGATGGTTGGCAGTTCAAATCTACCCAGCACTCTGTGGAAGAAAGATGTGACCCTCTACCTCTGTAAGGACTGACAGCCTGGGAGACCCTGCTGGTTAGTTAGACTCTGTCCTATAGGCCACCATGCGTTGGAGCCCACTCCACAGCCAAAGAAAATAGCATGTGTGAAATCCCAAGGCAAGAGAGAACAGGAAGTCTCCCCAAACCATAAGCAGAGGGCTACGGCTCAGCATGGTGAACTTGGAAGCGTCAAGGAGGAGTGTGCATAAAGGTTGGTAAGAGAAGGTGCTTTCAGCGAGGTGCACAGGAGCCGCCCGACAGAAGTCAGCTGTCCATGCAGTGTGCCCAGCAAGGAGGGGTGGGAGCAGCAAGGGAGTCTGAAGGACTTTGTCCAGAGAAACTGCTTTGTAATCTATTCTGTATCAGGAAATTACTGATCCAAAAAGGTGTCCTTCAAGTTTTTAAAGAACAGCAGCTGACTGACTACTATAATGTGGAGGATTGTTTGTTTGCTTTTCTGCTAGATCTTGACAAAAAGTAGAAGAGGATATTTGGAAGACAAGATTTCTTATTGGCCAATAACAAACAGGCACTTTAAAATGAAAATGATGAGGGGTCCACACACCCTTTTCCTAGCACACAAAGCTGAAAGGTCCAGAGCACGGAGGAGGCCAGGTCTAGTCTCTGAATGGGAAATTTGAGAGGATGGCTTGGGTTCGGTGGTGTAATGGTGGGAAGCTGTGCTGTTAACCTAAAGGCAATGCCTCTCTGGAGTTCGAATACACCAGCAGCAGTCTGTGAGAGAAAGACAGACAGACTCCTCCAGAGCGATAAGCATCCTTGAAAACAGTATGGAAACTCAGCTAGGAGTCTGTTCCAAACCATAAAACAACAAAGTTTGAGGGGATTTGTCTGGGGTCTGGGGTAGAGAAGGAGCAAAGTCAAAGAATCAGGTCTTTGGATGTTGTATGTAAGGAGGTCCTGTGTCACCCTGATTTCTTCTCTCATCTCCTACCAGATGAATGTCTACTCAGAAGTTGGCAGTAGATCTTTCTTGGCTTTGATCTTTTCTATAGAATGATTGGATTGGACTGGACCCTTTTGACATTATTCTGTGTCTGGACTTCTAGAATGCTCTCCACTGTCCAGTATGGCCCCACTTTTAGTGATGACTAATTCAGAGTCAAGCCTTCTCCTGTTTCAACTATGAGAGATTGGTAGCTGTAGTTTTTAAAAATTGTGAGAGTTTTTGAAGGGAAAATTATTAAGAAGTATTATGTACATCTACCCCTTAATAATGTATTGAACTTAAAGATGCAAATATAGAAATATACAACAAATTCACTCGGCAATCTTTTAATACAGAGTTAGACATATGTGTAGCATGACACTCTACAAGTTGGGGGGGGTATCATTTTTCTTGACATAAGTAATAATTATAATTTCTGTCTTTGTTTTTGTTTTTAAATGGAGAAAAAACTTAAAAATATTGCAAAGCAAGGAGAGGACAAAAACCAACATTTTTATCTTTTTTTTTAGATCATGCCTCATTAATATATTGTTACTCATAGTTTTCAGCAATTGTATTTAGTCACAATGGTAAGGAATTGCACTACCAAGGCAAAGGGACGCATTGGAATCTGTAGGAGAAGGAAGGCAATCTCCTCACACTGTGGATATGCTGCCTCAAAAACCCACCAGAGAGTCCGCTGTGGGTTGGCTCTGACTTGACGGTACACGCCACCCATAACTTTGGTCAAGTCTTTCTAAAGTGCTCAGTTACTTCTCCTTTTCCACTAACATTGAGTGAATTACTATAGAACAAATGACACAAAAAGGGTTAGCATAGAATAAAGCTGATTTACTTGCCAGCAGGCTTCGTCTGACATATTTTGGACATATTGTAAGGAGGGACAGGTCCTTGGAGAGGGACATCATGCTTGGGAGGGTGGAGGGACAGTGCAGGAGGGGAAGACCCTGGATGAGGTGGATTGATTCAGAGACTGGGGTAATCTGGATGGGAGTGTCAGAGACACTGTGATTGGCACAGGGCAGAGCAGAGTTTAGGGTCGCTATGAGTTGCAAGCAACTCAACGGCATATCACAACAACAATTTGGTTAATGACATCAACAGGGTGATGAAGTAAATAGTAAAGAGTAACCGCCAGCCTTGAGTGGGCATTGTGGCGTGGGTGTTCTCTGGAGCCTTTGAGGAGAAAACAGAGAGTTGGTTAATATGTCAAGCTGGTTATGATGATAAATAGATAAAGCTGTTTTGGAGTTCTCCATTTAGTAAGACATAACTCAGTGGAGCAGGAAATCTGCTCTTTTTTCTGTGAGCAAGTTTTGGAAGATTACTTTACTCATAGAATGAGGTCAGAGTCATCATTGTAACGATAGCCACTCAAGCCTTCTACCTACCACCATACAGCAATCTGTAATACCGAGAGGATATAAATCAGACCTTGCTAAGCCAAACCTCTAAAAACATCATGGTGATTCATAAGGGAAGACAGGAATTAGATTTTTCACAAAAAAATCTCCCTTTCCATTCCAATTTGGCACTACCTTATTCCAAAGGGGCAGCTCATTTGAAGAGAAAAAAAAAAGAATCTACATGATTAGTATTTGTGTTGGAATTTGGCAGTGACCTTTATGGGTTTATTCCTGAAATAGTAGCCTGGAGAGGACCAGGAGTCAATCTCCTCTGATTTTAGAAGAAAAATGGAAAGCGGAGATGAGACATGGAGGAAGATGTGTGCTCATTCCTCTGTGTCAGGCAACATGTGTCCCCTCGCTCGAAGGCAGGCTTGAGGCAGAACGAACACTCCCCAGAAACTGAGACCGACAGCTTGACACAGTGGCTCATCTGCGTAATTGGTGTTCTAACTTAGAATTCCCTTTCCCAAACTTGATTGGCCCCACTTCCCATCCTTCTCATTGACCAAAGTAAGAATTAGAGATTCAAATGTTTGAGAGAGCTGAGAAAAGGAAAACAGAATGATGAGTCAGAAGGTAGGTAGGACGCCCCTTAACTCGCTTTTTTTTTCCAGCATAGAGAAAGCATTCACAGATTTTACTGTCTTCTCAACCAAGAAGGTGCCCTTTAAAAAATATGACTTAATTACACAAGTCTTGTTTTTAAAATAGAGCATCACATCCATCATCCCAATCTGTTTTCTATTAACTCAAATCTAAGAACAGATTTCAATATGAGTGTATTTATTCAACAAATATTTATTGAGCGTCTATACACTCTAATTACTGATGTCAGTTATAATACTTCACAAAACAGACCAAAATTAAGGTAAAGAACTTGAATATCTGTGTCATACATGCATGTATGTTTGAAGCACATATAAAAATAAAATTTACATATTGCATTGCCATGTGTAATTATTATATATTGTACAATGAGGGAGCTCTGATAACCTACTGGCAAGAAGCTGTGCTGCAATCCCGAAGGCATGCAGTTCGAGGCCACCAGCTGCGCCATGGGAGAAGGATGGGCAATTTCCTCCCATGCAATTAAGTGCATCTGAAAATCCTCTGAAGAGTCAGCTATGAGTCAGTTCCAACTGTACAGTACACAGCACCAACAATACATTGTTATTTGTTGTTGTTGATTGCCATCAAGTTGAGGATGACTCATAGTGACTCTATGAACAAAAGACCAGAAGAAGCCTTTCTGTAACTAACATCATTTCTCCAAGTTCATAGAGTTTCCTGAGGCAAGTGGTTTAGGACGGAGAAGCCATTTCTGCTTCCAAACCTTAAAGTGGGAGCTTCCACCAAACACTGTCCACCATGGGCAACCATTACAGCATTTGACACCCAATGGAACAAGGTTCAGCATTGTCGTAAACCCAGATTACCTCAGTACAGCAAATTGACAGAGGAGTACTGTATGGTTTAGAAGAATGTTCCTCCAAAATATAATAACATGAGGCCCAAGGCCCCCCACTCCCAGAATACCTTGTGGACACTAAACAAGAGGCTTAAATAAAAAGAAAACAACCAGACATTCCACTGGACCCTCAACCAAAACAAGCCTGGTCGTCTTCCAGAATACTGTCATGTGACCCTGGCTCCAAAACAGAGATGAGGGGCTCACCTTAAAAACAAGGACCTTCCGGGATGTCTTGTTAACACTAAATGAGAGGCTTAAATCAAAACCTAACCAGACATTCCACCCAACACTCAAGCAAAGCAAACACACCCATTAGGTGTGTTTATTAAAAAGCCTGAAACTTGGCATTAGAACCAACTCACAGATGAGCCTTCATTGGGTTTTCCTAGGAAATCAATTGCAAGGAAGGAGATTGCCCATTTCTGCTGACTTGAACTGTCAGAGAGACGTGACCTTTGGGCTCACTCTCTGACTCCCTATAGACCACACCATCAAAGTTGCCTATTAAATGATATATAAGTAAAATTAATTTCTATCATATTTTATGTGTATATAAATGCTATACATAGTAAATACATATATGCTTAGTATGTATACTATATGTATAAGGTCCTTCTAGGGAGTGCTATTTGCTTAATGGTAGGGAGTTGTACTGTCCAACCAAAGGTACATGGTTCAAATCCAGTATCTACTCCAAAAGAGAAAGATGCAATTTACTGCTTCTGGAAGCCCACTAGAGGGTCAGTTATGAGTTGGTTCCAACTCAACAGTACATAACAACAACAACAACTAACAAAATATATAGAGTCGGAGAAGATCTCTTTGCTTGTTTGTGCTGTTTGATTGCACATATGTCTATCATCTGAGATTAATTCCTGGCCCCAGTCTTGCCCACTGTGTGCTGTTTTATAGGGCACATTGCCATTGATGAGTTAGGTAAGTGCTGGGTGCACGTTGGAGCCATCCCCGAGCCTGGCCAAGCGAGAAGCGATATACCAGTTGACAGAGTGAGAAATTACTGCAAATTAATTCTCTACCCTCCCAGCAGCCATGCTCCAAGTTTTTTGCCCTTGTCATTCCCCTACCAGTTCTCAGCGGAAAGGACAAATGCCACAGCCGATGTTCCCTTCATGTCTCGTGACCTGGAAAAGGCAGTGTGCAGTAAGGCACGGTGGTGTGTTACCGACGCTGAGCCAGAAAGCAGGCGGACAGCATGCAGAAACGAGTCTAATTGCAGGGAACTTTCCCAGTTCTGAGCTTCTCCCAGGAGCCTGGGGTGAGTTAACTGTAGCCGTGGGCCACTGAGATCGCCTGAAGCTTGACCACGGGCATGAGTCTCTTTCTTCTTGGCTGGTACCATCTATATTAGGATATGGAAGATTTTCTCAGCATAAAAGCTTGTCTCCATGAAATCAATTGGCCTAGCATGCCTCAGAGGGCTCTGTGATGCGAGTGGTCACTTCTTTTGACTAAAGTTTAAAAAGGAAAAAAAAATTCAAATGAAACACTTTGAGTTACAAAGGATATAGCCCTGCATTCTACAAGGTTTCACTGTTCATGTAAGAAGTCACAAGGGAACTAGGGTGGTGTCTCTTCTAAATTCCTTTAAGGGTGTGCTACGCTGACCCCTGTCCTCTACCCTCACTGCATATTGGCTGTTTATGTTGTTACTGGATGCCCTGGAGTCTATTTGACCCATCATGACCCCCTGTAACAGGGCACAGCCGCCCCTACAGGGAGGGGTTTGGATGGACAAGTATTTCTCCCATTGAAGCTTTCTGAAAACAAGCAACAGAGGGGTCCTCTTTGATTAGGTATTATTGTCATGACAAGAGTCCAGAATGAAGGCTGAATAGTAGAGTGGATTTAGGGGAAGGGAATGTATAACAATAAAAGAATTTTTCTTTTACTTTTCAAAGAGAATAACGAACTGGAAGGGAGGGGTGGACAGGGAGAATAGTGCAACAATGAATGAATGGAAATCCAAAGTCTAAATTTTCGCAGTCCCAGAAGTGTGTGGTTCAAATCCACCATTTGCTCTGCTGGAGAAAGGGGCCAGTCTCATCCTGTACCAGTCAGATCCAATTTGATGGTACACACACAAAGTCTAAATTTTCATAAAAATTAATAATAATAGTAAAAAATTTAAAGCAAAACAAAAAAACCCAAGCAGCACAGAAAGCTCATTGCCACCGAGTCAGAACCAACTCGAAACTATTAGTTCTCCAAAGCTGTAAACTGTCCCCCGTGGAGCCACTGGTAGGTAAGACTCCAGAGAGGCTTAGCTTCTGGATTGTCAGTGCAGTTCCTGCAGACTGCTGGGGGCTGGAGGGGAAGAGCATCAACAGCTCACCTTACTATTGTCAGCCAGGCACTTAACTATTGCACCACCAAGACTCTTCTCCAATCTCACACAGCCTGATAGGTGATAAGAGGGGGCATCTGATCCCTATACCATCCTCCTACTCCCTCTCCAGTGTATTGTTTTTGTTGTCGTTGAGAACTGTGCAATCAGAACTGACTCGTAGCTGACCCTTCAGCCGGTTTTCAAAGGCAGTAAATCACATGCGAGGAGACTGCCCATCTTTCTCCCACAGAGCAGGAATCCCACGTGATTCGAGCTATGTACCTTTGGGTTGGCAGTAGAATCCCTTTACCACTAAGCCACTGAACTCCGTCCTCCAAGGTATCACTAGCTCACATGACTAAAGAGAAAACACTCCAGTCTGAGTAAGCATTTTCTCCAGAATGTTCCTCTGACCAGGTATTCCTCTCAACCTTGCTCTTATACGAGTTACTAAAGTTTGTTGCTAAGATTTCACCAGACTGCACTAAGAATCTCTCTCCTGTGACTTTGCTAAGAGGTTTTGTGTCTGAAAAAGAGATAGAAATTCAGATTGCTTTGCTTCCATCACTTTCCCATGTGGTGGCAGATGTTGTCATCATTGTTGTGTTTCCTGCTTGGCCAGTATGTGGGTCACTTAATCGTGGTGAATGGTGTCTCTGTCGCTGCAGAAGATGGGCTTGGGGGATGGGCCTCAAAGAGAAAGCAGAGGTGAAGTGTCAGCAGGATCTGAGGGGGTCACTGGAGAGCACACACGTGCCCAGGTGGCCCACCTGGCAGATTATAAGCGGCAAGGATGAGTGGCCATCACAATGCAGCTGTAGTTCTACTCCTGTCATTAGTGCATTTACTTGGCCGTCATGAAAAATGCAAATGGAGTGAATTAGCAGAAAAGAATAGATGCTGAGAATCCCCAGTGGTGCAGTGGCTAAAGCATTCAGCTGCTGACTGAAAGGTGGTCAGTGTCACCTACCAGCCACTCCCTGGGTGGGAAGGGGAGGCTTTCTGCTCTTGCAAAGAGCCACAGCCGTGGACCTCTGGGGACAGTTTTCTTCTGTCCTGTGATTCCACTCTCAGTCAGAATCCACACAGCAGCATTCAGCAGCAACAGTAGGCGTTGGGTATGGATGCACAGCAAGAGGTAATGGCATAGGAAAGCATGAGGACATTTCTCACGGCAACAAGGGGTGAGCATGTTTTTCCAGAGAAATAGAAAGATGTATCAAAACCTAAAAATAACACGGAGCTATCATTTTTTTTTAAAAAAAACATGGTTTTAATGAAAGGTTACAGAAAGATTAGGTTTAATTCATTTATCGATGCACATTTTGCTCCCTCTCCTCCCTTCCCCGTCCCCCAGTTCACTTTTCAATGCACTTCTTAGTCCACAGTGTTAATTTTCACACACGTAATACCTAATCATACATTCCTTTCAGACAGTCCTTTCCTTCATCTGTTTTAGAGCCATCTTAATGGAACCCCTTTGTGATCTACTACCTCTACCTTTTAAAATGACAGAGGAGAAAGTTTGGGGTTTGTCGTTCACACAACACCAGCGTTGTGATGAGCTCCTGCCTGCAGTCTGTGGAAAACAGTGCTGCATCCCCCAGGGCCGCTGAGGCAGGTGATCTCAGGGCTGGTCCTCCTGCTGGTCCCAGTGTGAGTTGTGATCATACCTTGGCGAGAGCTCTCTGCTTTCAGTGCTTGCGTATCATGTGGCAGAATCCTTCCACTTTAATGTCTACTGTCATAAACAGTGTCCCCAAGCTGACTGAATCATCCTTAGTTCCAAACCAACGCAAAGCCCAGATGCAATGGCCTAAAGATAGCATGGCTTGGAGGCCTGACCATGTGTTAGCTAGTAGATCCATGTGTTCGCTAGTATTTTGCCTTATCTGTATCATGCTGATAGGCCATTTCTCATGTCCATGGTTCTCATGTCCATGTGTGATCCGTTAGTCTGTCTCTCCTGTTCATGATTCCAGTAAATTCCTTTTCCTGTACCCATCTTGCTCACTCCTCCCTGTTGGGTTGATTCTGCGCCATGGCAATATTCCATCAGGTCTGCTAGGTGGTAAATCTTTATGGGAGGAGACCGCCCATGTTTCTCCCATGGAGTGGCTGGTGGACTTGAACTTGGCCCTTTCTGCTTAGTCTAATACATTACCCACTATACCACCAGGGTCCTTAAAAGAGAGCCTTAAGAAACTATTAGTTAAAATTGGCTTGCTTTTTTAATAAAAAAACAAAAACAAAAACATAACATAAATAAAGGCTAAGGGACTACTTCCTATTAAAGGAAGCTAACGATAAATATTGTGGTTTGACCCAGCAATTCCACTACTGGGAATATGCCCTAAAGAAACTGCCACGCAAGTAGATATAGCACACCCATGTTTATTGCTGCTTTGTCCACAATAGCAAAGACTTGGAAACATGATCACACCCAACAAACAACCCTAACAACAATGATGGATATGAGCATCTGATTAGGAACTAATTGATCTTGCAGAACCAAAGCAAAGATTGTTTACATTGAGGCCGATAAGAAATCTCCTCGGTATTTCAGGGGAGCTTGTGGCGAGCCACTTGGTGTTTTACAGGAGTTTGGAAGCACGATCTTGCTAAACTGAAGCTTAGCATTCCTCGATTTTAAAAGATTTGAACCAATGTCAAGTGTCACGTGACACATCGACAAGGTGTGCGATAGACTGAGAGAAAAGGAGGAGAGTTCTTTAGCGAGTTAAGAAGGTAACCCCAAACTGCAATGAATCACAAGGGTGAGCAGTGGCCTCTGAAATGTCCTTTTTTTCCAATGGGTCAGCGTTTGGATAAAGCTTAGATTACAGCAGGGAAAAAGAAGTATCTTAAACTGGAGGCAGAAGCATACACACACACACACACACACACACACACACACTGGAGACAGAAACATACACATACACACACTCACACTCACACTCACACTCACACAGAAGCATGTTTGAAGGAAGCAAATAAATAGAAGCTTATCTATCCATTTATATAAATCCAATCCTCCCGGCCGCGGCATGTCTTGCCTCTTCTATCAATGACTGGGCCCTGGAGTTCCCCACGGGGTGTTCCTTTTCAGAGCTGGAGACAGTGAATTTGGCTCCAAGGGGAGCTGCTAAAGGTAACAAATAGAACGACTAGTGAAGGCATTTGGGAACCAACGTGAACTAATAGAAAAATGATGCTCCCGTGAACTAGAATTTCCACACGTGCTGAAGACGCGTTTGTAAACTCCTGTGGGGCGGGGAGGGAGTATTTTAATCAGATAGTGGTATTGTTGCTGTGTGCCACTGAGTCGGAGCCCACGCATAGCTGCACCTTCAGCGGCTTTTCAGAGGTGATATATCACAAGGGAGGGAGATTGCCCATCCTTCTCCTGCTTATCCATTTGATTAGAAAATGTCTGATTAGCACAAACATAAAATCTCTCCTCCAAGTTAGCTCCTAACTTTGCCCCTCACAGTCTGTGACTTTACTGTTTGCATAAGAAGCCAGTATGCTTATAGGAAAACACACCTTTGCTTCCTGAATCATTCCTTTTCAGTAGAGTTCCTTGATTCAGCTGAATGAGGTGTGTCGTTCTGACTCACTGTGGATTGCAACACTCGACCATATAGTGCGAAGAAGTTGCTACATTCACCACAGAAACACAGCCACCTCTGGGATAAGATGTATTAATGGTAAATTATCCCCACCACATGCTAGTTCAACTTTGGGGCAGATAACAGAGTGATCTATAAAAACATAGAAGGGTTTGGCTATTTGGATCATAATTCTCCATGTTGGCATTTTGCCACATGCTAGGGTTAAAGTCTTTGGTCTTCCTAACAGTGCCATGGGATCTGTAACAGGCCACAGCGCTGGGCTCCTCATTTTTATGTGTCATCAGAAAGATCGAGCGCCAGAAGCACATCTGGGATCTGGGATTAGTGCTAGCTCAGGGGAAAGGGTGCCATGTAGTCAATCACTTCCCACATAGCTACACATTTCCCCTGAAGATTAGTCAAAGTGCCAGGAAAACGTGGGCCTGCTCTTTGGGGACCGTAGGGAGCTTGGAGCAAGCAGAATAAATGTTTCTGGTGTCGAGATAGGGAGGGGGTTGTTGTGGAACATTTAGTTTTGTGTACATTTGAAGAGCCTGCTTTAGCCAATATGGGATCCTGGCCAAGGTCAACTTATTGGGTGTACGCATCCAAGAGTGTGATGAGTTGGTGAACAGCAAAGAGAACTTGACTTGGCACTTCAGTGGTGCCCAGTGCCATAGAAGCAGTTGTCGTGTCAGAGGCAAAGATGAAAATGGAAGCCCCTCGCCAGGGAACACTGACCCTTAGGGATGCTCTCTATCCTTAACGACCTTTAGTTGGCTGGGATGGTAACCTTGATAACCACCTTTGTGTTAGGGAATGTTCCCAAGTCCTGCACTATCTTCACGGCTTCTAGGATGCTTGAGTCCACTGTCCTGGCTGTTGTGTCAAGCCATCTCGTTGAGGGTTTCCCTCCCTGCCATTGGCCTGCCTTTTGACTAAACACAATGGTCTTTTCAAAGATTCATAGGAGAGACATTCAAGTGTTGTCATAAGATGTCATGTTATCTAAATTTGGGCTCGTAATTACACAAGGTTGAAGGATACCATTGAGGTGGCCAGACAATTCCAAGAGTCCCCAAATGGAACTCTGATGTGGGCTACCAGGCTCTCAGGCTCTGTGGGAAAACATTTAGAGAATGGCGTTTGACCGTGCAAGGTTCCTCAAGTGGGCATGGATAGATATTCCCGCTTACCTACTTTATGCAACCCAAAACTATCATGAATTTCAGCCTTTCTTCTTCTGCCACAATTAGAAAGCAAATTGTAATTCAAAGGGTTTGTTAGCAGCTCAGCCACTGTTTCCTAATAGTTTGTGTCATTTCTAATGACCTGCGCGCCTCTCAGGAGGCCTTTGTAACGGAGCGATGGCACCACCGGGGCCATGCAAAGTGAGTGTTACTTAATCACAGCCCCCAAAAAAGAAAAATGTAGTATTTCTTAAGGGAGCCAGTGAGGCTGTAATTTTAAAATGCCACTAATGTAATGTGGAGTGGGAGGTGGCTTCCATTTCTGACCTCTCTTTTATTCTTGCTTTAAGTGCTTTGAACGAAAATAAAAATTTCTAAAAGGCACTCTTAAAAACAGAAGTTGAGAGAAAGAGAAACTTTTTCCAGAGTCCCAAGGAATACGCAGACAAATGCATGGTGTTCCTGCAAGGGTTCACGGAGATAATGGTCAGGAGAGAAGCGAAGTGTCCTTGTGCAAAATCTCCTGCTACCCAGGGAGGCAGTAAATTAATTGCACAGGAGGCGATTGCCCATCTTTCTCCTGCAGAACAGCTGGTAGATTTGAACTGGATGCACCTGACTCCGGCCATGGTCTTTGCAATTACTTGCTGTGTGTCAAAAAAGATGGACATTGACTGGGAATGATAGAAGGAGCTACGAGTCACTTCTGACTTGTTGACAATGACAGTGAGACAGAGAGAGAATGAAAACAGCCAGATAGAAGGATGTCCCATGCGGCTCACTTTCATATCTAACAATGCCTGTCCCACAGTTGCTGTTGTTGTGTGCCACTGAGTTGGGATCAACCCAAAGCTGACTCTCCAATGGTTTTTAGAGGCAGTTATCAGAGCTATTGCCCATGAAGAGATTGCCCATCCTTCTCCTGTGGAATAGCTGATGGATTCAAACCACATCCCTTTGCATTGGCAGCAGAATTCCTTGTTGTGCATCAGAGAGCTGGGCAATGACTAGGGATGAGAGAAGGAGAATTGATGCCTTTGAGCTGTGATGCTGGAGAAGAGTGTTGACTATACCATGGGCTGCTAGGAGAACAAATAGGTTTGTCCTGGAGAGAGCGAAATCGGGTTGCTCCTTGGAGGCAAGGATTCTGAAGCTTTGCCTGACATACTTTGGACATGTTGTAAAGAGGGACCAGTCCTTGGAGAGGGACATCATGCTTGGGAGGATGGAGGGGCAGTGCAGGAGCAGAAGACCCTGGATGAGATGAATTGATTCAGTGACTGGGGTAATGGGGGAGGGAGGTGTCGGAGACGATCAAGTTGGTGCAGGATAGAACAGGGTTTAGGATTATTGTACATAGGGTCGCTATGAATCACAAACAACTTGATGGCACATAACAATAATAACAACAACAACCTTTGTATTAGCAGTACAGCTACTTATCACAAAGTAATAATTAGAGTGGAGCTTAAAATATAATGAATAAAAATAGATTTTTAAACAGGCCATTCTACACAAGAGTACTTTGGCATATGGAACATGTAAGGAAATATGTGTGTACACATGTGTACGTAAGGAACCCAGGTGGCAGAGTTCTGTTAACCAAAGGGTCCGTGGTCTGAGTCTACCAGGGGCTGCTCATCAGAGAGATGGACAATCTCCTGTAAAGATTTACAGCCTCAAAACCCCAATGGAGGGTCACCGTAAGTCAGCCTTATCTCAACCATGGTGGATTTACTCTAATTTTGGTACACAAATATGCATATATATGTATACATTGTGGATGCAAAATTTAACAAATGAACATATAGGACATTAGTTTTATTTGGACTTAATTTTAAGTTTTAGATAATTCAATTTAAACATCAGATTAACAAAAGTTAGGACTTTTCTTATGGCTCATAAAAAAAGTGGATAAAATTGGTATAAGTATGTCCCATAAGGGAACTCTCTGATGGCCTAGAGGTAACAAGCTGTACTACAATCCTGAAGGTTCTCAGTTTGAATCCACTAGCTGCTCTGTGGGAGACACATGGACAGTCTCCTCCTGGGAGATTAACTGCCTCTGAAAATCCACTGGAGGGTCAGAGTGGGTCAGCTCTAACTCGTCCGGACACAACTATAAAAAAACATGGCAAATAAGATTTTTTTTATGCATACTTTCACTAAAAAAGTATTTGTGGTTTGTTTGAAATGTAAATTTCACCATATGTCTTTAGTTTTGTCTGGCAACACTATTATACTACATAATTATAAATACACAGATCCAGGGTAACAATAAGGGAAAGGAGTAGAAAATATCTAGAAACAAGACCTACAGCTATGTCCCCAGATGCCTTTTTCTTTCTCTTAGCTTCCTTCCCACTGTGGTTCCACATTTGTCTCCTCTGAAGCAAGGAGTTTGAGCACTGGCCCCTCTGTGTCCAGTCAGGAGCACCACCCCTGCTGTCCTCAGAGGAGTCACGCGTTCGTCTCCCCTGTGTCTTAGCTCTCCGTCCTACCCAACAGTCCAGTCCCACTCAGAGCTTTTCAACTTCCTTTCCTCTCAGCCAGCCCCAGCAAGAGGACACACTAGGCATAGAAATAATCTTGAGGTTCATGGACATTGTTCTCAATTCTAGAAAAATATTCAGTTCAATATGCATTTATTGGGGGTCAGAGGTGCTGGCAGTGGTAAAATACGTAAATATATGAGGTGTGATTTTAAATAATAATGTTGCTTCCCCCCCACCCCCCAAGTCATATTCCACCTCTAAAAATTTCCTTCCAGAGAGAAGCATGTTCTATAGTTAATATGTTTGGGGTTTCCCTTCCGTAGATTTCAGGGCATACTCGAGATCATTGTTGCTGACCTGGGGATGGATGAATAAGCACCTCTGTGCCCCTAACTACAAGATGATAAGTAGGTAACCTGGAGCTAACTTGGAAGAAGACATTATGCTTGGACAGGGAGAGTCCGTAAAGAAAAGGAAGACCCTCAGTGAGATAGATTGGCACAGAGATTGTAGCATTGACCTTGAGCTTAGCAGAGACCATGACGGACACCAGATTTGGGCAGGACACGGTTCCCCTGCGTCGGTCACAGGGTCGCTGTGAGTTGTGCTTGACTCCTCACAAGGAATGTGTAGCTAGGATTATCTTGAGGGTGAGATGAGATCATGCACATGGAGATCCTGGGACAGAGCTGAGAAGGTAGAGTACGAAGTGCAGTGATCGAGGTCCTGGGTGGTCTCGGATGCTCACAGTGGACCTTTTACCTTCAAGGCTGGGCCTTACCCTGTATGCCCTGAGACCATAAACCTGTCAAGTCACTTGGCCTTTGAAGTTGGAAGTAATTGGAACAAGCTGAGGAGTTTTATCCTAATGATCCCAGACCTCTCTCACAGGTTCTAAAACACATGGAAAGGTCCACACACGTTAACATCCACGCAGAAAGAACTATCATTTTGAGGTGACTTGCATAGTGCATACGATATCGGGCTGCTAACTGAAACGTCAATTGTTCTGATCCACCAGCAGCTCCAAGAGAGAAAGATGGGCAGTCTCTCCTCGTAAAGATTTACAGCCTCGGAAACTCAGTGGAGGGTCGCTGTGAGTCAGGACCCACTCAGCAGCAGAGCCTTTGGCTTTTGGTTTTAAGGCTCTACTCAGGAAAAGCTGCAGAAGCTCAACCGCAGTCCGGTGAAGACTCAGAACAAGTTAAGTGTGGGTTCTCCCAAGACGTGATCCAATGGCCAAGTGCACTTGGTGGCCACAATGTCAGCTCGGGTTACTGAGTGCATCTTGAGGCTAACAGAACAAGCTTCTCTTTGATGCTGACATATTAGAATAGATTTCCTCTGCGGTCTTTGTAGCCAAAAGACAGATAGCCCTTGGGGCGCTCTGTCACTGATGAAAAGGACTTTGTTATGATCAGAATTAGTGAGATAAGCCATACTCCATACCGCAATTAACTGGAATAACCTTTGAGTCAGTCCTTGGTGGTTGATTTTATTGTGTGCATCATTTCCCCCCTTCCTAATTAGGGCTCAAAGCCCAGGAATATCTTTTAAAGGAAGGATTTTTCCCCCCCATCAAGCAAAGGAATTGTTTTTTCTTCATTTTTATTTTGACTGCAACTAATCTGGCTTGTACAATTCTATTTCCAACACCAGCTGCGTTTTTAGAACCAGTAAGCATGCTGTATAAAGATGTTATATTGTACCTTTACTTCTTGTCAGTGATCTTAATGGTCATTAATTTGTAACTTCTAAACAAGAAACTTATTTTTTGAAAAAGGGTTTTCTTTTGAAGTGTGTCCAAAGGAACATCAAAGAATTCATTTGAGGTCCTGGGTGGTATCGGATACTCAGAGTTGACCTTTTACCTTCAAGGCTGGGCCCTGCCCTGTATGCCCTGAGACCCCCATAAACCTGTCAAGTCACTTGGCCTTTGGAGTCGGAAGTAACTGAAACAAGCTGAACAGTTTTATCCTAACAATCCTAATGATTAGTGAACTTCAGGCCGCTTGTCAAAACCACTTGACTTTATAAGAGTTGGCATCATCCCACCAAATGTTTCATAAATATGTCCTAATTCGGGTGGTTTCCAAGCTCTCTGTCCTGTTTGGAACTTTAGCCCAGGTTTGACGAAAATTAGGGAATTCTGATTCTTGAGGAAGGAGGCATATGCTGCTTGCCTCCAATCCTTGGCTTAGCTAAACTGCACAGTGAAGGCAGTTCTTAGCTGCTAACCAAAAGGCTGACAGTTCAAACCCAGCCCTAGAGGCTCCCAGGGAGAATGACCTGGAGATCTACTTCTGACAAGACAACAGCATGGAAAATGCTGGTGGACGATTCTGCTGTCACACGAGGTCACTCACTGTGTGACTTACAATCGACCCAGCAGCATCCAACAACCCCAGCAGCAATCTCTCTGGTAGATGGTGGGATGCCACATCTCCCCGGGGATGAAAATAGTTGTTGGCTCTCTATCTGTCCTCAGTGGCTGCATCACTGGGCCTGAGTGCAGCGCAGATTATGAGGACGGCACAGGTCCAGTGAGTGCTTTGTTCTGTTGTCCATGGGGCTGGAATGATCTGACACTGACTTAACAGGCACCTGCAATGATATACAGTTTGGGGGATTTCACATTTTACTCTCACTCCCTTTGGGTCTGAAAAATGTGACTCAGGAGGGAGCCAGGAAATTGCAAATGCTATCCGTGGGTCTGCAGGGGAGAAGGGTGGGCTGAAAGGCTGCTGAGATTTGGGGCCTTTTCTGTGAAATCTGATCATCTCTGATCCTTTCTGCAGGCATAGAGGGCTTGCTGCCAGGGGTCGGCCACTCACCCAGAACACAGTCAGAACCGCCGTGGTGTTTTGATTCGTCCCCTGCTCGCTGCCAAGTATCATCAAGTTCTCAGCTTTAGAGATGGGGTCATGATTACCCAGAATAAAAATAGTATCTGTGTTCTGGAAAATTATTTTGTATGTTTCTGATCTATAAATGCTCTTCTGTCACTCAGAATAAATATGCATTTAGCATCAAAACCATGAGTAGAGTATTTTAGTAAGACATGTAAAATTTCAGTGATACAGAAGAACTCCAGTGGCTTAGAGACGAAATGTTTGTAGTTAATGTCAAACATTGTAAATGTTGACTTGTTTTTCAGAATGGTGCTTTGCTGATTTTTTGTTCAGGGGGGGAAAAAGTATGAATCGAAGCTTACCCTATAAAATAGAAACTCTTTTTCCAAAGCATCATATCCAGAATGAATCAAATTCTTTTTTGAAAAATAGCGTTAGTAGTAGCTCTGGTGGCCTCGTCTGTAGGGAGGGAGTTGTAATATTAAAACAAAAGGCCGCTCCTCTCCGCAGTTTGGATGCTGCCTCTGGCGAAAGACGGACAGTATCCGTGTGTGTGTGTGTGTGTGTGTGTGTGTGTGTGTGTGTGTGTGTGTGTGTGTGTGAAAACAGCCTCAGAAACCCAATGGAGATTTAGCTCTGAGTTGATTTCAACTCACATGTAAGGAGTCACTGAGAAACAATGAAGAGTTACAACAACTTCAGTTGTCAGGCACTCTCTCTTTCTGCCTAGACCAGAATTCCAAGTCTAATGGGTAGAATTCCCAGTCTGGAAAATAACACTCACTGGTTAAGCAGAATGGAAAGGTGAATGGGTTTGCATACAAGAAAACCAGGCTACTCTCTCTATCAGCCTCTCTCTCAGTCTGCTTCCTTTTCTAAAACTTAGTTACTTGCACCAGACATTTTAGAATTCTTCCCAAAATCATGTTTTCAGATTCTAGAAATAATGGGAGCTCCGACGGCTCAGTGAATTGTGCTGTCAATCCAAATGCAGGGGGATCGAATCCACAAGCTGATCCAGGAGAGAAAGATCATCAGTCTTTTTCTGTGTAATTTACAACCTCTGAAAACTCATAGGAGAGGCAGTTGGTTCCGACTCAGCTGCACATAAAGAACAGGAAACAGTGAGACCATAAACTAGGAAGATGATACAAAATTATATAGGAAAAACACCATTTGGACAAAAGTAATGGAAATAAGTTACGATTCAGGCTCTATTACTGCCACCAACTCGATTCTGATGCAGACAACCTCGATTGGGATTCCAAAGCTTTCAGTCTGTATGGGAGGATGTTTCTTCTTATTATTATTTTTTTATTTTATTTTTTTTATTATTA
>NW_006399754.1:18018650-18048968 GCF_000299155.1 Elephantulus edwardii | reverse complement strand
GGGGTTGTACCATTTTACACTTTAATTAATTTTAATGAAAGTTTACAGAGATTTTGGATTTCTGTTGTTGCACTTTTCTCCCTGCCCACACCTGCCCAAGTTCACCCTTCTCTTTGAAAAGTTAAAAAAAAAATCTTTCATTGTTATACTATGCCCCCACCGCCTACTCCACTATGCAGTCTTCATTCTGGACTCCTGTCATGACAATAGTACCTATTCATATGTCCCTTTTAAACAGTTCTCTCCCTCTTCTGTTGCATTGCAGTATATATGATTTATCCTCCTTTTTCTCAGTTTCCCCCCAACCCAGATGTCAGTCCCACTTTACAACAGTGGCACTATGCAGTATTTGTCCCTTGGTGACAGATATTTCACTCAGCATAATGTCCTCCAGGGTCACCCATTTTGAATAATATTGCATAAGTTCCTTGTTTTTCAATGCAGTGTAGTATTCCATTGTGTGAATATACCACAACTTCCCTATCCATTTGTTTCTTGATGGGCACTTAAGTTGTTTCCAACTCCTTGCTATTGTGAACAAAGCTGCAATAAACAAGGGTGTGCATATATCTGCTTGGATGTCGTTTATGATCTCTTTAGGGTAAATTCCCAGTAGTGGAATTTCTGGGTCAAATGGTATCTCTATTTGCAACTTTTTGAGAAAGTGCCATACAGCCTTCCATAGTAGTTGCACCATTTTACACTCCCACCAACAGTGACTAAAGGTTCCAGTTTCTCTACCACCTCACCAGCATTTGTTGCTTGCTGTTCTGTTAAATTTTGCTATTCTGACTGGCGTGAGATGATATCTCATAGTTATTTTGATTTGCATTTCTCTTAGAGCTAGTGACTTTGAACACTTCTTCATGTGTTTGTTTGCCATCTTAATGTCATCTTTGGTGAAGTGTCTGTTCATATCCTGTGCCCATTTTGCAATTGGGCTGTTTGCCTGTATTTTGTTGTGGTGTGGGAGGATCTTAATGAGAGGAATATTAATAGAGGGAGGAGAAACATTGTATTACAAGATTTTAGTAAAAAAATCTTGCAGAAAATCATTCTAGCTAGATTTTTGAAGCTATTTTATAGGGAACAGTCTCTCAGGATGCATCCACCCACAACAGAGTGAAATTTGGTGACCCCACCCAGGCTTTCTCCATCTCTAATTGCAATGCTTCGCTAATTGATTTTGTAAAAAATGTCCTGTTGACCAGCCTGCTCCCTTAACAGCATCACCCTCGCTCACAGCCTTCATTAGAGATTTCACTGCTCTGACAAGTCACACATCCTCAGTGCAAGACTGAGGTGATACTGTGGCTGTTTGTTCAGCCCCCCGCCAGAGCTGGGATTCACAGCCTGAAGCTGCGGTTCTTGACTGAATTCAGATGAAATCTTTGTTCTCATTCTGTCCTGTGGCATAGCTGCATGAAAATTCACCACCACCGACAGACCGAGGGCTTCCTCCAGACAGAAACCCACAGGATATTCTGAAATGAACCAGAGAGGACAGCAGTCATGCTAACATCCGTGGAGTTTAGGGCAGCGACGTGCTAGGCTGGCATTGTCATCATGCTTAGCACATGTTTGCTGGAAGCAGCATTAGGCCTCTATGAAAAAGCTCCATTGTGATGATCACCACATCCCAGAGGGGCTCTGCCAGGTTCACCCCAATCCAGGAGGGGCTCTGCCAGGTTCATATTGTGGTGCTAATCACCCCCACTCAGGAGGGGCTCTGTCAGGTTCACCCCCACTCAGGAGGGGCTTTGCCAGGCTCATGCTGTGGTGACGATTGCCCCATCCTGGAGGGGCTCTGCCAGATTCATCCCCTGGTGACAATCACCCCCATCCAGAAGGGGCTCTTCCAGGTTCATGGTGTGGTGATTGATAATCTCCACCATGCAGGCAGGGCTCTGCCAGGCTTCATACCAGTTACAATCTGTCTGATCTTTTCACAACAGGAAGAAAGGGAGGGAAAAGCCAACATCTGAGAATATTGCTGGAACATCTACTCTTGTCATTACTTAATTTGCCATTTTGACTTCTCACTTTCTCTGGATAAAGTTAAAATGTCTTTTAAAAAAAATAAAAAACCTCAAACTAATTGCTGAACTCCCTAAGATGTCTTATGTCATCATTTTTGTCCCCACTTTTGAAATTTCATGGCAAAGTGGAAAGAAGTTGTTGTTATGTCCCATTGAGTTAGAACTGACTCATAGCTGACCCTCCAGCAGGTTTGCTAAGGCAGGAAATTGCTCAGGAGAAAAGTGCTCAGCTTCCGCTCCCAGAGCAGGAGGTGGAAACCACGTGCCTTGAGTTGGCAGCACAGCTCCTTACGAAGAGCTCCCTGAGCAGAAGCTGTTGTTGTTGTTGTTATGTGTCATCAAGTCACCTGCGAGTCATAACAACCCTATGTAGTGATCCTATGTACTACAGCCCTAAACCCTGCTCTATCCCTGCCAATCTTATTGTGTCTGACACACCTGCACCCATTACCCTAGTCACTGAATCAATCCATCTCACAGAGGGCCTTCCCCTCCTGCGCTGTCCCTCCACTCTCCCAAGCATGACGTCCCTCTCCAAGGTCTGGTCCCTCCTTGCAACATGTCCGAAGTATGTCAGACGAAGCCTCAGAATCCTTGACTCCAAGGAACAGCCTGGTCTCACCTTCTTCAGGACAAACCTGTTCTTTCTCTTAACAGTCCATAGTATATTCAATACTCTTCTCCAACTCCACAGCTCAAAGGCATCAATTCTCCTTCTATCATCTCTGTCTCTAGTCATTGTCTAGCTTTCTGATGCATAGCAAGTGATTGCAAAGACCATGGTTTGAGGGCAGAAGTAGAGGAGATTTTCTGTAGTGCTCACCTCCTAGTTACGTGACTTCAGTCAGGCAGTCCCTGAGAGCTTCGGTTTCCTCATTGGCGTGTTCCTTAACTCTGGCTGATACAACAGTTACTAGACTGTTAAGTTACAGTTTGGAAGTTTGAGAAAGAAGTCAGCCATTGAACGTCACATTTCTACCTTGACCACTGGAAATTGAAATCATTTCAATGGCTTCCTAGGCATGTTCAAGTTAAATAAGGAATAAAGGAAACCAAAGAAGAGTTGATGTCTTTGAGTTGTGATGTTAGCAGAGTATTGGCTACACTGAGAGTTGCCAAGAGAACAGAGCACTCTGTCTTGGAGGACATACAGCAGAGTGCCAATCATCAGAGGCAGGAATGGTGAAGTCTCCTCTTACAGAGCTTGGCCAGCTTAGCAGGAAGGGCCAGTTCCTGAGGAAGGATCACACTAGTGCAAGTACAAGGTCAGCAAAGGTGAGGAAGCCCCTCAGTGAGGTAGACTGACACAGTGACTACAGCACTGGGCATGGACAAAGCAAACAAGTGTGAGGAGAGGGGTGGGCAGGGAGGAAAATGCAACAATGAATGAATGGAAATTCAAAGTCTCTATAAACATTCAGTAAAATAAAAGCATGAGGATGAGCTGAATGGGGCAAGGTTTCAGTGTGTCTGTATAAGTCAGCAGCGACTCTGTGACATCTAACAACAGTTCTGGCACACACAGCATCAACTCTGAGACAATTGCACTCAGAACAGTAACACACCCCTCTCCAGGGTGATGGGAGGGTTCCTGGAAGACAGTGAGGTGCTTTGGTGTGAGCGTGTCTGTGCTTCTCATTAGCTGGGTGACTGCATTTTCCGTGTGAAGATGGAGATGGCAACTTAGGCGTGGACATGGGTGTGGCCCTTATCATTGCTCCCACCAACTTCTGTGTCCTAAAAAGAGAAGAGGAGACTCAACAGTGCAAATGGATTACTCAGGAAACAGGAAAAGCCCAGGACATGCAGCAAGGAAAGAAGTGACACAAAGGAGACACTTAATTTGAGCTTTCAGTCTCCAGAACAGTGAAAGACGCAAAAGCTGTTCTTCTGAGCTGCCCGTGGTGACATTAGTGTTACAGGAAACCAGTTAACCTTAGTTAATGTCAGCAGCTTAGAGTCCAGGCCCACTGGCAGTGGCTTGTCGTTTCATTCCCAAATTCTGCAGGGTGGGCATCTGCATGGGCTGGAACAGACTGTGTAGGGAGAAGGGGCTCCAACTGACGCTCTGGGTACTTGATATTCAGCTCGACTCGGGCACATCTATTTTTAGTCGTCTCTCTTCACGGAAAGGTCTGAAGGTAGAGAGTTGAAAGGCGAGGGCAACGGGGCAGACACAAAAAATGACTTTAAATAGAGGACATGACAGTTTGCGTGGTTGGGAAAAAGTTCACGGGATAGATTGGATTGATAGATTTGCTGTTGTCCTGAAGCCGTTTTCTCTGTGTAGGTTTCTGGGGTTATTTGCATTGACTGCAGTTGAGGGATAACTAAGATGAATGGATTTGGAGGCATTCACCGGGTCTCCCAGACTCATTTCAGCAACCCCACACTGTCTCAGCCATGCGGTGAGGCTGCTGGGGGAGAGTAGATGGAGTCTGCAGGAGCAGTGGGGCCTTGGAAAAGTGATGGCGGACAGACAGCCTCCCCGGGTGCTGGGGTGATGCTCCAGGGACAGCACCAGACAATTGACTGATTCTGATGTAAGATCCACCAAAGCGATTAACAACACCTGAATGAGACTGTTGCTCCGAAGGCTGCCGCGTTTCAAAGGCTGCCAGGGACTTGGCATCAAATGAGCATGCAGCAATGTGCCCCTCATGGTGTGTTTTTAGGCTGCGTGTTCTGCTCGGGATGCAGCCAGAGCTGGGATTTGAGCGCTGGGCTTTTTACGAGGGCAGAGCGTCCAGGAGTCAGGGGGTCTGACAGTGATGCATTATGTGACAGGATGCTGAGGTTGATTATGACTCGGGTGACAGAAATGAATCACCTCCTCAATATGCTGACAGTGGCATGCGGGGGAAGGAGGGAACCAGGCTCTGTGAGGTCATCTGGGGAGAACTGGAAGTCAACCCACTATAATGGTTTGTGCTGGGCCTAGAATGCTTAGCTGTGGAGAGAGCTTCTCATCCAGGCCACTATTGTTATCCAGAAAACAAAACAAGCAAATATCTCAGCACCTTTGGGGAAGAGTATTTATTTATGAGGGAGCTCTGGTGGTCTAGTGGGTAAGGCGTTAAGCTGCCAACCCAAAGGCAAGCAGTTCCAATCCACCAGCTACTCCGCGAAAGAATGATAGGCGGTCTCCTCCCGTGAGGATTACTGCCTCTGAAAACCCACTGGCGGGTCAGCTCTGAGTCAGTTCTGACTCAATAGCAATGAGTTGGGTTTTTTTGTTCTAATTATTTGTAAGTTCTGGTGACTTGGTGGTAAGGAATTGTGCTACCAATGCAAAGATACATGGTTCAAATCCACCCGCTGCTCCATGGGAGAAAGATGGCCGGTCTCCTGCTGTGTGACTTACAGCTTCTGAAAGCCTGCTGGACGGACAGCTGTGGGTTGATTCAGACTCCACGACAAACAATAATGAGAACAACTTATGAAGGAAATCATCTTTCTCACCTTTCAGATTTTAACAGGCATCAACTGTGATGAATTAAATCTGTTGACACGAAGTCTCTTCTTCCTCAGGACAACCCCCGTGTGTGTCAAAGAAGGAGTCCGTGGGACGCTCAGAGTCAGACTTTTAGGAAACAGACTGCCAGGCCTTTCTTCCTGGGCACCCTGGGTGGACTCACACCTCATACGTTTTCCTTTGTCTCCACTCAAGTTTTTATGATTAATTCCATGACCACGTATTGCCGTCACATCTATTCCCACGTGTAGTGGTCATAAAAAATTACCAAGTAATTTATTCCTGTTCTACCCATCTGTATTTAGAAGTCTGTGGTAAACATCCCCTCCCCTCATTAAGGTAATAAGCACTGTTGTTTTGTTGTTATGTGTCGGGTCGCTTGCAACTCATACAACAAGCACTAAGTAGACCAAAATGTGATCATGAGGTGAACTGTGGACTCTGAAACAGTTAATAGTTTCTAACCAGTGCTTTGGAGTTTAGAAGTTACTCTGTCATTGATGCTGCGTTTCCTTCAGAATCATTGCTCACCTATCCTTCTCAACCAGGTGGAATTTTTTCCCATAAAATAGGTCATAATAATTTATAATTCTTTGTAAATTCTCACCAGTTTTGGCACAGCAAGAACTAAATGAAATCAGATTGTTTCATATCGGTTGTTACTAGACAAAGACACATAAGTGCACAAGTTCTCTCAGACGCAAGAAATGGCGCCTTACCTATGGCGAGTGTGTGTGTCAAACTTGTTTGGAAACGGAAACCGGAGAGACCTGAGAAGAGTTGGATGGCGTTCCAAGGCGAGCTGGGTCTTCTAGTGGGGTGGTGCTTCTGCATCTTCCTTTCCAACCAGAAGCCTTGGAGGCATAGCATATAATGTGTCTGGCTGCTAACCGGAGGGCCTGACCTCAAATCACCAGTTGCTCCTTGGGACAAGGACAGTGTCCTCTTAGAAATATTTACAGCCTCAGAAGCCCAATGAAGGGTCACTGGGAGAGTCAGAATTGACTCACTGGGAGTGGGGAGTGGGCTACCATTACAAAGCAGAGAAATCATCTCACTGTGCAGGCTAAATGTCTACATCAGCGTCCTGACAAGTGTGTTTTTTCTTCAAGTCCTTCAAGAGCTTTTCTACTCTCATCCCCTAGCGTCCGGTGGCTCCGGGGAACCCTTCCAATCTCTCACCTTCCATCTACATCCCCTGCTGTCGTCACAGGCCACTTGTCCTGCATCTGTATATAATGTCTTCTCTGTTATTCGGACACGAGTCAAGCAGAATTAGAACCCGCCGGCCCCAGTGTGGCCGCATAGTAACTGATTGCATTTTCAAAGACTCCATTTCCAGAGTGCAGCATACGGCTTTGGAGGCTCAGTTCAATCAGTAATGGATCAAAGTTCAAAACAAGACTTATGTATAGATGTATGGAAATAACCCATAGATGTACTTCCTTCTAAAGCTTCTCAGTCTGTGGTAATGTCAGAGGAAAGGTACCAGGGCCCTTGATGAGGCGTAGTACAGCCATTCATATTTACAAATGCCCCAAAGCGGTAGAAGACCTGGGATTTGTCCGTTTGTGACTATACAGCTGTTGGGCGTAATGTGTTGTGTGTTGTGCTGCCAACTGAAAAGCGGACGGTTGGAATTTACCCACAGCTGCATAGAGAGAGTGATGGACGCTGTCCTCCGGTAAGGATTTACGGCACCAGCAAACCAATGAGGGTCACTGTGAATCCAGATAGACTTGATGGCAAGTGGATTGGGCTTTGATTTTCTGTCCTTAAAGTTCCAAGAATTCTTTTTATAATGGCTTCTTCATTCTTACGAGGTTCTAGCTATCCTTTAAAGTAAAAGAAAAGAAGGATGAAAATTCTGAAGAGAAGCAGGTAGGCAAAATTATTATGAATAGAATCACTAAAAGAATACATTTATATTGGTTGCACAATTACATTATCTCAAATTATGACTTCCTGTTGGTTTTTTCAGCGAAACAAGAAAAAAACCAAAAAACAAATGATGTGTCATACTAAGTCCCCTTTGTCCTTAGATTCACCATAATAAATGTGAAGGTAGTGCATTTATTACACTGCTTCTTCCCTTGAAAGACAGTCCCCATTAATTCTCAACTTTGTGTTCCCTTTTCTCCAGCACAGCACAGTGGGCCAGTGCACTAACACATGAGAATATCGCTGTCTCCACTCTAAATTATCTCTATAAATGATACAGTAGCACTGGAGAGCAAACACCAAAATTCCTTCCTTTCTCAGGACCCCTGTTTTCCTTTATTTCCGGAAAAATTCTCACTCTCCAAATATCTTCTGTGCTCTTGTCTCCATTTTTTCTTCTGGAATCCTATCACGTGCAAGTTGGAGCCACTCAATCCATCCTCCACTGTTCCATAATCAATATGTGTTTTTACTTCTCCATCTCTGTGTTTTTTTTCTTTTGCTTTACTTAAAGTTTTTTGTTACTGGCATTTATTTGGAATCAGAAAGTGATGCTCTGAAGTGGGAATTCATGTCACGGTTTTTGCTTTTACCCACTGTTGTTGTTACTGTTGTTATGTGCTGTCAAGTCACGTGCGACTCATAGCGACCCTATGTACAAGAGTGCTAAACCCTGTTCTATCCTGTGCCAGTCTCACTGTCTCCGACACATCTACCCCATTACCTCAGTTACTGAACCCATCCATCTCATTGAGGGTCTTCCTCTCCTGTGCTGTCCCTCCATCCTCCCAAACATGATGTCCCTCTCTAAGGACCAGTCCTTCCTTGTAACATGCCCAAACTTCATGATCCTTGCCTCTAAGGAGCAGCCCAGTTTCAGGATGAACCTCTTTGTTCTCCTAGCAGTCCATGGTACATTCAATACTCTTCTCCAGCACACAGCTAAAAGGCATCAATTCTCTTTCTATCCTCCCTAGTCATTGTCCAGCTTTCTGATGCATAGCATGTAATTGTTAAGACTATAGCCTGGATCAGGCACAACTTAGTCTCTAAACTGATGTCGTTGCTCTTCAGTACTCTGGCGAGGTCCCTGACAGCTGACTTTCCCAATGCAATTCATTTCTTGATTTCCTGGCTACTAGTACCAAGAGAGCTGATTGTCGAACCAAGCAAACTGAAACTGTTAACAATCTCATTCTCTTCACCATTCATGATGCTGCTGCCAATTGGCCCAGTGGTGAGAATTTTTGTCTTCTTGACATTGAGCCTCAATCCATATTGGGGTCTGCAGTCCTTGACCTTCTGAAGCAAGCGGTTCAGGTCTTCCTCAGTTTCAGAAAGCAGGGTTGTGTCATCTGCATAACACAGGTTGTTGATGAATCTTCCTCCAGTCCTGATGCCACGTTCCTCCTCGTACAGCCCAACGTACTGAATGAACTGTTCTGCGTACAGAATGAAAAGGTATGGAGACAGCTGGTGGACACTCTGCTTGATTTTGAACCATGTGGTGTCTCCTTCCTTTGCTTTGATGACTGCCACTATGAAGAAGGACTGGCCATCCTCTTCCAAAACACGGGCCTTTGAAAACCCTACCGACAATAGAGCAAATTTAGACTAGCAGATATGGCAACTGAGACTGAGATCTCAGATATGGAGACACAAAGAAGGAGGAACAGTTGTAAGCAGACACTAGTGATTGGAACGTGGAATGTGAGAAGCATGAATGTAGGAAAATTTGATGTTGTTAAGAAAGAAATAGAGAGGGAGCTCTGGTGGCCTAGTGGCAAGAAGCTGCACTGCAATCCCAGAGGAATGCGGTTCGAATCCACCAGATGCTCTACTGGAGAAGGAGGGGCAATCTCCTCCTGTACCAGTGAGATCCAAAAATAAAGAAAGAAATGGAACGCATAAATATTGACCTACTAGGTACTGGCGAAGTAAGATGGCCTGGCATGGGACACTTTGAATCAGATGCCAAGGATGAAAAGGTGAGGAAAAAAATGAGGTTGCTTTCAAAATTAAAGTCCTTTCTAGATCCATCATGAAATACAATGTGGTGAGTAACAGGATAATATCCATATGCATACAGGGAAAATTTTATTGTTATGCATTACTAATTAGGAAATTCCAACTCAAAGCAACCCTCCATTGGGTTTCCAAGGCCATAAATCTCTACAGGAGGAGACTCCATCATTTCCCCACTGAACAACTAGAAGATTTAAACCACTAACATTCTGGTCAACAGCCCGATGGGAACCAACTGTTGCCACTAGGAGCCATTTGTCTTAGCCAGTTACTGTTAATCTCAACAGTTCACATTTTAACATTTAACTGTGATGGTCCAGCCAATAAACATGTGCTTACCAAAGCCCTGAAGAAAACAGTACTTCAAGATGTGTTTGTTTGCTTCTCTTTTTCTAGAAAAAGTAGGCTTAGTAACAGCACACATAAAAAAGAAACCACAGAGACAAAGAGAAACATTTAGGCAAATCCTTTTGCATATAAAATCCCAGCTCTCTGTAATGCATAAAGACTTTAAGCTGATAAACAGAGCAACCACTCAGTTTAAACCCAAACCCAATGTGGATAAAAATGCTCCTAATCCCTCAGAGATAGGGCAACACCGAAGAATTATGTGCCTCCTGAACAAGGGGAAATAAATACATTCTCCAAATTTTAGAGCTTTAAGGTGTCACTGCTTTAGCATAAAAGCACAACGACAAAACCCATAAATCAATAAACCATTTCGCCACATCCACACTGTTTAAATAATCCACTTTGAAGAGGGTGTCTGTCACTGTACTAAAAATGCAGAGACTTTTCCTTCAATCACTTTTCTAATTAGGAATGCTTACATTTTTTTAGGGCTCTGTGAAACATCACTAACACATTTAATAGTAATAAAATCAGCATAGTTCATATATTTCTATATTTGTACTTTTCAAAGGCTTGATATTGAAATTTCTTTTTCATAGGAATACGGAACTCAGATATTTTTGACTCAAAGGTTTTAGCGTGATTACATTGGACTCCATGAGCATGCATCCCAGGAAGAAGGCTTTAGAAGTTGATTAGAATAGTTTTGTTGAAGCTTCATATCCTCCCTTTCCAGAATATGAGTTCCATCAGGTCAGCAAATGCTTTGCCTTGCCAAACACTTAAGTACATTCCTAATTCAAAAACTTAACAAATATTTCTTTCACAAACACTTATCTCTTAGCAAATACATTTCTCCCTCTAGGAAGTAAAACATGACTTCATCAACTAGGCATCTGGAAGGTATGTAAATAAAAAATCCAGCAATAAGATCATGATATGCTTTAAATTCAATTTCCTCAATCATGGGTCACAAAAAGCAGCCTTCTTTGTGCTAGAAATGAAACATTTAGTGATAATAGATATATAAACAGAAGGCTAATGTGATATGAAAGTGTTGTATTGTGTGCTAACATTATCTATTACCAGTAAGAATAGATGCCTCTTTATTCCTTATCTGCACTAGATTTTCTTTTACTCGTTCGCATTTGGTTCTCTAATTTTAGCATGGGTTCACAGCCACTGCTAACCATATTCGAGCAAACAGGAGTTCTGAGAAACCAAGGGGCCCAGGGTTGTCTCCTGTCTGTCTCAAGGCCCGTGTTTTTCTCTTCCTGAGCATCTGGCCCATCTTATTTCAGCAAATCTCAGGTGGTGCTGATGCTCCTTGCCTGGCTCTTGTACGCAGTCTTGATGCTAGTCAACAGAGAGCAGGCTAGTTACTTGATGTCCTTTTTGCATAATAAGCAGCAGACAGACCAAATGGCCTATTTTGTTAAAAAGGCAGAGGAGAAGCCATCCAGGGGCTTCCAAGCCTCCTTTTCTTGTCTTTTCACTAAAGCTCAACTTGAGCAATTAGGGCAAGTGCCGCCTTCCATGGCTCGTGTCCACCTGGATAGAGTCTTCATCTAGTCAGTGAGAAGCGTGTACTTGTCTCCTCAGACAGCACCTACGGAGGTTTGTGGAAATCTGCCATCGAACCACTAATTAACTCTCTCTGCTGTGTGCCTGCCTTCTCCTCGCTGAGACCAGGGCAAGTCAGGCCACTTCCCTGCCGTTAAAGATTCTTGTGAGTACAAATGATGCAAAGCATTCAAAATCATGAATGAGAAGAGTCATATCCCGACCGACCAAGTTTAACGATGACTTCTCTCAAACGCTGGTTCTCAGAGGTGGCAAAGATTTAATCTCCAGGGGCATGGAAACATTTTTAATTGTCATGTTTGTGACGGCCAGGAATTTATTGGCGTTTAGAAGGTAGAGGTGCAAGCTGCTTGAAAGTATTTTAAAATATAATGGACAAAATAAATGTTTAAAAGAAGTCTGATTAGGAATTTTAACAGTCAAGGCTGACTTTTGACTTAGAGTCAGCTGAAGTATCTCACAATCTAAATCTTAGTCCTCCTCAGGAATTTCTGTTTATGCATAAAACTGGGGATTTATTTATGAGAGGAAATGAATCAGTCAAACAGAAAAGATGGAAACAAATGGCTTAGGAAGGGTGCTTGGGAAGCTTTTAACAAAAGGAGACAGAATTTCTTGCTTGCTCTCTTCGTCCCCCTTTCTCTTTCCGTCTCTGTGTCTCTTCTCTCTCTCTCCAGTGATATGACAAAAGGATCCCACTGTTATGCTGAAATCTTAATGCATCTTTCCAATCCACCCAATAGAGATATGAGGTAAATGTTATCATCTCTGTTTGTAGGTAAGGAAACTGGAATTCAGAACTGGTCATGCAACTTTTTTAAAGAATAATTTGTATTGCCATTTGAGTGAACCTTTTTGGAGATATTAAATATCACATTCAGCCCCCTTGTGGTTTGTTTTGTGTGCCGTGGCTTCACCCTTCCCACCGCCTCTGTGATTTTGTTTCTGCTCCTCCTTCCATCCTCGCTTCATCCCTGGGGTGATGTCACCCTCAGGATCGTGTGTGGCTGGCTGTCCCGTCTGCTGAGTGGCTTCCTGGGGTGACTGTCCACCTTGTGGTGGTGGTGTTGTTGAGTGTGGTTGAGTCAGAACCAACAGCTGACCCTCCAGTGGGTTTTCAGAGGCAGTAAGCCATTCAGGAAGAGAGTGCCCAGTTTTGTCCTATGGAGTATTTAGTAGATTTGAACCTCGTGGCTTTATGTTGGCAGTGCAGCTCCTTACCACTAGGCCAGCAGATCTCCTTCTATGATATTCAGTATCCTAGGCTTGTTCACCTTATAGGTCTTGTCTGTTGTTTGCCTACAAGTGTGTGATAGAGGTAAATTTAGTTCTAGATTTAAAGGAAAATTGAGGGTAATATTCTTGGTTGCCCAACAGCAAAGTAACTGGTCCCAGAATATATGGCTGGTAAAAACTCTCAGCTGCTAATAATGAATAACATTTGGTGTGTTCACAAGAAAGTAATGTGATCTCAAAAGAATGGAGCTGGTGTGGACCCTAATAAGATGTCTGCTTTTCTAAAATGAGTGCTCTTTATTTTTTTAGTGATAACCATCAATAGTATTTAATGCAAAACTCAACCAAATCCATGCCATTTGGTCACTTACGACCTCATGTGGTGTCTAAGACTGTAAATCATAATAGAAGGTGATTCCCATCATTTTCCCAAGGGGCTTCTGGTTGATTCAAACCACTGGAAATGTGCAGCCTGGGGATTGCAGGGAAACAATGAGAACTATACAGTACATAGTTACATAGTTACAGAATTATCAGGTGAAGTCTACTCCTTGTGTTGAGTGTGGGAAGGAGCCAGGGCTGAGGGCCAAGTGGCTGGTGTTGGGGTCCCACTTCACTACTCCCCATTTACGTGTCCTTGGGCAAGTCACCCGCCTTTCTTCTGGGGATTTCAATTTGCTCATCTGTGAAGAGCTAATGTGGATTGGATGACCTTTACAATTTATTATCCAGTGATTACATCGGAAACAAGCCACGTAAAACCTCTGGGACCCAAGATGTTAGAGAGAAAGTATAATTTATGGTATGTCTTTTGGCTGCAGAGGTATTAGTGAGTTTATGGGGTTTTTCCACATTGTATTTCTCTAGCAAGTGACTTGTAGTACTAAGAGGCTATTAAAAGTACACTGTGTTCATTTATTGAATGAGTATTCATTAGGAAACTTCTTGGTACTAGTTACTGGCATGATAATTCCTGCCTTATATTACAATTATTTATGTGAATGACTGTAAGAGAAATATTTTCCAAGCATGACTTCTGGTAAGTCATTGAACCTCTATAAATCTTCGTTTCCTTCCTTCTGAAATGGGCATACCAAATGCTTGCATCAGAGTGTGACTGGACAAGTGAGATAAAGCATGCAGAGAGCTTACATGTAACTAAACTCTCAAGAAATGTTAGCTTTGATTACACTGAAATAAGGACCCCTGGTGGTAATGACTGAGCACTCAGCTATGAAGTAGAAGGTGGGGGTTCAAACCCAGCCTGTTTCTCTCGGTGGCAGGGGGGGAGCAGGAGAACCAGTTCCTATAAGATTGTCGTCTAGGAAACTTCAGTCTGGAAAACTAGGGGGTAATTCTGCTCTGTTGCATGGGATTGCTGTGAGTGGAGATCCACACAACATCCCACAACAACGTTACAAGTAATAGAAGAATAAATGACTAGCTGCAGTGATTAGAAAGGAGGTGATATATGACCTACATCTTTGTGTGTGTGTGTGTGTCTGTGTGTGTGTGACTTACATCTTAAGGAATAGGGGTATTGTTGTTGTTGCTGTTGTGTAACATAGTTGGAACCAACTCACAGCTGAACCTCTGGCGAGATTTCAGAGGCAATCACATGGGAGGAGATTTCCCATCCTTCTCCCATGGGGCAGCTGGTGGCCTCAAACCACATGCCTTCAGGATTGCAGCATGGCTTCTTGCCACCAGAGCTCCCCAAGGAATAGGACTACAGGGTGGAAAAGAGGTGAGCAGCAATGTCAAGGAACAAGGAGAGCATGTCCAAAGGCATCCAGAGGTGGCGATATTTATCTAGATCCTTTCACCTATCCCATGAGTGCTTTCTCAGTTAAGAAGTCACTTTTGTTTCTTAATTGTTTATTCCCCCTTCCTGATCTATATGACACTTTGTGAGATTCATATGTAGGACCTCTTACGAAGAATGAATTGTTTTAGGTTTCTCTCTTCTCTACACTTTCCTTATCTCATGTCTTCTCATTTTCCTTCTCAAGAAGCAAGAAAGAGGCACCCTAGGGCTCCTTGGAACATGTTACCTGCCAGCCTGCTCCAGTCTTCTGGAAGCTGTTGGCATTTAGCTGGACCTCAGAATAAGCATTGTTTCGGCTGAGTCTGTAACAGTTCCTATGGAGCTATTGGGGAAACGCTCCTGTAATAAATACGTAATTATGAACTTGTTAAAAGAGACATTATTTACTCATTTGTCCAACATGGCTCCTTTCAGTCTACCTCGTAAGTAAATCTATATTTAGACAGTGTCATATTGATCTGCAACCAAAGTGCACTTTAATGTTCCACAGAAAGCAGCACGCCAGGGAAAAAACAACTGATGAGAAAAAGTCACTGCAATCTTAGGCTCGTTTTTAAAGAATGCAAGAAAGAGGGGGGAAGAACCTTGCCTTCCCTCCTGCATGTTAAGACTGTACCAAAAAATACTATGGAACACCAGTTCTGATAGCATTGTTCAGAATCTCAAAGTCTTCAATGATATCATGCATCTTGTAAAATTCACACGTTAAAGAGAATAATGGCAAGAGATTGCACGGGTCTGAGTGGTCTGCAGATGGGTATTTATGTCTGATTTTTTCCTCTTGTTATAATTAAAGATTTAATGTGTCTTCCTAAAATTTATCATAATAAAATTTTTTTTTGTTTTTTTTTTATTCATGGTTACAGTTTATTACAACAAAGAGATACATATTAAAATCTATAAAAAGGAAAGGCATAAGGTGGAGTCCAGGAGAAACCAGGCAAATATTTCTAGTTGATCCCTCTCTGAGGAGTTGCATGTTGTTAGGTGCTGTGTATCATAATAAAAATTTAACAGTTGAATAGCTTTTTCTCAATGCTACTTGCCATTGAGGTAAATACTACTAAAAATTAGATAAGAAAGACTGTATGTCTTACCTGAATGAAATGGCAATAGGAAAGAAATATAGATAAGTAGATCTGCGCACGCGCGCGCACACACACACACACACACACACACACACACACACACACACGTCACGTCAAGCTAAGTTTTCACATTTACTCAAAGCTGAGTGTTTACATCTAAAGTCATGCTGGAGAACTGCTTTTGTACTTAGTGAAAATAAAACCATTATGCATAACTTATTTATTTAATATTTAAAGTTCAAATACTTTACTACAGAGGAGACAGCCACATCTCCAAATAGGCAGGGCTTGACATGAATCCTGTAAGTTTAAAATCTCCAATTTTATTATTATTACTTATTCACCATAACAAATTTCTGGGTGGCTAAAATCAGTTTCTGCTTGTAAATCAAAAACATTTGTACATAACTCTTTTCATTCCACATCTCATTATTGATGAGTCAGAAACAACTCCTAGCTGATCCTCTGTTGAGTTTCTGAAGCTGTAAATTTTGAGGGAGGAGATTGCCCATCTGTCTGTCACGGAGCTGCTGGTGGGGTCACATCACCAGAGAGAGGCTGTCTTGAGTTACCAGCACAACTCCTTACAGGGGTGCCACTGCCATATTTTATTTGCATAGCAGTTGTTTTTGTTGTTGTTATGTGCCTTTGAGTCGCTTGTGATCCATAGCGACCCTCTGTACAGCAGCTCTGAATCCTGCCCTGTCCTGAGCCAGTCTCACTGATTCCAACACACCAACCTCCATTGCCCCAGTTACTGTATCAATCCATTTCATCCAGGGTCTTCCTCTCCTGTGCTGTCCTTCCACCCTTCAAGCATGATGTCCTTCTACAAGAACCAGTCCCTTCTGGCCACGTGCCCAAAGTAAGTGAAATGGTGCTTCAGAATCCTAGCCTCCAAGGAGAGACTTGGTTTCACCCTCTCCAAGACAGCCCTATTTGTTTACTTGGCCGTCCATGGTATGTTCAAGACTCTTCTTTCAGCACTACAACTCAAAAGCATCAATTGTTCTGTCATCCTTAGTCATTGCCCAGCTCTGTGATGCATAACAAGTAATTGTGAGCCTAGTCGTGACCTGAGTGGAGCTGGAAATCCCACTGTGTGACTAGGTTCTTTTCTTCCCTGTCATTTCCACTGGGGCTTGAGTTGGGTCTGCACGGCTTGCTCATGCTAGCAGCCTTGCACCACCGTGGCTGAAGAGGACTGTGGTGGAGTAAAATAACAAGTGATTCTCAGGGAAGAGTTCATTGACTTAGCAAGATGAGAAGTTGAGAAGTTATTAAGTAACACAACCAAGATGAAGCCTGGAAAGGATTTATATACTAAGATCTTTTCAACTGTGAATCCAATCAAAACCACTATGCTGAAAAAGAAAAAAATGTATTTATCTGTTATTTCATTCTGCCCATTATAAGACGTAATCATCTCTTCTTGATTAATTGGCGAAAATCAAGTGTAATATACGAAGCAAGAAATATAGATGGATATTTATAATGGGAGTAGGATAGATGGAGTTATTTGGCAGACAGAAGTGAGAAAGAAAAAGCCCAGTGTTGTAATTGTCACACCCAAGTCTACAGATGCTCTCCAAGACATTAGATATCCTCCTCCAATCCATCAATAACTCATTAAGTTTATATTATCCTCATTTTACAGACAAGAGAACGAATTGTCAAAGTTTAAATGACTTGTCCAAAATTAATAACATCTTCTTAAATCTTTGGCTTGAAGACCACACAAGTTCAGTGTCAGTCCTTTTCATGGCCCTTTTATAGACAAAAAGACTTTCTTCAAAAGCCAGTGCGATTTCCAGAGAGTCGCTAATGATGAGAGAAGATGCTAGCCCCGTGTAACACATCTCCTTGTGCGATGGGTGTGAGACTTCTCAAGTTGGCTTTACACCTGGCAGACACGTACAAACTCCTGTCAAGGGAGCAAATTAACTGTAGCTTGACGTGAACATTACGTTCTCCCCAGCCACATTTCTCAGCCTACAAAACCAATGGGGACCTTATTAGCACCCTAGGACTAGGTATAATAGGAAATCCATTTTCCTATTAAAAAACGTTGACATTCAATATCATAGGCCTGTTCGTCCCTGACTGGGATGATCAGCACCTGATCTATCTTTTTTATTTTTTTTAACATCTCAATTCCTATTTCAAATAACTCGTGATTTCTTTTTTCATCAATATGTATGAGGATATGGCCCATAAGGAGGGGCAGTAGCTGCTTCTGACACCTAAAACAATCAACTCCATGTCAAGAGTACTTAAAGCTCATCTTTGCCCAACTCCTCCCTAATATCCGAACCTGGGGAAGTCACTTCCTATCTTTAAAGCTCATTTCATTCCAGGGTGGGGTCTGTAATCCTTATCACCTGCTAATGTTATCACCGCTGTTAATGATGTGAAGTAATTTAATTTCTCAATTGTTGAGGCACCACTGAAGGAGGCCTGGTGGCTCAGTGGTTAAACACTCAATGAAAGGTTGGTGGATCCAAGGTTGTCAGCCTGCTTTCATCCAGATTTCACGCGTGGAAACCTGGATGGAGTTATTCTCCTCTGTCCTCGAGGGTCACCTTGAGGTGAAATCAGCTCGACAGCTATAAGGCTGGTGGCACATGGAATTAGGCATTTATTTATAATTAAGTATAGAACATTTCATACGGTTCTCTTTACAATTGCTATTTGAAGTTTATTGGCACTCGTCTCCCCTACTATCTTACCCTAAGCAATGACTTTAGTCATTCCCTCAGGGTAAAATTTGCTTCAAAGTATTTCCTGTGTAATAATAATAAGCTAGTATTTTTGAGGAAGTGTAAATCACATGCTTTATAGACATAATTTCATTATCTCAGTAAATAGTGATAGACACTTTATAAGACATGTACTGTCATTTTCTTTGTTTGAAAAACGTGAAAACCAAGGTACAAGCTATGAAGTCCACGTCAAAGCCACCCTCTGCTGGCATCAGCATTTGAACATGTGTGCTTAACTTCTCTCGCTGTGACTTGGGAGAAGTTTTCCCTGAGTCCAGAAGGACCAAGTTTAGTAACAGTGAAAAAATAACAATAGTTACTTTGTTATTCTAAATAATACAGTAGAAGCTATATCTTATTTTTTTAAGAGTTGACAGAGCAAAAAGTTATTTATTTTTAAAAAATATAAGAGATTACACTTTTGCCTCATCTACAGCTTTCTGAACCTAAAGTACACGTCAAATCAAATTGTTTTTCGAGAAGTTTGTTGTGTGCCGTTGAGTCAGTTCTGACTCATATTAGCCTGATGACAGAGGCGAATTCCTGCCAAAGAGTTTTCTTGGCTGTAACCTTTCTAGGACTAGATCTTCAAGTATTTTCTCTCATGGAGCAAGCAGTCCTTTCAAGACGTTCTCTATTTGTTAAATAATTTTTTTTATTTTATTGTCATTTTAGCAAAAGTGTACCGAAAAGTTAGATTTTCATTCATTCACTGTTGTACATTTTATCCCCTCTCTCTCCCTTCCCCCTCCCCAAGTTGGCTTTCTTTTTCTTTCATTAGTTTATTTACAACATTCTAATACAAATTCAAACAAATTCTTTCACTTTCCCTCACTTCCCCCCCCCCTTCAAATTGTACAACCCAATGATTAATCCCCCTTCCCCCTGCACATCCACATCCCTCTGCTTCCAACCTCTCCCACCCCTCCTGGATCCTTATATTCACTTTACAATAACGGTCTTAACAATATTTATCCTTGTGGGACTGAGTTAGTTCAAATATCATTAAAGAAAATTAACGTGTGTGTGCAGGTTTCTATCAGTTGGGTTTTATTGTATAACAAAACACCCACAGATTTTAGTATCATCCTCTGATCAATTCTGACCCTCAGGGACCCTCTATCAGGGTCCTGAGACTGTCTTTACAGGAGGGACCACACATCTTTCTCCTGCAGAGCAACTGGTGGATTCAAACCACTGACCTTTCAGTTAACAACATCAACATGTAATGCACTGCGCCCCTAGAGCTTCCATATGTGTGGCTGCTGCTGTTGTTATTGTGTACCATTGGGTCAGAACTGACCCATAGCTGACCCTCAAGTCGGTTTTCAGAGGCAGTTAATTGTACAGGAGGAGATTGCCCATCCTTCTCTCACAGAGTAGCTGGTGGATTCAAGCTGCGTACCTTTGGGGTTCAGGTGCAACCCCTTACCACTAGGCCACCAGAGCTCCATGTATGTGGCTAGTGGGTTATTGTACTATTGTTGTCAGGTGCACCCACAACCTTGAACCAAAGCATCCCCACCCCTGCGTAAAGGAATAAAACGAAGAGGCTTAAAAAAGGCGCAATAATAGATTCTTTCCCCGTGTGTCGTTAAGTCTGTTATTTGAGCTGGGTGCACCTTCTAGTCTCTTGCTTCTGTGGTCAGATCTTAGGTATTGGACCGCTGGCTGGTCTAGAATGGCCTCCAACTGGAATGGCTTTGTCTCTGTTACCTGTTCTCTATGATTCATTCTCCAGCAGCCAAACCCAGGCTTGCTCAAGTTCATATGCTTGTAGCCAGACTCTCAGAGATGAACTATAAGCTACAAAGCCTTTTGAGGTCCGCCTTTGGAGCTGTGACATAACTTGCATTATCTTTTCAAAGCCAAGTCTAGCTCAGATTTCGAGAGAAAAGAAGCAGGCTTCATATCTCGATGGGAGGACCTGCACATCACATCTCCAGGAGCCCAGTCCGCGGAGGGAGGAATTGTGGCAGGATGAAATATGCACACTCAACTTAAGCCTATGAAACATTTAACAAGAGAGACATGGCAATGTGCATTTGCTAAAAATATGTTTCATTCTGCCCACAAAGATTAGAATAAAATGTCAACTATTCTTTGGTTGCTCATGGTCTACATTCAGGAAAGCCAGGATGCTTTGAGTCTCTTAAGACTTGAGGTTTGGACTGAAGTGATCAGAGTGAGTATAAGTAATCCAGAAATAATGGTTCTTTCATATTTGATTTGTGTTGCTCGGTAAGGTTACTTCAGACGTGGTTATTGTCAAACCAAATGGAATTTCAGTAGTTATTCCAAATGACTTGTACGTATGTGGAGACTCACTCTTGGCACTTGTCCGATTTACTTACTGAGGACTGTGCATTCTTTGGAAGTGTTCTAATTGTGCCTTTCACTATATTAACATTAATTAGCAAATTCCTCTTTCAACTTCACCCCAGTGGGACAGGTTCAGCCAGGGTTGGGTAGGTAGGGAATTAAATTAATCTATCAACAAATTGAATTTTTCATTAGGTACTTTGGTTTTCTTTTTGCAAATTGAACCAGAGTTACCTAAAGATTTATTTTTTTTTAATTAGGATGACAATTAATCTAGCTCTTTCTCCTTAAAGGTCTTTATATGATAACATAGACAATGTTCTTTTGGGGTAATTCTCAAGTAAATTATTTTTCTATATACATAGATTGAAAATAATTTCTCAGTTTTATCCTTCCTGTGCTGGTAGAGGAACCCTATTACAGTGACTGTGTCAAGACCTGGATGTATAAATACCTCCTATTTTTGTTTTTAGAACAAAGACCACAGTGTGTAAAAACTCCATGCAGTAGGGCTAATCTCAAATGCAGTTAAGACTTGGCTTTTTTATATGCCCCTATGGTAATCTGTTTGCTCAAGAAATTTCTAGAAATGCATGTATTTCATTACACAGTTTTCAGCATTTGGGCAAATACACACTTTTAGGTCTGTCATTGGGCTGAAAGGTAAAAGAATCTGGACAAATGTTGGTCCCCTATGTTGGTCCTTCGTCTTTGTTTCTAGATGTCTTTGAGTGGACGTTGACTCACAGTGGCCATATGGTCAGCAGAAGGTTCCTTGCCAGGCCACACACCGTCCTCACAATCTCAGCTATCTTTGAGCCACTGCGTCAGTCCGTGTGTATAACATACATTATATGTTTCACTAACAGAGAAGCCAATGGTTCGAATCCACCAGCTGGTCCTGGGCAGTCCCCTCCCATTCTGACGTAAGGTCACCAAGAGTCCGAATTAGCTTGATAGCAACGGGCGTGTTTCTTACCACCAGAGCTCTTACGTTATCCACTGCAATGTGTTTCTCTGATGCCATGTCCAGAATACGGGCGCTAACGTCCCGTCACCTCGTTTCTAAGGAGCTTTCTGGCTACACTTTTTCCAAGATGTATTTGTTCTTTTGGAACTATATCTCTTAATATTTGTAATATTTTAGATGGCAAATGAAAGATGCAAACACTTCCTTTATAGTTACTGCACACACAGAGAGACACAAAGGGAGTGAGAGAGAAAAAGTCTTCCGAATGCCTTTTCTGAGACCCTGATGGGTGTTTACAAGGCATGAACTGCTATGCAAAGTAAGCAAATTAGTCCAATTAATGTGAGTGCCTTCCAGTGACACCCCCAGATCTTGCCTCACTGTAGTTTTTGTGTTGAGTTTTTGTGCTTGCCTGGTGAAAATTAAAGGCTTGGAACTCTCACACCATTGCCCATCAGTTTAAAATCATCTGCTTCTCTGAATTCTGGAGTATGACTTTTGGTGGATGTGACCTGGTTTATCCAGGTTGACTAATTAGAAACTACTCATTTTCCCAATTCCTGTAACTTTTGGCAGAAAGACTAGCCCTAAAATAATCATTTTCTGATGTGTAATTTTTTTTCTACTACTATGTAAAACTTTGGATTGAAGCTCAACATCAAGAAAACAAAGATTCTCACCACTGGGCCATTTGGAAGAATCATGATAGATGGTGAAGAGATTGAGATTGTTAACAGGTTTAGTTTACTTGGCTCCACAATCAATACTCTTGATAGCAGCAGCCAGGAAATTAAAAGATAAATTGCACTGGGAAAGTCTGCTGTCAGAGAGCTATCCAAAATACCAGAAGAACAGCTATGTCAGTCTGGAGACTAAGGTGCGCCTGATCCAGGCCGTAGTCTTCGCAATTGCGTGCTATGTGTCAGAGATCTAGACAGTGACTAGGGATGATAGAATTATTGATGCCTTTGAGCTGTGGTGCTAGAGAAGAGTGTTGAATATACCATGAACTGCTAGGAGAGCAAACAAGTTTGTCCTGGAGAGGGTGAAGCCAAGCTGCTCCTTGGAGGCCAGGATTCTGAGGCTTTGTCTGACATACTTTGGACATGTTGTGAGGAGAGACCGGTCCTTGAAGAGGGACGTCATGCTTGGGAGGGTGGAGGGACAGCACAAGAGAGGAAGGCCCTCTATGGGGTGGATTGATTCAGTTACTGGGGTAATTGGGGTAGGTGTGTTGGAGACAGTGAGATTGGCACAGGATGGAACAGGGTTAGGGCTGTTGTACATAGTCACAGGTAACTTGATAGCACATAACAACAACAGTATAAAATCTGAGGCACATATGGGATAAACATACAAGGTAAACAAAACCAAAATGAGAATACAGAGTCCCTTTAGTGTTCAATGACCCTCATTCTAATGCAGAATAGCAGAGGCTCAAGTAGAGACAGTACAAACTAGATGCCCTGTCCTGGCGTATTCACATAGAGAAATCCAAACTTACAGCGGGAACAACCAGACTTTGGAGATGCAAAACAAAGCTCTTACTTGTCACATTTTATTACATTGGAGGGATAATCTAGTCTTATAGTTTCTCTTCTTTATGAAAAAGGCCTTTCCTATTAAACACATAGGGTTTTTTCCTTTTTTTATTTTATTCTGATTTATTTACAAAGCTTGAATACATTGGAGCAAAAGAACAAATGCTGCATGGTTTAATGTGAAACAAAGGCATATGTGAGGATTGTATCCTTTCTTCATACCTAGTCAATCAATGGGCAGCAAATTATTCAAGAAGCTGGACTCTATAGACTGGTGTGGCATCATGATTCGAGGACCATTTGATGGAGTGACTGCGACAGTGTTTCTTTATCACTCTGAAATGAAAGCACACACATGTGGTCATGGCTCTACATTGAACTTGGACGCTGACACTGAGTCTATCACTCAACATGAAGTGCACATAAAATTCCATTTCAAGTTGCTAAGAATCTTGTCATCTCAGCCTCCTATGGTGGGACTCTGGTGAACTGAAGTTGTTTGATAAGATCCCTTCAGACCACCTGATCTATGGCAGAAGTTGGACATTTTTAAGCCAGACAGCCCAGCAGATAGAGAATTTAAAATATAGGTAGTTGGTTCTGCCTTTTAATGTCTCAAAAATAAAAATCACATTTACTGAGTTTACAGACACTGCGTTTTAATGAAACATAAGATAAGAGGATATAATTTCTAATGCAAATGAAGATACGCTGAGCCAATGGTCTATACAGTGTGGCAGCTGTTGTTATGTGCCATCAAGTCAGTATCAACTCATAGCTGACCCTCCACTGGGTTTACAGAGGCTGTAGGAGGAGGAGATTGCCCATCTTTCTCCCATGAAGCAGCTGGTTGGTTCAAAGTACAGGAATTTGGGCTGGCAACACCATTCCTTGCCACTAGGTCACCAGAGTTCCCTCATGATAGAGGCATTGTTGTTGTTGTTCCCTCACAATAGAAGCATTGTTGTTGTTGTTGTTGTTGTTGTTAGGTGCCTTTGAGTCCGATATGACTCATAAAGACCCTCTGAGCGACACATCTGAATCCCGTCCTGTCCTGTGCCATCTTCACCGTCTCTGACACACTTGAGCCCATTGCTGCAGTGACTGTGTCAATCCAGCTCACTGAGGGGCCTCCTCTCCTCTCTTTCACTGACTCACCACCTTTACAAGTGTGATGTCCTTCTCCAAGGCATGGTCTCTCCTAATATGTCCCAAGTAGGAGAGATGAACCTTTGTCCTCCTTACGTCCAGTGAGCATTCTAGCTGCACTTTCTCCAAGAGCTGTTACCAATTAATCAGAGCGTGGGAAAGGAGAGTAGTCACACACACTGTCACTCAGGTGGACTTTCTGTGCCATTTTGGAGGTGAGGAACAGATACCTGGTAGACTAAGCTGTCCCCTCCTCAATGTTCACAAGCTCAAAGAGACACTGGCCCGCTCTCACAGTTCCTGCTTCTTCATAGTCCAAGGACGTCTTGACCATCACAGACTAGCTCTGAAAACACAGTTCATTCAGATATTCTACATAGTTTGCTAAAGAGATAGAGGTGTGATTTGGGCACCAGATCTGAAGGAGCCAGGGAGTGCATTCTTTTGTGGAAGATTACCTTTGAAATTTGAAGTTCTTGTTCATTGAAGGCCAAACCAATACTGTTAAACACAACAAGGATGAAAGAAAAAGAGTTTCCCTCTCTCCCTTTCCCCACCCTTTTTTTCCTCTAGGACAGATTTAGGCAGGGGAATTTATGAGTCCTCATGTAAATGGTTAGGACCTAAAGCCTTGTCTCATTCAAGGACAAGGTGAAGTTCATCTCATCTCATCATCGTTGAGTTAGAACCAAATCTTAGTGGACCCTCCAGTGGCCAAATCGCTTGGGATGAGATTTCCCATCTCCATCTATCTGCAGGAGTCGCTGGTGAGTCAGAATCAACCTTTGCGTCAGTACCGCAGCTTGCTGCAAACTACGCCGCCAGAGCTTCGTACAAAATGGCATTAACCTTACGTGTTTCTTAAAGCAGGTGTTACCTGGTGACTCTTATTTCCATAGGAGCTATTCTGCTTGATACCTGTGGGAAAGTTTATGTGTGCTTTTTATTCTGGGTTTTCGAGTATATCCATAAATAGCTGGAGACTTGGTCTGGTGGTCTGGGGATGGGGTCCCCTAATACTCACCACTTAACTGTCCTTGAGTTTGTATGAAGATGAGATGGTTTCCTGTAGGTAAAGCAACCATTTTAAAATAAGCAGTATATCACTCTTTGAATGCAATGAATAAGCCAATAAAATTTTAAAAAACCAACCAAAACCAACAAAACAAATGGACCTAGCTCAAAATCACAAAGTCTCATCTTCTTTTAAGCCTGAAAAAAGAAGGAAGGAAGGAAAAAAATCTTTAAACTAATTATTTTCATGGAAGCTGACATTTAAATAAAAAATCACTTAACAGTGGTTCCACCTGAATTTCAAAAGCATCATCCAAGTTTAATGGCCACACGTCCACGAGCAGGGACAGAAGGATGATCGCATTTCACTTTCTCTTTTCAGCTGGGTCTCTGTGAGAGGATCATGTTTGAATCTCGTAGGTCCTGTTCTGAAGCCCTGTTAGCATTCACTGAAAATTTATGCCAAGCACATTGTTAAATTTTCAGTGTATTTTTTTTCCTGTTTAAAAAAAAGAAAACTGAAGATTTTTTTTTTAATGGAGACCAATAGTTCTTAATAAAATACCTGTGATGAATGAGAGCAAAGCTTCCAAAATGAAGCTTTAAGGCACAATTTAAATTGACTAATAGACAAGGGTATGATAAAAAATGTGCTCATTTGCATTAATTAAGCGGCCATTGGACATCATTAATTTTTATGGAGAAATAACTGTACAGCCTATTGAGTCACAAGCAATTTGAACTTCAAGTCAAGAACTTTCTCCTTCTTGAACAAGTGGGGTTTTTTTTTCATTATTTCTACTCATAATTGTTGTTTCCTCAAACTTGCTTTTCTCCTCAGTTGTAGTTACTCAGTCTCCCATATCTGAGTTTATGTCACAAACAAAATGACAATTGTCACTCTTAGCAATGCTAAAATAATTAATGGCCAAGTATAAGACTGAGAGACTTATCATGGTCAGTGTTCATCAGAGCCTCACTTAGATTTCCAATCAGTGCTCTATTTTAGAATAAGTTGAGTGATCAAAGATTGCATGTACATGTTCTGAAAACCGAAGACTCAAACTCACTGGTGGTGAGTTGGTTACAACCTAGTAAGCCTTCATCGTGTTTTGAAGGATGTCGATCTTAATTGAGAGAGACTTTCCATCTTTTTACCAAAAATCGCTGGTAGATTTGAACAGTATGAGTTGATCAGTCTTGGGTTATCAGCACACCTTACCAGGCACGACCCCACCAGAGCTGCCTTGGACATGTGCTAAGAGCCTTGAATTGGGTGATCAATAAACAAGGGCAAATCTCTACTCTGAAAGTATGCAAAGAGAATATTACTATTTTACCTTGTGTCCACCACTGGTCTACCCGTTTGTTGTACTTTGATATCTGTGTGTTGCTGTGATGCTAGAAGCTATCCAACTGGAATTTCAAATACCAGCAGCGTTACTCTGCGCACTGTATGTAGCAGAGCTTTAAGGCTCAGGCAGACCAGAAAGATGACAGGCTGGTCCCAGCAATCTAATTCCCAAAATTAGCCAGCGACTCGAGACACAATAGAATATCATCTTTTTTGTTGCTAGTTGTTGAGGCCTTCTGATTGGGAGGTGCTGAAAATACACACAGTGGCTGTAGGGTGGTATTCTACATTCAAAAAAGGCAGCTGTTATCAACCCTGTTTGACACAGTTGTACATGGGCATGCATGAGGCTGCCAGAAATTAGAGCTAGTACAGTGGAACCAGTTAGTTTGTCGTTTCTTTGTTTGTTTTATATATTGTAAATCTTAGATGGATTGTTGTTGTTATGTGCCGTCGAGTCACTTGTGACTCATAGCGACCCTATGTACAACAGCCCTAAACTCTACTGTCCTGTGCCAATCACACTGTCTCTGATACACCTTTCCCGATTACCCCAGTCACTGAATCAATCCACCTCATAGAGGGCCTTCCCCTCCTGCGCTGACCCTCCACCTTCCCAAGCATGATGTCCTTCTCCAAGGACTGGTCCCTCCTTACAACATGTCCAAAGTATGTCAGATGGAGCCTCAGAATCCTTGCCTCCAAGGAGCCGCCTGGTTTAATCCTTTCCAGGATGAATCTGTTTGTTCTCCTAGCAGTACCCTCAATACTCTTCTCCAGCACCACAGCTCAAAGCCATCAATTCTCCTTCTATCCTCCTTAGTCATTGTCCAACTCTCTGATGCATAACGAGTGATAGCAAAGACCATGGCCTGTATCAGACGCACCTTAGTCTCTAGAGAGACACCATTGCTCTTTAGTACTTGGGAGAGGCCCCTAACAGCAGACTTTCCCATGGCAATATGTCTTTTAATTCCCTGGATACTGGTTAGATGAATTATCATATAATATTTCAGTTTTCTAAAAGATGGAATTACTGTCATTAGCATTTTTCACTTAAAGGCTGGAAAAGCTTGGAAAACTTGGTCAAACTAAGTAGCAGCAAATCCAGGACCCATACAGTCCTGGCAAATGTGTTTCCAGAGGCCTAGTTCTCTACCTACTTCTCCTGTCCCCTCACTCTTTGTAAAGGAATAGTACTTTCTTGCTGCATAGTATATCATTTTTTTTCTACTTCTTTATTTATAAACTTTGAATACAAATATGAACGAATTCTTTCCATTTCCCTCACTCCCCTACCCATACGTCCTTCGGTTGTACAATAGTGAACTAACTTTAAAAACTACAAGAGGCGTGTTCCTCCCAGAATCTTCCCACGGATCACCCCTACTTATCCAACCATCATACCACACCTCCTCTCTCCTGCATTTTCCCCTCAGATGACCAGGAGTTTCATACCACCATTATAAGGGAAGCACAATACAGCACATAATAAAGCAAACTCATGAAGTATTTATTTAAATTGATTTGCCTTGGAGCAAGTTTATATGCATAAATAATTTGCACTTAGCAAGAGTCAGATTCAGAAATGAAGATGCAAAATGTGAAGCAAAAAAAAGTGCTGGAGGCGCTAAACATCTCCATTTAGAATGGAATGTGCTCTGCTCCTGTATCTGGAGGCATAGACAGATACACAGTCATGGTTTCGTCTCACTGCACAAAGCTTGCATACCTCACCATGCACCTTCTTGCTGTTGTAGTTTGGTGCTTTGGAGCCACGTCCACTCCTAGCGTCCCTATGAAGAGCTAATCTGAACACTGGCCTATCCTGTGCCATCCTCACAATCTCTGACACGCTCAAAACCCAGTGCTACGGTCACCATGTCCACCCACGTGTCCACTCATGTCTTCCTCTCTTTTGCTGCCCCTCCACCTTCCCAAGCATGATGTCCCTCTCCAAGGAATAACGTCCCCGAGCTTAGTTTAGCTTCTTCTCAAAGACATCACTTCTCCTCTGCAAATTTTTCAACTGGAATTTAAAAGAAAAGAAGTCAGTCAGAAAGGGCAATCTCTTCAATACAACAAAGAGTATACAAGAAATTCTAGGTCACCACCACGGATTATACAATTTATGTCTCCTCTGCACTAAGGACGTGTCCCGAGTCCAGTGTTTGTAAGAGCCCCACAATAACATGAGGTTTTTCTCTAGCCAGTGTTGCAAAATAGAAGAGGCAGTGGCCTGACAGTCAGAAGACATGGGGTCAGGCCGAGCTTGCAGTAGTACCCTGAATGTCTGGGCACATCTCCGGGCCTCTCAGCATCACAACTTCCTCATCTGTAACACGGAGTCTTTGTGTATCTACAGAGCCGGTAGTAATTAAAGGAGAAATGAATGACTGCCAGGTAGAGAATGTTGCTGTTAACAACACAGTATTTGCATACATTGTGTCACTGCGTGCTCACTGCAACATTATCAGCTAAGTCAAATTATACTTACTATGATTTTGTAAGAAAGTCATTGCAAAGAGAAAACAAAAGCCAAAACTGTGGTCATTGAGTCCAACTCATAGCAACTCACAGTTCAACTTAAAAGGCGGAGCACAGTTGCCTCTCAGTGTTTTCAGTAAATCTGTAGAGAGACCTTTTGCCACATCCTATTTCCACGAAGCAGCTGGTAGACTCAAACCACAGACCTTAGCAGTGAACAGTTGCGCCTGTCACCACTGTATGGCCAGGGCTTTTTGCAAACAGAAAGGAAAGACATGTAGCGATAGACAGATGTAGGTCCACATTCACATGTATCTGAAAACCCACTGGAAGGTCAGATAGTGACACGACAGTACACCACCAGAGAAACAACACACCAACAGGGCACCACGGAACAACAACACACCACTGTTGCACAGGCCTGCTTTCTCTTCTTCAAGGACCCAGGGCTCCAGTATAGCCACTATCTTGAGCATTGCTAGTCGTCAGGGTAAACAAATCCAACCTTGGGAGGATCCCAAAGCAGCAGCAAAAGGCCCTGGCTTAGAAATGACCCATCACTTCATTCCCAGCTCACTGATAGCCCAGCTGCAGCAAAGCCCGGAGACACAGCCTAATCGGGTGCCCAGAAGTGAGGAGAACCCAAGATGTTTTTACAGGTAGCACTATTATTATCGCACTTATATTTGCAGTCTTTCATTCATAGGGTCGCTGTGAGTTGTCTATGACTTGACGGCACTTAACAACACAACAACATAACCATTTAGGGACTAATTTGCCTTCCAGAAAGAGCAGGTTTTGTACAAATGAAGTGAAGTGCTATGACATTTTTCCCCAAACTATTTGTGTTTTCATGTCTCTGGAATGTTATGTGTGTATTCTCCACCCTTAACAGAATTAAGTGTGTTTGTCATTGCTCATTAGTTATATGAAGAAATGTTGAAACTGTAAAAATCATATATATATATATATATTTATATAAACAGAGAGACAGATTTATGTTTCTGATGTTGTTGTTCTGTGCCGTTGAGTTGGAACTGACCCATAGCTGACCTTCCAGCAGGTTCTGAGAGGCAGTTAATTGCACAGGAATAGATTGTCCATCCTTCTCCCGCGGAACAGCTGGGGAATTTGAACCTCCCACCTGCCTTT
>NW_006399754.1:18010485-18016850 GCF_000299155.1 Elephantulus edwardii | reverse complement strand
AGCATCCTTGATTACAGCAACTCTAGGTTTGAATCTGTTCTTCAGTTCCTTGAGCTTAAGAAATGCTGAGCGAGTCCGGCCCTTTTGATTTTCTGACTCTAGCTCCTCGCAAATGTCATTGTAGTATTTTGCTACATATATATATATGTATATTTATCATTGCATCGACAAAATAATGAAATTTGGAAGTATTTTTCTTTTTTTTAATTTTACTAATTTTCATGAACATTTACAGAGATTTTGGATTTCCATTCATTCATTGCTGCATTTTTCTCCCTGTACCCCCTCCCCGCCACCAGTTCCCTCTTCTCTTTGAAAAGTAAAAGAAAAATTCCTTCATTGGTATACAATCCCCCCACCCCAAGTACACTATGCAACCTTCATTCCAGATTCTTGTCATAACCATAATACCCAATCATATATTGCTTTTAAACTGTTCTCTCCCTCATCTGTTTCAATGCAGTATATGTAATTTATCCAACATTCTTTTTCATGAGCATATATAGATATATAATGGAGCTTAGGGGCCTAGTCCTTACCATGCCGTGCTGCTAACAAAGCCGTTAGAATCTCCCAGTGAATCCACGTGAGAAAGTTGCCTCCTGTGAAGATGAGTTGATGATGGAGGATCTTGGTTTGTCAGGACTGACTTGACGGCAGTGAATGAGGGATGGGGGTGGGAGATGGAAGTTAAAGATAGAAGAAAAAAAGGAAGGGAGGGATGGAAGCAAGGACGATAAGGCCGACTTAGCTGAAATAACAGACATGTGTGGAGGAAACCAGGGAGAAGTAGCATACAGCTTCTATACCTAAACAAGATAGACTATTTCCCAAGAGGTAAAAATGTCCCAGAGTGAAACTACATCCAGGAAGATGAAGAGCTTTTACTTTTGTCATACGCATCCTTGTATTCTAAAGAAATATGCCGTATTCCTAAAAAACTGATGGCCTGTAGCCTGCTCATCTGCAGGTGGAGTTTATGGAATACTCCCTACGCTAGCACACATATGTTCTCTTTTGTTTAAAGAGGAAATAAAATTCGTAGACAGAGGCGTTTAAAATGGAATTTTTCAAGATTCCATTAACAAGTTTGGGAGAAGTAATCGGGCAGATATAAACGCTGGCCATGGGGATTACTTATACATAATGTGTTGAAAATGAGAAGTGTTTCCAGAATTGTCTCACTGTTGTCTTATTGGAATGCGCTTGTCTAAATATGATAATGTGACACACTATCATATCTGCTGGGAACCAGAATATGCTTTATTTTACAATCCTGAAAGTAGAAAATATTTTGGCAGTTGGAAGGGAATCTGGGAGAATAAAGATTCACACCGACATCAGTAACACACTGCTCATGGTAGTCATTGAAAACACAAATATATTCTATGTATTGTTATTTAACATACACTTAATTATTCCTTTCATTAACTTTGCCTAATTGTTTCCAAGTATTATTTGCCTTTGGTGGAATAGTCTTGTTATTTTTATGATTTCAGAAAGGCAGGCTTGGGAATAATTACATCAGGTGTAAGCGATAGCTGTATGTGCTGAATTTAAAACACACACACAAGGCTGGGAAAGGCTGCTTATCAAGGGCTATTCCATGTAGCAATAGCATGAGAATATTTATTAGTATTTGTTTCCATTTTGGCATCCCATCCTTAATTTTGTAATTTCCATTTTACAGTTGCTTTATTAAGCATAATAACCACTTGAAGCATGTAGCTTAAATTGTAGAGAAACTACAGAAGCCAAGGAGGATTTTAATTACAAACTCCACATCAGTAAAACTGCCAGCAAGCAGAGTGTGTCCGTGCAAGTATTTAGGTTAGGGTAGGGTGGCACGTGAGTGACACTGGCGGTTGAATACTCTTCCTCCAACTCAGTGGCACGAAGTTAGAAGAACAGTTCCTTGACTCCTCAATGACCAGATGCTCACAATCTTGAAACTTCCACTGTTATGTGAAAAGCAGAGATAAAAAGAGTGGGTAATCCAGGTTAAAAGGCATTCAGACAAAAGGGAATAGTAACAGACAGATGGACCAGCTTGACCCTTCATTCAAACTCACTTGCAAAGCAGCCCTGACAAGCAAAGCCTTAATGGTTGGGTGGTATCAATTTCAAGCTCTCTGAGACAAGAAATCTCTGGTGTTCTATGTGAGAGAGAGAAGGGTGGGGGATGGGAGATGTGCAAGGAATGAACATGCATCTCACAGGGTGGGGAGGAAAACAACCTGAAATTTGGAGCTTTGTGGACAGATTCCACCCTCAAATAGCTAGGTGACTTTGCGCAGGTCATTTACATTTTTTTGGAGGCTGTAACTCTTACAGGGAGGAGATGGCGCGTCTTTGTCCCAAGGAGCCACTGGTAGATTCAAACTTTCAGAGAAACTTAATCTTTGGGTTAACCGTACAGCTTCCCGGGGACTAGATGATCAAACTCCCGTGTCCATTGAGAGAGGGATCTTACCAAAGCAGTAGGCTACATGATAGAGTAGTTGGGAATCTTTGGGGATATTTTTTGAATTAAGCTGAGCCTAAATTAATTGGTTCATATTAGAAGATGCTGAAAGAATTATAGATAAGCTGTCTTCAATATGGATTGCATTTCAACATCAAGAAAACAAAGATTCTCACAGCCAGGCCAATTGGCAGTATCATAAGAGATGGAGAAAAGATTACGGTTGTCAACAATTTTGTCTTGCTTGGGTCCCTTATCAGCAAGCACTCTTGGATCCAGCAGTCAGGAAATAAGAAAATGAGTTGCTTTAGGAAAGTCTGCTATCAGTGACCTTTGCAGAGTGCTGATGAGCAACAATGTCAGTCTAGAGATGAAGGTGCGCCTGATTCAAGCCACCATCTTCTATGTTGCTTGCTATGCATCTGAGATCTGGACAATGACTCAGGATGACAGATGAAGGATACCTTTAGGTTATGATGCTGTGGTTGAGTTGAGAGTAGTAGTAGTGTATGAGTTGAGTTGAGAGTACTGAACATACACCAAGGACTGCCAAGAAAACAAACAGATCTATCCTGAAGAGGATGAAACCAGATTGCTCCTTGGAAGCAAGGATTTTAAAACTCCTTCTCAGATACTTTCAGCATGTTGTAAGAAGGGACCAGTCCTTGGAGAAGGACATCATGCTTGGAAGGGTAGATGGTCAGAGCAAGAGAGGAATGCCCTGGATGAGATGCGGGCAGGAATGAATTTGGTTCAGGATAAGGCAGGGTTTGGGCTATTATTCATTCAGTTGTTATGAGTCATAGTCAGCTTACCATAAGCATCACGTAACAGCAACAATGCCTAGCAGATGAAAAAATTAAAAATGTGAAGTACCATTGAAACAGTTCCAAGTTATAGTGTCCTGTGTACATCAGAACCAAATGCTGCTCAGTTTGTCCCATCCATGTGGCCATTGTCACCGCCACTATGTCAATCCTGATTGGGAGTCGTCTTTTTCAGTGACCTACTTTAGCAAGTGTGATGTTCCGAGGTCCTTCTCCAGGAACTGGTCCCTTCTGATCACATTTTGAAAGTATGTGAGCTCCATTTGAGCTCAGCTATTGCTCTATTTGGACTCATTGTTGAAGGCCCTGTGACAGTCCACCTCACTGAATGCCGTCTTCTTTGTTACTGACCTTCTAAAACATCAAGGAGTTCTGGTAGCATACTTCATAGTGCGTGCTGCTATTAACCAAAAGGCCATCACTCAGTTTGAAACAATTGGCAGCCCTGCTAGAGAAACATAGGTTCTTTCCTCCCATTAAGATTTACACTCCAAGAAGCCCATTGAAGGGTTGCTATGAGTCGTATTTAACTCGTTGGCAGTGAATTAGCATTTTGGAGCTTTCTACTAGCATGACCTCCTTCTCCAGGAACTGGGACCTCCTAATAACATCTCCAAAGTGTGTTAGAAGTTTCACCGTCTTAAAGTCTTAGGAACATTCCGGCTATAGTTCCTCAAAGGCAGACTTGTTTGTTCTTTGAATAGTTCTTAGTATATTAGATATTTTTGCCAAAACCATAATTCAGAGGCATCAAGTCTTCTTCAGCCTTCTTTTTCATTACTTAACTTTCATGTGCACATGTTGTTGTTGTTGTTGTTTTTGTGTGTCATCGAGTTGGAATAGACCTCTAGGTGACCCTCCAGTGGGTTTTCCGAGACAGCAAATTGCATGGGAGGAGACTATCCATCCTTCTTCTGCAAAGCAGCTGGAGGATTAGAACCACAAGCCTTTGGGATTGCAGGGCAGCTTCTTAACACTAGGCCACCAGGACTGCTTGCATGCACACTGGTGAATGAAAATACTATGGCTTGAGTCAGATACACCTAAGTTCTCAAAGTGACATCTGGTTTTTGACACTCTGAGAAATCTTTAAATTATAATTATTACTTTCTTAATCAAAGTACTTCATTGTACATTCAGAGAATGTTTACACCGCAAATTAGGTTTCATTTAATAATTTCTCAGCAATTTTTAAAGTGCCATTGGTTACATTTTTTAACAGTGTGTTACTTTCTCATTATTTCTTTTTAAGTTGTTCTCTTTCCAGTATTGACTTGTCCCCTTGCCCAGAATCTCAACTGGTTTTTTTTTAGTAAACGCTGGCCATTCAGTCTCAGATAATTTTTGTCGTTGCTGTTGTAACTGGAGCACAGTATTGATTATTTAATGGGCAAGTAGTATTTAGCCTAAAGATGACTTTGTGGAACTGTTTTGCTTGAATGTCTCAGGGTGATGGTGTCAAGATGTCCCCCTGTCTCAGCTGCTCTACGCTCAAAACATTTTTAAGAATCTATGCTCTGCTTTATATCTTGCTCTCATCCTATCAGAATCTATGTGTTATATTTCTGATGAAAACAGTTATGAATGGTGTCTAGGAGGGCATGGTATGTTCAATACTTTTCTTCATCACCACAACTCAAAGGCCTCAGTTCTTCTATCATCCATAGTCATTGTCCAGCTCTCTGATGCATACTAAGCAATTGTGAAGACCATGGTTTGAGGTAGGTGCAGCTTAGTCACTAAACTTATATCATTGCTCTGCAGTACTCTGGAGAGGGCTCTGACAGAAAATTTTCCCAATGCAATTTGTCTTTTGATTTCCTGGCTGCTGGTACCAAGAGTGTTGATTGTGGAACCAAGAAAGCTGAAGCTGTTAATAATCTCAATCTCTTCTCCAACTATAATGATGCTGCCAATTAAACATACCATGGACTGCTAAGAGAACAAACAAGTCTGTCTTGGAGAGGATGAAATCAAACTACTCCTTGGAGGCAAGGGTTTTGAAGCTCCATCTCACACACTTTGGTCACGTTGTAAGGAGGGATCAGTCCTGGGAGGGCATCATGCTTGGGAGGGTGGAGTGACAGCACAAGAAAGGAAGAATGCAGATGAGATGGATTGATTCCATGGCTGGGGTGATTGGGGTAGATGTGTCAGAAACAATGAAGCTGGCTCCGGATAAAGCAGGGTTCAGAGTTGCTGTACACAGGGTCGCTATAAGTTAGAGTCGATTCAACAGCACTAACAATAACAGGCTGGCATCATTTAGTTCTTCAGGTTTCAGGATAGATTTGGGCGTGATTCATGGTGATATTTATTGCTTTTGAACTATTTCCATTAATGTAAATGGGTGTATGTGTGAACTCTGTAGCAGACTCGTGACAAGCTCTTTCATCCATTCTTCACAACAACGCACTACGGGAAGCATTACTCCCCATTTTTTTCAGATGAAGAATATGACAGAATCACACTCCAGAGTGGAGAGTCTCCCTTGTATTTTTTGTTTTTACATAAAACAGTATAGAGAGACTTGGTATCTTTAAAAAAATGGTTATATATAACTCTTAAAAATTCCTAAAACTCAAAATCAAAAAGACTCAATTTTAAAATGAGTGAGGACCTGTATAGAATGTTCACCTGACTTCTTGTTGTTGCGGTGTACTGTCCAGTCAAAACCAACCCATAGCTTACCTGCTGGTGGGTTTTCAGAGGCACTTAATTGCTTGGGAGGAGATTACCCATCCTTCACATGGTTCAATTCCACTAGCCACTCCACAGGGGAAAAATGGCCTATGTCCTCCCATGCGATTTACTGTCTCTGAAAAGCTGCTGGAGGGTCAGCTATGGGTCAGCTCAGACTTGATGGTAAACAACAACAACAAAAAGGCCCTACATAGACATTCATTCAATTGTTCAATACCCACCGAACCAAACCCACTCACATTAAGATGATTCTGATTCATAGTTACCCTGTAGAAAAGAATAGAAGTTTCCGTGGGATTTGTAAGTCTTTAGTAGAGAATGTCTATCTGTGTTTCATTGACTATGCAAAGGCATTTGACTGTGTGGATCAT
>NW_006399754.1:18007751-18009265 GCF_000299155.1 Elephantulus edwardii | reverse complement strand
CCAGAGTGTCTTCAATATGTCAAAAAAGTATATTAAAAGATATTCAATATCTTTCATCATCAGAGAAATTCAAATAAAAATCACAGAATGGTATCACTTTATATTCACTAGGATGACTACAATAAAACGAAAACAAAACAAAAAAGTGGAAAAGAGCAACTTGGCAAAAATGTTGAGAAATTGAAGCTCTCTGCACAGCTACACGTAAAATTCATACAGACGTGGGATCACCGACATTCATTGCACCACTATTCACAATAACCAAAATGTAGAAGACAGTCCACATGTCCATCATCACATGAAGGGACAAACAAAATACGATAAGTAGACACTGAGGAATGTTATTTAGCTGTAAAAAAGGAATACATTCCTCATACATTTTGCACCATAGATAGATGAACCTTGAAATCATCTTGATAAAGACAATAACTGAGACACAAATGAAAGTTGTGTGATTTCACTTACATGAAATACCTAAATAGACAAATACATAAAGATTTAAAAAATAGGTTAGTAAGAAATAGAAAGTTATTAGTTGTAGCTGTTGTTAGGTGCCATCAAGTTGAGTATGACTAATAAAACCCCATAAACAACAGCTGTGAATCTTGCTCTATCCTGTGTCAACCTCACAATCTCTCATAAGCTAAAGCCTTTCAGTGGAGTCTCTACTGTGTCGCTCCGCCTGGTTAGGGACCTTCCTCTCCTTCAGCGTTCTTCCACCTTTCCAGGCATGTTGTCCCTTTCAGGGGAATAGCCTCTCCTAGCAACCTGCCTGAAGTCTGTGAGACAAAGCTTTGCCATCCTTGTCACCGAGGAGTACTCTGGCTGCATCTTCTCCAAGATACATTTGTTGTTCTTTTGGCAAACCGTGGGACATTCAGTACTAGTATTACTTAAGACTAATGAAAAAGTTTTGGAAGTAGATGTTTGTACTCCACTGTGAATGTAAATAATACTACTGAATTATATCATTAAAATGACTAAACTTTCATGTTCTGTATGTGGTTGTTAGGTGCTTTTGAGTCAGTTGTGAGTCATAGTGACCCTCTATACAACAGCCCTGAACCCTGCTCTTTCTTGAGCCAACCTCATTGTGTCTGACACATCTAAGCCCCATCACCCCAGGCACTGAGTCAACTCATCTCATCCAGGGCCTTCCTCTCTTGTACTGTTCCTCTGTCATTCCAAGTATTTTATATATAATTTAGCAAAATACATTTTTTAAAGTTTATATATAAATCTGTGTCTCTACAGCTATTTCTTTCATGATTTTGCCAATACCATCTCTCAGTTTTGCAACTTGGGCTTAAATTTCTTTTTCTCTCCTTTCAGCTTGAGAAATTTCAACTGAGTTCTTCCCTTTTTATTCTCCAATTCTCTGCACATTTCTTTATAATACTTTGCTTTGTCTTCTCAATCTGCCCTTTGAAATCTTTTGTTCAGCTTTTTACTTTAGCAAGGTTTCCCTTTGTTTTGGCTTCTCAATTTTCTTTTTTTGGGGTTTTTTTTTTAAA
>NW_006399754.1:18002768-18006696 GCF_000299155.1 Elephantulus edwardii | reverse complement strand
ACTCAGCATAATGTTCTCCAGAGTCAACCATTGAATGGCTTCTCAATTTTCACAGTCTCTTCTGACATCCACTTTGTTTCTTTTCTTCCTCCTCTGTCTTTGTAATGACCTTTAGCTCTCTTCAGAGATGATATCCTTAATATCATCTCACAATTCATCTGGTCTTCAGTCATTAGTGTTCAATCCTTCTAACCAATTCTTAATACGTTAATTTAGTCATTCGATATCTGGCCTCATTTCTGTCACCAAATCTATACTTTCTGACTATCATTTAATCTTCATTGTTTCCAACTTTGGCATTCCAGTAAGCTGTTGTCATTGATGCATTTTGATTGCTTATTTGGTCAAGTTTGGACTGCAAATTTGATAAGTCTTTAATTTCTTCCATGTTGATTTTAGCTGTTGATTCAGGTATTTGAATACAGTCCTTTTAACAGGTCTTCCGTGTATATGTGTGTGTATAGATAATATCCTATCACTCACAACATTGTATTTCAGAATAATACTTAAAAATGTGTTTTTAACTAATTTTTTTATTTTTCTACTAGTTTATTTACAAAATTCAAATACAAATTTGAGCAAATTCTTTCAATTTCCATCACCTCTCCACCCATCAAATTGTACAACCGAATGATTAATCCCACCTTCCCCCTGCACATCCACATCCCTCTGCTTCCAGCCTCTCCCACCCCTCCTGGATCCTTATACTCCTTCTACAATAACGGTTTTATACAATATTTATCCTTATAGGACTGAGTTAGTTCACTCCGGCTGGAAGAACTATTTTTAACTATTTAACTTTGTAACACCATTCATATATATTAAGTGACCCTTCATATGCATTAGGTGATTCGAAGGCACCTGACAGCATCACAGCTGTTTTAGCAGCGAGCCCACATGACTAACTCAGTCGCCACCCTGTCCCTAGTGCCCAGGAGAGAGTTTTGTGTATAGTCAGTGTTCAACAGAGTCAACACTCAAACCTTTTGCCTGGAGTCAGTCCTCACAATAGGGACCCAAAGGACTGAGTAGATGTTTCTCTCTCGAGTTTCCAAGATTCCGTCATATGTAAGCAGGCAACCACAACTTTCTCTTGTGAAGCATCAGGTGGATTTGAACTTCATCCTCTGAGTAGCCTCTGAGCAGTTCCCCACTCTACCATCAGGGCTTCTTCATATGGTCAAAAAACATTTATCAATTCAGTGAATAAATGCATAGTAAGTATTGCCAAGTTCATGTCATTACCTCAGCTTGACAACTTTGAAGGAGCCTGAGCAAGTACTAGCCGTAAGAACTGCATTAGGACTCTTGGTATGAACGTTCCATCCACTACTGAATAGCCGAGGAGAATTCAACTACGAAGCAACAGGAAAGCTGGTCATGAATGCTCTCATCTTGGCTGTTGGCCGAGGCAGCACTGTTTTGGAAGAAGCAAGTTCAGAAACATCTGGCAGCCTCTGTGCATGGGTCTGCCTCTCTGATAAACCTCATGAGCAAGGAAGGCATCTGAAATTAATTTATTTTCTGATTAATTTTCTATAGGAAGGTTTGTTTTTCCCCAACAAGATGCAAAGGTCAACTTAAAAGGCAAAAGGCTATTAAAAATTAATGCTAAATGCTGTTATCAGAGGGCCTGGTTATTTGACTGTTATTAAAAATGCAAAGAGATTGGGTGAAACATTTTCAGCCTGCAAGAGATCTCAGAAAATGGTTTTCTTATCATTAAAGTGCAAGCTAAGCAGAGTGACAGTAAGTGATCTTTAAATTGGACCAGTTTTTCCTAATCCTGGGGTCAGAAAAAGAAATGTCAGAGGAAACATTGCATTTTATTTAATAAAGCAAACAAGAAACAAAGTGATCTATTTCACTGAAGAAATTCTATAAATCCAATTTTGCTGTTTCCCATGGCCAGCTCTTTGTTTTAATAAAATAAAAACATCTTTCTCTTTTGTTGTGACTTAAAACAACGATGTAGAAAAATTCCAGTGGTCCAAATGGCAAATCCCTATGTCCAGTGTAAATTAAAAGAGGTAGAAGCTTGGAACTGGAACACAGAAGAAGTTTGGTGTGGTGAACAGAGAATCGTTTCAAACAACATCAGAAATGGTATTTTCTAAGAAAGATTTTCATTGCAGACTTTTTTTTATCATGATGTAGAAATGACTTATTGAAAATCATGCTTCTCCTGACTGACTTCCCCATTCATTCCTAAAAATACCCCTTTCATAAGAGGCTGTTTAGTTTAGCCCTCTCTTTAGATTTAAACAGGAACTAATAGTACTTCAAGCTATTTACTTTCTTTCACTCTAACCAAATTTGTCTGGAAGGGAGCAGGAGAGAAATTTCCAGCAATGCTATCACATGCAAGTAAGTGCACACCCAGCACAGGAACCAGCGCTTTTATGGGCCTCTGCCACCCTCAGACATTGGCCCTAACAGGATTTTAACAACAGACCCTTTTGAGACAGCAGTTGCTTCAGATCTTTGTACAGCTTTTTAAAATAGAGGAAATTTACACCTTTACCGGTGAGATCACTATTTTTCAGAAGGATATAATTTAGTGGAAAGAGCAGAGTGTTTGTTTTGTTTTGATGGAAGAATATTTACCTCAGAACTTTCTGGAACCCAATTTGGCTAAATTATTACTTCCCCTTTTTTTACATATTTGGTAATTAAAAAGCCAATGTGGGAAGCTTGGGGTTTGTATTGAATCACAACATATTTTATTTCTAAACTTGGTAATAGCACATAAATTTGCATTAATGATCACCTGTTCCAGAAACTTCGGAAATGGCAGGCTGGAAGAACATCCGGGAGTTTTTATGCCTCTTGGATACCTGACTCCTCGCCAGCCTGGAAACTTTGGAGAAAAAGAAAGAGCCTCAGAGACTGGCTGCTTGTTAAGGTTTTTTAGCCAAAAGACTAAGTGGGTCAAGGACTAGCATGTGTAACCAGGAGATTTAATTATGGTCACTGTAAATATCACATTTTAAATCTGGAGAAATTCACAATAGCTCAAGTTTTATGACATTTTTGTGGAAGCAGGAAATGGAAAAATAACTTGCATGTAAGGTCATATTCCATGCTGGCCCAAGGCATTGGCTTAATTTTTATTTCCTTCCAAAACCCTGGAAGATATAAATATACACCACAATGTATGCAGTTGCTGTCACCTTAAAAACGTGTGGGGAAAGAAAAATGTGGGAAATTGAGCCATCTTGGTAAATGCTAGAAGAACTTGGTCGATAAAGTAACCTTATGAAGGTGGAGAGAAATAGGAAAGCGACACCAATCGCTAGAGTTTGCAAACAGAACTAGGGGCCTCTGAAATGCTGGTAGCCATTAATCTTATTGTCAATCAAAAGCTCGTTTTGTAAAGCAAATAGTCAACTGCTAATTTATCTCTTTTGTTTGCCCAGCTTCTTAAATACCAGTATTTCTTGAGCCAAGGACAGATATTTTAGAGCGAGTTGTTTGCACTGGCATTCCATGCATTAAGCAGTCAGGATGGGCGGTTGACTGCACGATCCCTATTTGTGATGAGAACAGGAGCTGCCAGGAGTGAGACTCTGGAGGTTAAGCTCCACTTACTACTAGCCAAAAGGTTTGGGATTCAGACCCACTCAGAGGAACCCCAGAAGACCAGGCTTGCTATCAGCTTCTGAAATTAAGCATCCTTTTCTGCCACTGAAAATATTTTTTTTTTGGATGTTATAGGCACCTCAGCTTTCAAAGTTCTTGTCAGAGCTAATCAGGAATGAAGAAACAAGGTAAAGAGAGCTTCTTAGAAAGAAAGGGCGCTCGAGGGAGAAGCAAGAATGGGCCAGAGCAAGTGAGTTAAACTACACAAGTCTCCATCCTCTCTAAAGGATTACATTGCAGGAGAGATAGACAGACAGAAAGGCAGACAGACAGACAGACCGAAAGA
>NW_006399754.1:17986597-18002648 GCF_000299155.1 Elephantulus edwardii | reverse complement strand
AGGAAGGGAGGAAGGGAGGAAGGAATAAAGAAGGAAAGAAAAATGTCTGTAACTGGGTTGTTCAAGCAAGGTTGTGGAAATGATGTGCATGTGCAATTAGTTTTTTGAGATAAGTTCTTTCAGAAGGCTCTGGACCACTGGGCATCACTTTTTATGGGGTGGCCCACATGGTCTCTGTGGGCTTCCATGTGAATCCTCAAGCACCAAGGACTCTACTGCCCCCAGAGGAAGGTCATATAGCAGTAGGCGGATGGTGGGCTGTATATGCTTTAGGAATCTATTTATCAGGTGCTGTCTGGAAAGCAACTAGATATTTACTGCAACATGGTGTAGGTGTGCATACTTTATTAGGGGAAACACCTGCCTGGTGATTTTTTTTGCATACTACCAGACACACCCCCTGAAATCTGGCCCAGGGGAAGGAGAATGTATATTCTTTTGCTCCTAAGTATCCATTCCATCACTTTAATATAATCCATCTATTTTTTTTAAAAAGCAAATAAAAATTGCTTTATCATTTTTATGTTGAAGAAGCAAGATCTCCTTGCAAAACAACTGAAACTTCTTTCGCGAACCATGTGATCTGAACCTTTAATACTGAGGTGGGAATCATTCTATTGTTCAAGAGTTTAAGAAAGTTTCTCCCTCCCTCCTGGGAAATGATCAGGTCATCAACTGGAGGCTCAGAATACGGATTGTGAGGACAAAATCTACACGTTTTAAAAGCTGGCGTGACACAACCTGAGAAGAGCTGAGCAAGTCTTCTGAGAACAATGTTGAACTGGAGATCAAAGAGGGAACTGCAAAGCCAGTGGTTCTAACGTTTCAAGACCCAGCACTCAAATCAGGAAGGAAGAGCCAGTTACCCGACTTTCTTATGGAATCTCTCTGTGACCATCACTTCCAGATCAGTGAGACCTGTTAGAATTGCCACTACATACACAGCATCCCACACACCCCGGTGGAACTGCTTAAGGACAGACACCAGGGTTGGTGGGTCTGTAATACCTGAGGAGAGCTTGGGAAACAGTAATGTGGGAGCCTGGGTAGTGCCAGCTCTTACCCTGCCTGACTGCTAGCTGGGAGGTGGAAGATAAGATGCGCCAGAGGTGCCTCAAGAGAAAGATGGAGTGATTTACTTCTGGAAATAGCAGCCATCAAAACCCCTGCGAAGCCCTGTTCTGTTCTGACCACGTGAGGTTGCAGATGCGTGAGCCACAGGGCTGCTGAGCTCCACGGCGCATGCTCACACTGCTGAAGAGAACTATCAGTGCTGAATTGTGAGACGTTCTCACTGGCTCGTGTGTGAGCTCTGTCGCTGCTGTGTGCTATGGAGTGGGAACACACTCATAGCTCACTTTCCAGGGAGTTTTCTCTTCTTTTTTTTTTTGTTTTGTTTATTATTATTCATTTTAATGAAAGTCTGCAGAGAGTTTGGATTTCCATTCATTCATTGTTGCACTTTTCTCCCTGCCCACTCCTCCCCTCCAGTTCATTCTTCTCTTTGAAAAGTAAAAGAAAAATTCTTTCATTGTTTTACAATCCCTCCCCCCAGTCCACTCCACTATGCAGCCTTCATTCCGGACACCTGTCATGACAATAATACCTAATCTTATATCCCTTTTAAACAGTTCTCTCTCTCATCTCTTTCAATGTAGTATACATAATTTATCCGATCTTTCTCAGTCTCCCCCCCCCAACCCTGATGTCAGTCCTGTTCTACAAGAGTGGCCCTATGCAGTATTTATCCTTTTGTGACTTAGATATTTCACCCAGCATAATGTTTTCAAAGGCTGTAAATCACATGGGAGTAGAAAGCTCATCCTCCTGAGAAGTACCTGGTACATGCAAACCACCTGCTTTTTGGTTAACTCCATAGTTTCTTACCCACTAGGTTTCCAGAGCTCCCCGTGTGGGAGAATACATGGATATTCCTGATTCTTTTCAACACTCAGCCCAAACTACACTCTCAGACAGAAGCCTCAAGGACTTAGATTTGCAGACTCAGGTTTCCTGGAAGATTGTTGATGAGGCCACTTTCTGATATTTTTTTTTCTTTTTCAAACATGATGTGTGCCCTTCACCCCTTGCCTTAAGAAGGAATCTTTATGGCAAAAGCAATTGCCAGGGTGCACAGTTATATTAAAACCTGGAGGAGCCTTCTGTTAATGAGAGATTTGTGATGTTAAGCAATTCAGAGCTTTGCAAATAACGCTGGGGCTCGAAGAGACTTGGAGGTCATCTCGTCCCAGGATTTTCTTGAGCAGGTGAGGAAACCGAGACCTGGAAAGCTCCTCTTGCCCAGTGTTATAGCAAGTGCACAACTAAGGGAACATTCCTTGCCAGGGTGTTTCCTTTACCTCAACTGCCCTAACCCCTGATGCTGTTTCTTATTAAACTATTAGTTTGCCTTGAAATTGTTCTTGGTTCCTGTTTATAGGAGAGTTTAATAACTTCTATCTACAGTAATAAGAGATATAATAATGTTTATCTTTTTATTTCCTGTGAGGATTTGGGAATGTGCTTCATCATTAATTAAAGAACCCTCTGAGTCCCCCTATTAGAGAAGTATTATTAGCCCCATTCATAAAGGAAATTAAGTTCCGAGCCATTGGGTGACTGCATGCTCTAAGCTGCACCACACTCTGAGTTAATGGCTAAGACAGGGAAACCAATGAGAAGCAGGGACTTGGTAGCCTAGTGACAAGAAGCTGTGCTGCAATCTTGAAGGCACTTGGTTCGAGGCCACCAGCTGCCCCACAGGAGAAGGATGGGTAATTTCCTCCTGTGTGGTTAATTGCCTCTGAAGACCCACTGGAGAGGGTCAGCTATGAGTTGATTCTGACTCTACATTACATGATAACAACCCAAAATGTACTAATGCTTAAAAACAAGTCAGAGTTTAGCTGTTGCTTTGTAAAGAACTGTGTTGAAAAATTTTAGATTTTAAAATGTATAAAGTAGTTCTCATTCTCAGAAAGCATGTAAGCCAAATTAGAGGGGACAGTGAAAAAACAATAACAACAGATAGGTAAGGTAAAGGAGTGCAGAGAGGATAAAGGATATGAGAGTATAAATCCAGATGGGAGATCCGAAAAGATCTTTAAGATATAGGTGACTTTGGATGGGTAATTAAAGATGGGACAGGGAATGGCAGACTCTGAAGCAGCTGTGTCTTTATACAAATGTTTCCAGAGTACATATGACACTATATGCTCTTATTTCAACTATAAAGTCAGGGAGCCACACAGGATCGAAATGAAAACAGAGCTCCTCTGACATCTTGGATTTTGCCTGAGATTTCCAGGGATGAGTAAGTGAATGCATAAAGTTCAGCTTTTGGTTTTTTGCTGTTGTTGTAGTTCTTTAATGTTCACTTAAGTAAAGACCATTAGGCATGGAATATCTATGGAGAATTAAATGATAGTTGGATGCACAATGTGAAAACACTTGAAACCAAGAGAGACGTTCAGATAAAGGGCAGGAAGCGAAATCCTCAAAGTTTCCATTTGGCTTTGTGGACAGAGTGGCAGGGTTAGGAGTTGTTCCTTAATCACAAAACAAAGTGAGTTGAGCTCTAAGTGGAGCCTCTAAACCTCCCCCCCCCCAAATAAATTAACAGGGTAAAACACAAAACAGTAGATAGAAGAATGTTATGTTTCTATGTGCCTGTCTGTTCTCCCTTTCTCTCTTTCCATTTTTCATTATCTCTAATTTGAGTGTTCTTTTCTAATGTCTATTTTGCACCAACCATTATTATAGATTTTAGTGGGACATGCATATGAATAAGACCAACATTTCAGCTGAAAAGATAGATTATAAGCAAATGAACAAGCAATCATAAACAGTTGATGCATAAGCAGTAGGAAGACCTCTTCAGTGGTAGCATTCTCACCTTTTATGTGACAGACCTGGTGATGGTCCACCAATGGAAAGGTCTACCCACTCCTTGGGAGAAAGATATGTTCTCTCCTCCCATAAAGATTTACAGTCTCCGGAACCCAGTGGAGCGCTGCTAGGAGTCATAACCTATTCAACAGCCATGTCCTTGCTCTTTTTTTGAGGGAGAACTGGATCCCAGTGTTGTCCAAAGAAGTTTAAGCACAAATACTATACTCTCACCCAGGTGGCTTCTGTGATGCGATGATACTGGAGCTTCTAGACTAAAAAGGACTCAGAGAAAAGCCTGGTGGTCTACTTCTGAAAACCCTGTGGATCCTAATGGAACATTCACCAATCACAACTGATCAAGGACATGGCGATGGGTTGGGCAGCGTTTGCTTCCATGGAACGTGGGGTCACAGTAACTTGAGGTCCCTGTGAGTCAGGGTGAACTGGTCAGCAGCTAGAAACATAACAGCATAGTGTGATATCTGTTCATATTCATGATATGACTTGACAGAGTGGGACTGGCTGGCTGTCTAGATTGTTTTACTGTTATGCGTCATTGAACCAGAACCTGACTCATAGCTGACGCTCCAGTCGGTTTTCAGAAGCTGTAAATTGCATGGGAAGATTGCCCACCTTTCTCTTGAGGAGCAGATGGCAAATTTGAACCATATATATTTAGGTTGGCAGCTCAGCTCCTTACCACTAAACCACCAGAGCTGTAGTTGGAGGAAAAGCTCAGAGAATGAGAGATTAATCCAATTTAAATGAAAAGGAGCTAGATATTTAAACAGCCTAACTCAACTCATTGACCTTGAGTCATAACTGACTCATAACTGACCCTCCAGCAGATTTCAGAGGCTGTAAACTACATGGGAGAAAAATGCCCATCTTTCACCCCACAGAGCAGCTGGTGGATTCAAACCACCTGCCTTTGGAATAGCAGTGCATCTCTTTACCCACTAGGCCATCAGAGCTCCCAAGGAGAGAAATCATTCCATTTGGCAGATAAACTATTTAGTGCAAAAGACCTAAAGAAGAGAGCAATTGGAACATTTCACTAACAGAAATAAGGCGAGTGAAATGGAAATATGGCAGAAAAAAGAGAGTGTGGGTAAAAAAATGTCTGGACTTGTTAATTTTCTACCTACTGGCATGATGGCATATTGTGTTACATATTGAGCATCTAACCAGAAATTCGACAATTCAAATCCACAAGAGACTCCTCAAGAGAAAAAGGATGCAGTCGGCTTCCACCAAGATTACAGCTTCAGAGACCTTCCAGGAGTTCGCCAGGAGCTGGGACTCACTTGAGTACCAGGGGTTCAGTTTTCGCTTTTGTAGATGTGGGAGGGTTTCCATCAGCAGTGCAAACGTGATCTGACTTACATGTCTACTTTATCCATCTGGTTTTTGTGGAAGAATAAAAAAATAAGTATGGAGGGAGCTATGGTGGCCTAGTGGCAAGAAGCTGCACTGCAATCCCAGAAATGTGTGGTTCGAATCCATCAGATGCTCAGCTGGAGAAGGAGGGACAATCTCCTCATGTACCAATCAGATCTAATTCAACAGTAAACACACACACACACAGATAACAAAATAAAATTTTAAAAAGTGTGAAAGTAAGGGGGTAGGATATTGTTGTGGTATTCCAGGCAAGAGATTGTATTGGCCTAGACCAAGAAAGTAATCAAAAAAAGAAAGAAGCAAGCCCAGATTCGTGGTTGTTGAGTGGATTCTGACTCATAGTAAGCCTGGAACAGACAAGAGATGGAATGGCAGTGTTGTTGTTGTTTTTTTCCATCCAGTCAAAACCAACCCATAGTTGACCCTCCAGCCGAGTTTCAGAGGCAGCAAATCACATGGGAGGAGATTGCCCATCCTTCTCCTCTGAGTAACTGGTGGGTTCAAACAGCGTGCCTTCCGATGGCCTAGACTAGATACAAGCTGGGCAGGGCTTTGGTCTCTTGTTGGCAAGGTCAGCACCTACTGACAACAAGATCAACCTAGATTCCTGAGAAGGGGAAGCAGAAGCTATGGGAAGGAATAGGAGTCAGAACGCAAAGGCCTGTTTCCACAGATCATTGATTATGCGCTATTATAGTCTGTGTTTGGTTAAAGTAAAGATGTCTTCACACCTTTTACTGCTTTTGAGTTAGTGTGAATGCAAATGCTAAGCATTTATCACACACCAGATTTCACTGGCTCGCAGTAAGAAGCAGAAGACCTGGGAATTGGAATGGAGAGCATCTTCGCGCCAGGATTCTAGTGCACTGTCTTCATTCATTCATTCATTCCTCAGTATAATTATCTCCAGCTGATGACCAATTATGCAGGCTGATTGCAGTTGGTTTTTATGGCACAGCCGCACTGTAAAAAATATCGCGTTGAAACTGCTGAGCAAAGGAGCCGAGACACCAGCCATACCACATCATTGTCACCAGCCGAGAAGCTTTCCTCTTGAAGTTTTTCTCCTGAAGCAGTTTGTACTACTTGATCACAACTGTTTCTATGTTGATACAAATAAAACACCATCATGAGAAATAACAGTCAAGTCAAGGAACAATCTAGAATACACATCTAGATGACCCTTACAATTCTTTTCATGTATGAGCAGGACTAAAAAAAATAGAGAGCTATTTGTGTGGGTTTAAAAAAAATTATTATTAATTTCAATGAAGATCTACAGAGACTTTGGGTTTCCGTTCATTCTTTGTTGCACTTCCCCCCACCCCTCCCCCCAAGTACACTCCCCTCTTTGAAAAGTAAAAGAAAAATTCTTTCATTGTTTTACAATCCCTCCCCCCAAGTCCACTCCACTATGCAGCCTTCGTTCTGGACTCATGTCATGACAATAATACCTAATCATATATCCCTTTTAAGCAGTTTTCTCCCTCATCTGTTTCATTCAATGCAGTATACATTATTGAACCCATCTTTCTCTGTCTCCCCCCAACCCCGATGTCAGTCCTGTTTTACATCAGTGGCACCATGCGGTATTTGTCCTTTTGTGACTGAGATACTTCACTCAGCGTGATGTCCTCCAGGGTCACCCATTTTGCATAATATTTCATGAATTCCTTGTTTTTCAATGCAGTGTAGTATTCCATTGTGTGAATATACCACACTCTATCCATTCATTTGTTGATGGGCACTTAAGCTGTTTCCAACTCTTTGCTATTGTGAACAAAGCTGCGATAAACATGGATGTGTATTTTTGTGTTTTTAAAACCAATTCCTATGTCAGGTGTTTTTTCATTTTAAGTCAAATAACTCGGGTATAGGAACTATGGGTTTTAAAGCACTGAATCCAGTGGAGTCATTGTTAATAAAGTCATTGCGTGTGAATTGTGATTTAGTTTTTTATAAACTCTGAAAGTATAGCTTCCCGGGAATTTTAACCCTGAAATTAAGAAATGAGTACAAACGAAAGCTCTGGTGATCTAGTGGATAGGGAGTTGTGAGTCAACCCAAGGGCAGAAGGTTTGACTCCACCAGCTGTTCCTGGGGGGAAAGATGGGCAGTCTCCTCCCATGCCATTCCCAGTCTCTGAAAGCCCACTTGAGGGTCCAAGTTGCTGCAGTAAGGGAGGGAGTGAATGAAAGATAAAGTTCCACTTCTCCTGACTGAAGGCAGTTGTTTTGGAATCCTGTATGAGCTCAAGAAACAACTAAACATTTCAGGGACCTCCCAAGCCTCTCAGCTCCCCTCTCAGAAGATCAGCAGTTATCTGTCTTTCAAATGTTGTCTGTGGCAATATGTGTTGTGTAAAAGAGGCTCTTGGGACCACTGGACCCAGTTTTCTTCAGGAAGTGAGGCTCACACGCGTAAAACTAAAAACAGCACTGACTGAAAAAATCAATTTTGAAGTCTAGAAGTGAACTGGGAGCTTACAGGTGTAGGTGTTTGAGGGTATTGACTAAAAGTGCCCACGGATAGGGGAAGTGACCTTTTCCTGTAACCTGCGATAAGATGGCCAAAGTGAGCAGATGAACTACAGAAACATCCCCTCTCCTGAAGGGCATGAGGTTGGCTCATGAAAAACCAAGCTGGCTTTCTCCCCTACCAGTCCCTTGCCTGAAACCTTTGCATGGAAAATAATTACACAGCCATGAACAATACACCTTTAAAGAAGACTGTTGTCTCCCCAGAACCAAACACATGTTGTTGTTTTTAAGTGCCATGGAGTCACCTGTGACTCATAGTGACCCTATGTACAACCACTCTGAAGCCTGCCCTGTCCTGAGCCAGTCTCACTGACTCTGTCACACCTACCCCCATTGCCCCAGTCACTGTATCAATCCATCTCATCTGGAGTCTACCTCTCCTGCACTGTTCCTCCACCCTTCCAAACATTATGTCCTCCTCCAAGGACTGATCCCTCCTGGCCACATGCCCAAAGTATGTGAGACAGAGCTTCAAAATCCTAGCCTCCAAGGAGAAACTTGGTTTCACCCTCTCTAAGACAGACTTATTTGGGTCTTTTTGTGGTCTGTATGGTATGTTCAAGACTCTTCTCCAGCACCACAACATAGAGGCATTGATTCTTCTTCTGTCATTCTTAGTCATTGTCCAGCTCTCTGATGCATGGCAAGTAATTGCAAAGACCCTGGCCTGGATCAGGCACACCTTAGTCTCTAGACTGACATCGTTGATTCTCAATATTCTGGAGAGGTCTCTGACAGCAGATTTTCCCAGTGCAAATGTCTTTTGATTTCCTGATTGCTGGTGTCAAGAGTGTTGATTGTGGATCCGAGCAAGCTATAATAGCTAACAACCTCAATATCTTCTCCATCTATCATGATGATGCCAATTGGCTCAGTGTTGAGAACCTTTGTCTTGATGTTGCGCTTCAATCCATACTGAAGATAGAGTAGGCACTAATTTATAGTAGGTGTGAATTGAGGCCTGATGTAGAATCTGACATTCTTTGATCATAGACTAATAATTAGCTGCAGATTGCTGCAAAAAAGATCTTTTTATTTCTCCTTCAACAGAAACTATATGCCTTCCAGCTAGAAAACTGTAATAGGTGACCATGGCTTATGGCCTAGGTCAATTACTTTGTTCAAAAAACAATTGAACACCTTCTCTTGCTGAATGGTCTTTAAATGTTGAAGAAACAGCAAAACACAAGCAAGTTCCTCTCTTCATAGAGCTTAGATTCCAGTTTTGGGAGACAGATCCTAAATGCAAAACAAGTTAAGTAAACAACATCTCACATGTGGAACAGTGAGTGATAAGCGTATTGGAGGGAAAAATAGCCTGATGGGAGAGGTGAGAGGAGCTAGGTGGGGCTGACGGATGAGATTTCACATTAAAGAAGCTACAAGTGTTGCTGGTGCTGCCAGGGCAATGGGGAGTGAGGTAGAAGATGAGCTTGGAGGGGGGGAAACAGGGCATGGGATTGCTAAAGGTCTTTTAAGTACTTGTTTTTTCTTCTGCGAAGGCTGAGGAACCCTTACAGTGTGTTGTGCAGAGAAGGCCTCAGATTCCCATCTGGCCTGGTATGCCTGGAATTAGCCACCAAAGATGAAGCAATGTCTCAGTTTTGTAGTAAAGCTCTCATCAAAACTCTAAATGAGTAGTTTGTGTTTTGGGGTGTTTTTTTTTATTCATTTAAATGAACGTTTACAGAGACTTAGGGTTTCCAGTCATTCAGGGAGAGCAACTTTGTCACATTTCAGGGAGGAGGCGCAGAATTCAGGGCCCTGGATGTAGAAGACTGCGTTCAGTCCTGGGGAGGTACTCTGGCTCCTTTCCTCTGGCCGCCAGGTGCTTTGGTCCCATGGTGACCTTCATATGCCAGCCAGCTTTCTCCAGTTTGTGCTTGCTTCTCTGTGTCCAGTGTGTCCATTTAAATAGTTCTCACAAGTCTTTTGTTTTACCACACTCTGACACAGCAGCATCATTAATATGACAAAGAAAGCCCTGGGGCCAAAAGGAAGCCCAGATCTCCAGGCCCAGGTCCAACCCATAAAGACCAGGGAACTCACTCTACCCCACAGCAAAGCAGGAAGATGAAGGAGCTAGGAGGCCGCTGTGTGTCTGTTCTCATGCCCAGTGAGGAAGAGTAGCATGCTGAGGTCGAATGGAGCAAGCCCTCCCAGCCCCCACCTCCGATGTCAATGAATGACTTGAAATTCTACAATTACAAGTAACCCAGTGTCATATTCTGGCCAATTAGTCTTTCCTTGAGTTAGGGCAGTTTTGGATCCTTTTGGATTTTTTATAGAGTTGGAGTGAATAGGGTTGATAGAAAGAGAATTGATGCCTTTGAGCTGTGGTGCTGGAGAAGAGTGTTGAATATACCGTGGACTGCTAGGAGTACAAACAGGTTTGTCCTGGAGAGGGTGAAGCCAGAATGTTCCTTGGAGTTAAGGATTCTGAAGCTTCGTCTGACATACTTTGGGCATGTTGCAAGGAGGGACTGGTCCTTGGAGAGGGACATCATGTTTGGCAGAGTGGAGGGACGGCGAAGGAGAGGAAGACCTTTGATGAGATGGATCGATTCTGTGACTGGAGCGGTGGGAATAAGTGCGTTTGAGATGGCGAGGTTGGCACAGGATAGAAGAGCGTATAGAGCTCTTGTGCATAGGGTCGCTATGAGTCGCAAGCGACTCGATGGCACATAACAACAGCAACAACAACAGAAGCTCTTGGAAAAAGACATGATGCTGAAAAGGGTCGAGGGATTAAGACAGAGAGGAAGACCCCGGACAGGACAGACCAGCAAGTGACCGTGGCAGATGAGGGCTCAAGCATGTCAGGACTTGTGAGGCTGGCACAGGACAGGGCAAAGAAACAGCGACAGCATCCCGAGAACAGTCTGAAGCCAGCTCCCGGCGCCAGAGAGGAGGGTGGGCTGGGTCTCTTGGCAAAGCAGGGAAGTGTTGCAATCTGAACAAGTGATGTCTGGAAGGAGTTAATGACAAGCGGAAATATTAGGGGAGTGTGATTGGTCTGTCACATTGGAGCTTCATTTGAAGCTGGAGGAAAGCTCTCTGAAGAATGATTGGCAGCTTTCACGGTCTGTTGGCTCTGTAATCTGTAAGTTTTCAAGAAAGTTCATAAAAACCCACTAGGCTCACATATAACTTTATTCAACTTTAGATGGGCCCGTCGTCCATGCTAACTAAATTTAGAACAGAGTATTGCGCACCTGAATACCCACGTACATTTCAAATACCAAAATTTTAATCTTCAGAGAATTATTTATCCAGTGGAATCGATCTCCCTATAAAATTGACTGTTTCATGAAGTCGTGACTATTCATAAAGAGGAACGGATATGTTTGGAAGGACTTACTTTCATGTTTCTCCTGATGCCTGTCTCTGCCTTATCCTGTATTTCCGTGGACACTCAGGTGGTGAGCATTATTTGATGTCAAAAGCAAATCAGAGGGGAAACGTGAATGACTGAATTAGAATGACGGATGCTAATAATAATTTAAAAACTGTCTCTCGATTCGTTCACACCCGATGGTGACAAATCTGACTACCACGAGGTTTAAAAATTAAGCACTTTCATGGCGGAAGCTAAGGATTAGCGGTGAATCTGCATAAGACTGAGATGATGTCTGTTGTCTCTCTAATATTTCAAAATCTTTGCTTCCACAGAAAAAAATCACAGAGGTTTTAATATTCATAAAGACCTGAGACAGGTGTTTGAACGGAACTGGAACCACCTGTGAGAGGCACGCAATGGCTATGTCTGGAAGGCTCTTTATTTTCCCTGTCAGTCAAAGGCAAGTTTCTGAACATTAACTCCTGAGCTTTCCCTGCCTGTTTCAAAGGATCATACTTGACATTTCTAATATTCCCCCCTATCCTTAAACTCTGTCCTTCGCCTTTTAAAATGGCATGATTTTGCTAACAAATCAAAGTGGGCAGAAGAATACATTAGTGCTCATCCCTTGTGGAATTTGGGCTTGACCTCACTGCTTTTTAGGTTTACCAGTATCCTCCACAAACTATTTTTAGTTCATTTATCCTGTGCAGAGAGACCATGTGTCTGCCTCAGAAGAACATTATTTAGTCCAATGACGGTGAGTAATGGTGGCAGATACCCGCCAGCTTTGGGCAGCAGAGATCCACCAGCTCTGGGTGACAGAGACCTGTCAGCTTTGGGTTTCAGATACCCACCAGCTTTGGGTGACAGAGGCCTACCAGCTTTGGATGGTAGAGACCCAACAGCTTTGGGTGGCAGAGACCCGCCAGCTTTGGTCTGTAGCCTGAGAGGCCATTTCTTCTCTCTGTGCCTCTGTTTCCTTCTCATTGTGCAGAAAAAGATGAAGCTGCCCCACGGAAGCGTAACCAGGCTGCTCCTTAGCAGCAAGGAGGGGGAGATGCCCTCTCACAGACTTGTGGAATATTATCAGGAGGGGTCAACCCTTGGGGGGATGGAGAAAACCATGCTGGAAAAGGTAGGGGGTCAGAGAAAAAGAGAAAGACCCTCCGCAAGATGGACAGTGACTGTCGTAGTGGTTCAAGCATATCAGAGATGGTGAGGAAGGCACGGGATAGGACAAAAGGTTCTGATCTATTTTTCATAGAGTCGCTGTCAGTGATAGTCCACTCACTGGCACCTAACAACAACAATGCCAAAGACAAGGAGAACTAGAGGACTGCTCTGTGCTTTACCAAGCTGACAGCAACACTAAAACACACCTACTGCTGTCGTGTGGGTTCTGGCTCGCAGCAGCCCTGCTTCGGGTCCTGGAGGCTGTAAATCCTTGTTCTCCCGCCAGTGTCTGGTTCAAGCTGCTCTTCTTTCATCCAGCGGCCTGCCCTGGCGGGCATGACCAACAGAGCACCTTTGGCAAATGGTTGCTCTGTTCCATCCAGTTGGAACTGACCCATAGCTGACCCTCCAAATGGGCTTTCAGAAGCAGTAAATTGTACCAGAGGAGATTGCCCATCTTTCTCCTGCAGAGCAGCTGGTGGATTAGAACTGTCTATCTTCGGGTTGGTAGCACAATTCCTTCCCACTAAGCCAAGCTGTGTTTGGTCATGTTCTTTGCCAGTACAGAGCTCCACTTGCTAAATTCTGTCTATGCTACAGAGATATTGTTCTATCTCTGTAGCAGCAATATAAAGCAGATACATAGCTAAATTATATCTATGCTACATAGATGTTTTTAATAATTACTCTTAAAAGTATTTTAAAATCTTTTAATTAGTTGACTTCTGAACAACCTTGGCGAAAGTATTTTAAAGGTCTAAGTCTCAGTTTCTACATCTGTTAAATTAAGGAGCTTGGCACTAACTCAAGATTTGCAACCATAACAACAACAACAAAAAAAATCTATGGTGTATACGATCTGTAACTTACCCAAGGCTGCCCAAGGAGAGGGAAAAATGACAGGTAAAATCAGCAATGATTTCTTAAAGAGTTCTTTAGATGTCCATGTTCTCCTTGGTTTTTTAAGAGGGCAAAATAATAAGTGGTTTAACTTTTTAAAAAGTAGGAATAAGGCTCAGTCATGGAATTCACATCAATTTATACAAGAGGAGAGAATAAAGAGAATGAAGAAGTGAAGCTTCAGGGCGTTGAAGATGCTGAAAGGATTTAAAGTGGAGACAGGGAACTCTGTGAAAAATGTCTTGAAACAGAAAGTTTTTATCCTTTTTTCTGAAAAGATAGAAAGGTGGGATTGGAAAAAAAAAAAAAGAAAGGTGGGATTGGAGTAGGGGAGGGAGAAAAGCTTATAGGATCATATCTCTGGGGCCTTACAAGTGACATTTAAAAACTACTAAAGGAATTAAATTTTACACACACACACACACACACACACACACACAGAGTCAGCCCACAATTTGTTATGTACATCTCTGTCTCATCCTCTCTGAGAGCCAAATCTTTATTTGACTGGACTGGAGGCTAACTTTGGTTGAATGGCACGGCGATATCTTAAAAATACTTAAGGAATTTTCCCTGATGTGGCCTTTGAATCAATCAGATGTGAGGAGATTTAAAGGAGTTAAAAGTAACCAATGTAATGGAAGTTGCTGTTCTTACTTTCCTTTGAAAGAAAAAGAATCCCTGTATAATGTGGTGGAAGAAACATAGTCATTTCTGCTCATTCTTCTCATGCATTTAAAATTCACTTCCAGCATCACCCCAAAAGACTGAATGCCGAAAATAAACAGGATGTGACACACCTTCTCAAATATCACACAAAGTGACCTTCAGCGAGGAGGTCCTCAAGGCACCAGAATAATTTCCATCCAGCTGCTGATGTACCCGGGAGCACTTTCAGACTTAAGAGAGAGAGAGAGGAGAAGGGAGATAGGTTTATAAATGATTTTGACTTGAAACCCCCAAAGTAGAAACACGCTCACATCTACTGCCAGCCTGTGACTTGGAGACTAGCACCCCAGGACAAAGGGATATTGAAGTCCTATATTGAATCCACTTTTCTCAGCTCCCACCTGTGAATTACGGCTGGCAGCAGGAGCTTTATGACACTATTGTAAAAGTAATGCACCTCTTAAATAGCAATTTACTAAGTTGCTGATGAAATGCATTGCAAATATGTTCGTTTCAGGGTAGTTAGGAAAATTAACTGCTGCATATTTTCCATATTGTCATAGACGGCAGCAAGCTGGGAGAAAGAGGAACAGCTTTCTTGGAGAGCTGCTTAAACATAACATACAGTCAGTTAATTGCCTGCTTCCAACAAGAGGTGAAGGAGGCCAAGGTCAGTCGTCAGGAAATCACCTGAGACTATTCTGCTTAAAAGCAGCGTTACAAACAGTGGCCCCAAACCATTAGACTTATTAGATGGCAGCTTCTAATTCAACCATTTTCATTGCGTTCTCCCTCGAATTTTCTGCTAGGAGTAGTTTTATGCCCATAGCCTGCTCATGGCCTGGATAAAGATTGCATTGGTATATCACTTGACCAGGAGTGGTTAAGAGCTGTGATCCCGAAGGCATGTGGTTCGAATCCACCAATAGCTCTACAGGAGAAGGATGGGCAATCTTCTTCCATGAGATTAACTGAGAACCAGAGGGTCAGTGATGGGTCAATTCTGACTCAGTGGTACACAACAACATACACATTGAAGAGAGGCACAGCATACTGGAGCCTCAAATAAAATTAAAGCAAAGAACTTTACTGAAAGAGCAGTGAGAAAAGAAAAAAAAATATGAATTGGAAATCTCAATAGATGAAAAGAAAAAGAAATTGCAAATAAGGAATGCCAAGGTCCTTAAGATTTTAAACTAAATAATCAAGAAGAAGAGAGTCCAAGGAGTTGTTTTTAGGAAAATACACAAGATGCTTCAATGAAGTCGATGACTGGCTACCATTTTGTCACAAAATTGGGTGAGAGTACACTAATTGGTAGAAAAACATGAGGAAATTCAGTAAGACTTCAGCAATTGGCTGATATTTAAGTAATGGCTACAAATAGGGACCACCTCCTTAAATGACCACAGAGGAGATGTGTGATTGGAAGATTTGCCTTGGGTAACAACCTGTTCTGAGAACTCATCTGAATGCATTTCTGAACAAGGTGTATTCTGCAAGCAAAATTCATAGGCAAAGTCACCTTCTCTAAAATTGTTTACCGAGTAATTTCCTGTGAGTACACTGGAGAATCACAGGCTACATGTCTTGATGCAGAAGCTACTTATGATTCAAAATAGAGCTTCGGGCCTCAGACCATAGCCTCGCCCCCTTTTCATGTGCGGCTCTGAATTAGTTTTTGAAATGTTTTTAATTAAGATGTTGTTTGCAGGAGACATCAAGTCAACTAAGACTCATAGTGACCCTACGAACAATGGGCCGAACCCTGCCCGAGCCTGTGTCCTCTTCATGATCTCTGTGCAGCCCCAGCCCCTGGGATGTCAGTCCATTGTGTTGGGGGTCTTCTTCTCATCGACGGTCCTCTACCTTTCCCAGCAATATGTCTCTCTACAACAACTTGTTCCTCCTGAAAATAAGCCTGAAGTAAATGAGCTCACATTTCAGGATCCTTGCCTCTGAGGAGCCACTCTAGTTGCATTTCCTTCAAGAAAACATTGTCCTCTTGGCATTCGTTACTCTTTGCCAACACCACAGTTGAAAGGCATCAATTCTTTTTTGATCATTCTTATTCTTTTTTTAAAAAATTGCATTATTATTTTGTGTGTGTGTGTGTGTGTGTGTGTGTGTG
>NW_006399754.1:17966240-17986392 GCF_000299155.1 Elephantulus edwardii | reverse complement strand
AAATGTGACATTGCTGAGACAAGAACACACATCAAAGGAAATCAGAGGGGAAAGTGGCTGTTAGAGGTGGTTACATTGAACCCTGGTGGCACTGTGGTTAAAACACCTAGCTGCTAACCGAAATGTTGCTGTTTGGAACCTACGACACTCGGATGGCCTGGTGGGTAAAGAATAGCACTGGCCACCCCAAAGGAGGCGGTTTGAACACAGCAGCTGCTTGAAGGAGAAAGATGGGCATTCTCCTCTCGTGCAATTTATAGGCTCTGAAAACCCACTGGAAGATCAGCTATGAGTAGGTTCTGAATTAAAGGCAATTAGTGGAGCTTAGTTGGCCCACTCTGTGGGAGCAAAAGGAGACACTGTGCTTCCAGAAAGATTCAGACCCATGTAAACCGTATGGAGTAGTTCTCTGTCCTGCAGGGCCTCTAGGGGTAAGCTCTTCTCTGTCCTCCAGGGCCAATGGGAGTAAATTCTTCTCTGTCCTGAAGGGTGACTAAGAGTAAGTTATTCTCTGTCCTGTGAGGTCACTAGGAGTAAGTTCTTCTCAGTCCTGTGAGATCACTAGGAGTCCAAATTGACTCGACAGCCGTGAGTTTAGGAGACGCTGCTGACCCAACGTGACAATGGCCCCTAGCGTTTTCCAGGCTGGGGTCTTTACAAAAGCTGACCACACGGCTTCCACCCCCAGAGCAGCTGAGTGGGTTCAAGGGACCAACCTTTTGGTCCACAGCCTAGTGCTTAACCATTGTGCAACCAGGACCCCTTGTTATTTATTTTTTTTTTTAGATTTTTATGTTATATTGGTTCACATACAAAATTCATAGACATTGTGTTTTACATTTCTCTTCCTTCACTTTGTGTTTCATATAATCATTTCCATACATGATGTTTTATAAGATTTCTCACAGTTGCAGGGCTCCTTCTAACAGATAACTGTTGTTGTTGCTGTTGTTGTTATTATGTGCCATAGAGTTGCTTGCGACTCATAGCGACCCTATGTACAACAGCCCTAAACTCTGCTCTATCCTGTGCCAATCACACTGTCTCTGACACTCCCTCCCGATTACCCCAGTCATTGAATCAATCTACCTTATAGAGGACCTTCCCCTCCTGTGCTTTCCCTCCACCCAAGGCCCTTGAGCTTATGTCTCAGTCCATCCAACGAGCTAGTATTGGATGAACTCACTGTGTACAGAGTCTTGTACTTCAAGGAAATAAAAACAAAAATCTCAGTGCCGCTGAGTCAGTCCCAGCTTGTGTCAACCACCCATTGGCTTTCTGCACCTGAGCATCTTTAACAGGAAAATTGTCTTTTTCCCAGGGGATGGTTGCTGGATTTGAACCAGCAACCCTTTGGTTAAAAGTCCAACATATAACTCACCACACCAGAAAGGTTCCTTTGAACTTAAAGGACTGATCTAAAACAGAAAGAGGCAATGTAAGTGCCTGCAAAATATTTAAAACATGAACAAGTGTTGGTTGACAAGCTGAATGGCCAGATGGCTATCATTCTCCACTAAGTAAGTAATTTCACAGCAAGGCTGGGAAGCAAGTTGCAATTTACATGCTACTGATGTTGAGGCAGGTTCCCAACTTTGTACAAAAAAGTGCGGTAATCATTTAGCAGTGTCTGTCACAGACATGAGAAATGGAGATGGCAGCATGTTCCCGTGCAACATCATCTGTCATGAACATACTTGGGGTTTATGAGGGGCTGCCACATACATCAATTAACTGACAAGTCTTTGATAAACATGCACAAACACAAAGCATTGCATTAGGCACCATGGAGGGATACCATGAGAGGTTAAGAGAAAGGTCTTCTATAATTTGCAATCCAGTCTGGGAAGAAATGAAATGTACTGCAAAAAACTTTAGATCTTGATTTTTTTTTACACTAATTTTAAATACTGTAAATGTAAATAAAGGGACAAAGCCCAAAGTAAAAGGAATTCTCACCACTGGGCCAGTTGGCAGCATCAGGATGAACAGTGAAGAGATTGAGATCGTTAACAGTTTTAGTTTGCTTTGCGCCACAGTCAACACGCTTGGTAACAGCAGCCAGAAAATCAGGAGATGAATTGTATTGGGAAAGTCAGCTGTGAGGGACTTCTCAAGAGTACTGAAGAGCAATGATGTCACGCTGGAGACTAAAGTGCACCTGATCCAGGCTATAGTCTTCGCAGTTGCATGCTATGTGTCGGAGAGCTGAACCATGACTAGGGATGATAGAAAGAGAATTGATTCCTTTGAACTGTGTTGCTGGAGAAGAGTGTTGAATATACCATGGACTGCTAGGAAAACAAACAGGTTTGTCCTGGAGAGGGTGAAGGTGGAATGCTCATTGGAGTCAAGGATTCTGAAGCTTCGCCTGACATACTTAGGGCATGTTACACGGAGGGACTGGTCCTTAGAGAGGGACATTATGTTTGGGCAGGTAGAGAGACAGCGCAGGAGAGGAAAACCCTCGTTGAGATGGGTTGATTCAATGATTGGGGTAATGGGAGTGGGTGTGTCAAAGATATGAGGTTGGCACAGGATAAAACAGGGTTTAGGGCTCTTATACATAGGGTTGCTATGAGTTGCAAGCAACTCAACGGCACATAATATAACATAACATAACAAACATAACATAACATACTTTGGCCTTATTGCCGGGAGGGACCCATCCTTGGAGAAGTACATCATGCTTGGAAGGGTAGAGGGCCAGTGCAGGAGAGGAAGCCCCTGAATAAGATGGATTGGCATGGTGACTGTGACAATGGTGAAAAGTCTATCAGAGCTTGTGAGAGTGGGTCAGAGTAGAGCAGGGCTCAGAGTAGAGCGGGGCTCAGAGCCACTATTCATAGGGTCTACAGTATGAGTCATAGTCGACTCAATGGCACATAACAATCACAAGCTTTGTTAGATGGATTGACACAGCCGCAGAAACGGACTGAAGTACATCAGAAATCGTGAGGATGGCCCAGGACAGGACAAGGTTCCGAGTCGCTGTTCATAGAATTGCTGTGGGCCTTACTAGACTCGACAGCACATAATGTAAAGACTGTAACAATCTTTGTTAAGCATATGTGCTTTTGTAAGGAATATCAAAAGACCAAATACAGCTGTGGAAAGAACTTTGACAGAAGTCCTGTCTGTACATAGCAGCTTTTCTGCTTTGCATACTGTGTGAAAATGTTGGACAATGACTGATGAGAATCCAAATGGGGTTCATACATCACTTCTGGATGTTCTTGTCCGGGTTTATATCCCCATGTATGTCCCAGTCAATTGTCTTAAGCTGTGATTGTGGCTATCGTGATAATAAAAAAAAAGTCAAAAAGCAGATTGACACCACCTAAGAAAGATTTGTTCCTTCTAGTACTGGTTGTTGTTGACCGGACTCCAGCTCGTGAGGACCCGGATGTGGCCCAGGAGAGAGAGCTGTGCTCCGTAGGCTAGTGTTTCAGAGGTAGTTTAAAAAGGCGCCTCTGGAGAGACTTGAACTGCTCGCTTTCCCATTAGCAGCCAAGCACATAAACTACTTGAACCACCTAAAGAATCGTCATTCACAACAGAAGTAGAAAATGAAGGTGCCGGCTCAACAACCAGCTTCCTTGAGGGGGTTGGATTACAAATCAGCTCTGGTGTCGTAGGCAGGAGACAGTTATCTGCTAACACAAATGATCCTCTTTTTGGCAGTTCGAATCCACCAGTGGCTCCTCAGGAGAAAGATGGGCACTGACCCTTCCTGAGATTTACAAGCCTCACAAACTCAGCCTGAATTGGTTTGAACTCAGTGGTAATAAGAGAGAAAGATGTCATAGAAGTGATGTGATGACTAGGATTTCTTTCAAATTGATTTTAGGATGAGAGAATTGGTGGGATGCGGCAGGAGAGGATGAAACAAGAATCCACAATTGATGCATTTCTAATTGATGCTGGGTGACTGGCACCCTTCTCTCTACCTCGGGGCAACATGAACAGAGCCCATGAAAAGGGACATTTGGAAATCCCTCTTGAAAGTGCAATAACAATTTAGAATTTCAGAAGTAGAGATCATTATTTTGACATTGCCATTCAATGAAATAAGGGGTGAGGTGTGAATTATAAAGTCCTGATAAATAATTTGGGGAAAGAATTGCCCAACCAGGAAGTGTAGCCCTTGTACAAATTAGGAGAAACAGGAAAATCAGGGTTAAAGGATGCTTGATTTGTTGTGTAGGTTTTTGTTTTTTTGTTTTGGTTTTTTTTTTTTTTTATCTTCCGCATCGGTTGTCTCATGAGTGTAAATTCATCATTGATTTGGTGTCACAAGCTCTTTGGATGATTTCTCATCTGTTTCTGCTGCGGAGCCCGTTGGCTGCGCCCAGAGCCAGGCCCCCGTCGCAGCTGGGACACATTAATCTGGGGCGCACACTCTCCCTGGCTGGCCTGGCTGATGCCTGCTGCCTAGTTAGTTTCCCCAGCAGGCTCCTGGCTCCTCTCCTGATGCCCCCCGGCTTCACTAACAACTGTGGCATTCTTGTTGCAGCGATGGGACTGCTCCTTGGGTGGCCTTCGTGTCCTGCGCTCATTTCCTCTCACTTCTCTCAACCTGCGGAGGATTTGTCACCCAGGTGTCAGAGAACCAAGGCTCCCCTGTGACTTTGTTATATTAAACCTTGGATGTGAAGCAGGACTGTCCATCATATTGCTTTTCTGTGACTGTGTCCTTTATACGATCTCGGCAGAGCCCTGCATGTTGGCTGCTGGGTTGTTTATTAATGATAGTGTTTAATACTAAGATTGCTCCCAAACAACATGCATAAAAGCCCAATTTCCTGCACTTGGGTGTCCATTTTTCTTGGGTTAGCACCATACTTATTTTGGTGTGATTATGCAATGAAGGTGGACTTTTATCAGGTGCCCTCTGCTGGTGAAACTAAAGATAAATTTGTTGGGGATTCTCTTGGACAAGTGAATTTCCATGCTAAAAGTAAATACAGGCCATGGTCTTTGCAATCGCTTGTTATGCATCAGAGAGTTGGACAATGACTAGGGAGGACAGAAGGAGAATTCATGTCTTTGAGCTTGGTGCTGGAGAAGAGTATTGAATGTGCCATGGACTGCTAGGGAAACAAACAGATTCATTCTGGAGAGGGTTAAACCAGGCTGTTCCTCAGAGGCAAGGATTCTGAGGCTTCATCTGACTTACTTCGGACGTGTTGTAAGGAGGGACCTGTCCTTGGAGAAGGACATCATGCTTGGGAGGGTGGAGGGACAGTACAGGAAGGAAAGACCCTCTATGAGATGGATTGATTCAGAGACTGGGGTAATGGGGGTAGGTGTGTCAGAGACAGTGAGATTTACACAGGATAGAGCAAAGTTTAGGGCTGTTGTGTATAGGGTCACTATGAGTTGCAAGCTGCTTGACGGCATATAACAACAACACAACAAGTGTATGATAAAGAGTTCTAGAAAGAGCTTAGATGGTACAGTGGTTAAGGCATCAGCTGCTTATATTGACAGATCAACCCACCTAGCTGTTTCACAGGAGAAGGAGTTGTTAGTCTGTTCCTATAGAGATGGTTGTCATGTGCCCTCAAGTCAATCATGACTCAAAGCAACACCGTGAACAATACACTGGAGCCATGCGTATCCTGCCCCATCCTCCTCCTCCCCACCATGCTCAAGTCCATTGTCACAGTCACTGCATCAATCCATGTTATTATCTTCTCATTTTCCCACTCTCCACTTCACTCAGCGTGATGTCTTTTTCCAGTGATTAATGCCTCCTAATAACATGCCCATCACATGTAACACCAAGTTCTATTGTCTTGGACTCCAAGGAGCATCTCAAGGTTGCACTCCCTCCAGGACAGACTTGTTTGTTCTTTCGGCAGTCTATGAGCTATTCAGTACTCCTTGGCAACGCCACACTACAAAGGCATTGGTTCTTCTGTGGTCGTCCTTATACATTGTTCAACTCTCAGATGAAACAATGGAAACACCATGGCTTAGCTCAGATAAACCTTAATTTTAAACTAACAACTCATCACATGCGGCAGCTACAAAGGAAAATCAACTTGAGAGTATTTAATAGCATTGCATGAGTTATAGAAGACTACCTTTTGGAAGGCTAAAAGAACAAGCAAGTACGTCTTGGAGAAAGTACAGCCAAAGTGCTCATTGGAGGCAAAGATGATAAAGCTTCACCTCATACGCGTGTGGGATTTTGCTAAGAGGGGCTATTCCTTGGAGAGGGCCATGATGCTCAGAAAGGGAAAGGGCCAGCAAAAGTCAGGAAGACCCTCAATCAGGTGTATTGACACAGTGACTGCTGCAATGGGCTCTCCTGTGTCAGGAAGTGAAAGAATGGCACAGAATCGGACAGGGTTCAGATCTCTTGTTCATAGGGTCGCTGTGGTTTGTACTTGACTCAGCAGCACCTAACAACAATATTCACAACCAACTCCATGATATTAATTATAGGGGTATCATACATGTTTATAAGGAGCTGTTAGGTATTGGGGGCTGACTAAAATGCTGATGATTCAATTTCACCATCTAAGGGCAAAAGCTGAAGCATTCTGCTCCCATTAGGATTTCAGCTTTGGAGGAGAGATGTCACAAGCTGAAGTCTACTTGACTGTTGTTGTAGTTGTTGTTTTTGTTGTTGTTAGATGCCATCGAGTCAAGCATGACTCATAGCGACCCTATGGACAAGAGATCTGAACCCTGTTCTATCCTGTGCCATCCTCACACTTCCTGACACACAAGAGCCCATTGCAGCAGTCACCTCATCAATTCCCCTGGTTGAGGGTCTTCTGCTCCTTTGCTGACCCTCCATCCTTCCCAGCATCATGTACTTCTCCAAGGAATAGCCCCTCTTAGCAACATGCACAAATGTATTTAAAAAATTAATGGTTTGTTTTTCATTTTCTACTAGTTTACTTACAAAATTGGAATACGTTGTTTTTAAGAACAAATCCTTTCAATTTCCCTCACCCTGCCCCCATCAAATTGTACAACTCAATAATTAATCCCCCTCCCCCCTCCCCGGACATTCACATCACTCTGCTTCCTCCCTCTCCCACCCATCTTGGATCCTTATATCCATTCTACAATAATGGTTTTATACAGTATTTGTCCTTGTGGGATTGAGTTAGTTCACTCAGCATAATGCTCTCCAGTCCCTCCCAAGTTAGACAATAATTTGCAAAATCATTGTTCCTGCATGCTGCATAGTATTCCATTGTGTGAATATACCATAATTTCTCAATCTATTCATTTGTGGTTGGACATTTGGGCTATTTCAATGTTCTTGCAATGGTGAATAGTGTTGCTATGAACATCGGTGTACAAATCTCAGTTTGTGCCTCAGTTCTTATTTTCTCAAGATATATTCCAAGTAATGGAATAGCTGGGTCATATGGAATTTCTGTGTTCAGCTTTTTGAGGAGGCACCAAACTGCCTTCCAGAATGGTTTTTACAATCCCACCAACAGTGTATAAGAGTTCCTTCTCGCCACATCCTCTCCAGCATTTATTACTTGCTGCCCTGTTAAACTTTGCCACTGTTACTGGAGTGAGATGGTACCTCATTGTGGTTTTGATTTGCATCTCTCTTCTTAACAGTGATTTGAAGTGACTGATTTTGAAAGTAGCCACAATACAGATTTTCTTTTTCTCCAGCACAGATTATGTGGCTTTAAGTCTCAAAACTGGCAATGGCAAAGCAAGCAGAACTGGTCCACAGTGAAGGGAGACAAGCAGATAAATCTGACAGCAGGAGGCCCAGGATACCACTCACACTCTAGTGACCTGCCTGACATTCCTCTTCATCACATTGCTGTCCACTTGTAATCGACTCTTAGCTGACCCTCCAATGGGTATCTAGAAACTGCACATCCCACGGGAAGTGACCTCACATCCCTCCCCTGCAGAGCTTCTAGGAGTTCCAAACTGCCAGAGAGGCACCACTCCCAATAGACGATGTCATTGTCACCGAGCTCCGGTGACTGGCCATTTCTAGTATAAGACAATTAGAGTTCCTCGGGAAACGTAGCTTAAAAAGAGGCATGCACGAGAGTCCACAATTAAGGTTGCATAGTGGAATGTACTTGGGGCGGTGGGAGGGGTGCAGGGGGAGTGTGTACCAGGGAAGGAGTGTTTCTTTTACTTTTGAAAGAGAGGAGCGAACTGAGGGGTGTGGGGGAGGTATGGGCAGGGAGAGAAGTGCAGCAATGAATGAATGGAAATCCAAAATCTCTGTAAATGCTCATTAAAATTATTTTTTAAAGAAAAAAGAGGCATGCAAAACAAAGAGAGGAGAGCGAGCCGTCTTGCTAAAAGTCAGCTGGTTTGAGGCTGGTGTCAGGAAAGACAAGTCAACAAGTCAAAGGGAATCCCCCAATTCTTTCTGTCTGACCTGGAGAAAGTGTCCTTTGTCCTGTAACTCTGCCAAGGTGTGGAGAAAATACATATTTCAATTCGCGCATTGTACTTTTACAGCATTCTTATAGCATGTAATCGCTTTGATACTTAGGAGAAATTTCTTTCTGATGTTCTTTAAATGAGAAGAGTTTTAAGTGGTAAGAGAGTTTCCAAAGCAGCCGTTGAGAAAAGGAGGCTCTTGAAAATGACTAAAAGTGACACTCTTTGCAACAGGTTTATTGTACCAGCTTCCAATTGCTGTTATGTAGATACTCAAAGGGAATGCTGACTTAGAAACTGCTCTGTTCTGACACTGCATTGACTTCAAGGGCTTTTTGTTGATTTTTGTTTGTTTGTTTGGGGGTTTAGGTTTGCTTTGTTTTAAGATTTTCTTTTCAAAGTTCCTTGGATCGAAATAAAACTGTCAAGCTGTCAAAGCCATACTCATTGCACCCATGGATTGGAAAATAGCGGAATGGAAAAGGGATTTTGCTTTTTAGGAAGCTGTGAATGTTTGTGAGCTTGCCTGCTCCCGAGATGAATGTGTGTTCTTGCCATGAACTGCTGAGTGGATGGATTTCAGGTCACAGAGAACTTCTCTTGGGCGTCTGGGGAGACATGGGGGTCTTATTACATCCTGTTAGTCATTTTAGCAGCCTCACTTCACGAAAAAAAAAAGTAACCCAAGATTCTATCTGGACCTGCAATGATGCCGAAAGGCCATCTGAGTGTTTATGAACTGCATTTGATCAACCTGTGCCATTAATCTCTCCTTCCTGTTTGGCGGCAGCTAGTGATGGAACACTTTATCAGTTCTTTTTTCAATTAGATTGATGTCTGTGCATTCCTTGTATTTTAGAGGTCATTAATTTTCACATTAGTCTGTTAGGTTGGTAGCACACAGATTGATAAATTGATGAGTTAGTCTTGCACTGGTTCTCTATCATCTTTAGACCATGAGTCATGCGTGGCTGTTCCCTCTTGGTGAGGACGTGAAGGGAGAGGGTGCATGCCTACCTTCAGAGAAATAAGGAGCCTTGTGCTTGTCCCTAATATAGCTTTTTAATGTCCTTGGATGAAAACCAAGACAAAATGTACTGAGTGATAGACTTAGAATGTTTTTGGCATGTGTTGGCCCTACTTCCTGAGTGACATGTAATATTTTTAACATCAAACAATGTTAGCCTAGTGACCTTCCCTGCTTCCAAGTATCTAAGGACTCCCTAAAGGTATTTTCAGACTTTTGATTAAAGTAATAAGTTCCTTTTGTCTCCTGGATTGAGATGGATTGGTTACACCTTTACAGAATTATCTCACATTGAATTATTCAAGGTATGGGGGGGGGGAATATAAAATGAAAGAACCTCTAACAAGTTTTATATTCCAAAGAGAACATTTTACTTCAGTTTCTTCCACTGAAAAGATCACATGTACTTTGTACCATAACCATACAAATGATAATGATAACAATGAAATAATAAAAGTTTCATCACCAAAAGTGGAAGCCTTTAAAAAGAAATTTTTAAAAATATCCAAAACAGGAAAAACAATGTATGCAAACTTTGTAAGTAAACCAGTATAAAATTTTATAAAAACAAAATCTGAAAGAAGTTGAATTTTTTTAAAAAGGTTACACTAAGACAATAAGGTTTTAAGATGAGTTAGTACAACTTAATTTGGCAGATGAAGACTTATCTCTAGAGGGGTTACAATGTCTTATCTAAAGTCAAGAAACAACAAGGTACCCACGCTGAAGAAAGTATGCCATTTGAATTTAGATAAACGGGGGAAAATTATTTCAGCCAAGATAGCACAAAAGCCTTAGGTCCAGCTTTGAGATGAACTAGAATGTAACCAGATGTGTACTAAAATACACATGTGTTCAAACACTGCTCTTCAATATTTTCAATGACTTTAGATAGACATTTTAACCTCTCTGGATCTAAGTCTCCTCATTGCAGAATGAAGTTGTACTAAATCACATAAAAGGCTCTTTGTGGAGGTCTGGTGGCCTAGTGGTAAGAAGCTGCACTGTAATCCCAGAGGTTCATGGTTCTAATCTACCAGATGCTCTGCTGGAGAAGGAGGGACAATCTCCTCCAGTGCCAGGCAGATACAATTTGATGGTACACACACACACACACACTAATAAAGTAAAATAAAATAACCTCCTTGTATTAGAAATTTTCTTATATAATTATTGGAAATCATAGAGACCATCTGAAAAGCAATTAGGACAAAAGAAAATCCTATTAAAAGAGTTAGCCTTAATAGTCTAATTTTTGAGAGGCACAACTAGACTCCTATGTCATTTGAAAACCCAGCTCAGTGCACAGCAGTTGTTGTTGTTGTTGTTGTGAACCCTCCAGCATGTTTTCAGAGGTAGTCAGTCACACAGGAGGAGATTGAGATTGTCCATCCTTGTCCCAAGGAGCAGCTGGTAGATTTGAACCATGCGCCTTTGGGCTGGCAGTGCAACTTCTTATGACTAGGCCATCAGAGCTCCCTACTTCACCAACAAGTGAGTGAGTCATTATTTTATTAAACTGTTGCTGGAAGCTCAGCTGTGTGGAGACTGGGAAGCAGGGAAGCAGCTGGTGCATTTAGTGTAAAACAAAAGGGTCCGTTAGAGTTCGCAGTCCCGCAGGGGAAAGGACAGATAACTGAAGAACATTGTAATAAAGTTCATTTCGGCATTTAAACCAGGCCATGCAGACTTCTCTGATTCTTTCTCTTTTGTTTTTAATTCATTAAAAACATTGCTTTCCTCTTAGGGTCATCTTGTCTTGGGGAATCCCAGTTAATTGGCCTAATAATATGTTTAGCGTTTATGTTTAGTATTCCTAGTTTGTTTGCATAGAGGCTGACGTCATAAAAGCTTGCAAATGCCCTTCCAAGGCACAAATGGTCTCTATTCACTTGGCACTACAGAAAAAGGAAGAATCAGGAACAGGAGAGTATGGAATATGTGACTGTCTGCCCCTTTTACCAGGAGACCAGAGAACTGACTCATGTCCTGTTACCATTACCAAACATTTTGATCAAAGATTCTATGGTCAGCATACTAATCAAAGAGTCCTTATCAGAGGAGAGAAAATGGGAAACAGAATTTAAAATACTCATAATCTTCAGATTTCCCGGAGCCATAATGGCTTGATGAACCCTGAAACTATTGCCCTGAGGTACTCTTTCAAACTTAAAACAAAATAGTCCCTGAAGTAAACTTACAAGCAAACAGCAGTTTCCTTTAAGTAGTGGGGGGGAAGCTTGCCTTGAGCGTTGTGCTCTTTTAAAAACGATCTATAGGGAATCAAGACTTTTGAGCATACCATTGACTGCCAAGAGAACAAACGGGTCTGTCTTCAAGAGGGTGAAACCAGGCTGCTCCTTGGATGCCAGGATTTGAGACTCTGTCTGACATTCTGTAAGCATGTGGCCAGAAGGGATCAAGTCCTTGGAAGGACATCATGCTTGGAAGGGTGGAGGGACAGCTCAAGAAAGGAAGACCTTGGATGAGATGGATTGACACAGTGACTGTGGCAATGTCAGAGACAGCGACATTGGCTCAGGACAGGGCAGGGTTCAGAGATATTGTACATAGGGTCGCTATAAGTTGTAGTTGACTCGATGGCCTGTAACAACAACAACAACATATGGGATCAAATCAACAACTTGAAAGATTGCTGAGAGCCTTAGAGAAGAGGGGGTTTACGTTAATGAGAGAGAAAGAGCTTGGGAGAGGAAGTGGGAATCGCACCACCCAATGAATGTAACCCGTGTCACTGAATTATACATGGGCGAACTCTTGGGTTAGTATAGCTTTTGCTGTATGTACTCTCACCAATAACAAAACCATTGACTCTTGGGAGCAGTAGTGCCTTCCTTTATCACTTACATAAATTTGTCAGGCTTCTCAAATCTCATTGCAGAGGTTGTTGTCAGAGGCTGTCAAGTTGAATCCTGCTCATGGTGACCCCCTGTGTGCACAGCAGAACTGGTCCGGGGGGGGGAGTTTCAGGACTGTGACATGTTGAGAGCAGATTATGGGTTCTGTCTTCCCAGGTGGCATCGCCTGGATTCAAACTACCAGCCTTTTGTCTGGTAGTAGAACGCTCAACTGTTTATGTTACCAAAGATTCCTTGGGAAGAGAGTATACTTCCCAAATGAATAAAGTCTCCAGTTAACAAGGCCACTTGGACCTCAGTTAAAATAAGAGGGTAAGAACACACAGAAAGAAATGAAGTTTGCGTGGATTTGGGGACATAATGGCAACCTGAGTCTTTGAAAATCTTTTCCTTGCTTTCAGCGCTCATAGTCTCCGTTTCTCTCTCTAAATTGTCTCCCCATTTCTCCCCTCTTTTCAATCACAGAACTTGAGCCTTGGCCTGCTGTCCTTTCTGTCTAAATTCACCTCCTCTGGGAGCTCATCAATCCTCATAACTCTGCCTCTTTCTGCCCGGCCAGCGCTAGGGCGTGAGGGAAGCAGAGCAGGTCAGGGAGTGTCAGGACAGGAGTCTTGTTAACCAGGAAGGCTCACACAGATGCTGCAGAGCAAGGCAGGAAACAGGTTGGGAGCAGGGCGCAAGGCTATATTGAAAAGAAGAGAAGCATAGCCCAGCTCGGGGAGGGGAACCTGGTTCCTGAGGCTTGCTGGTCAGGACAGGAGAGGAGGATGGTTTACCCTAGTGCCTTCTTACTCCAGGGGCAGCCCATGGACCTACAGCACCAAGATCCCCTGGGAATCAGAGCAGCACAACCTCAGGCCTCCCCTTCCACCCCTGGACAACAAGTGTTTTGCATATGTTGTTGTTGTTGTTAAGTGCCGTTGAGTTGTAAGTGACTCATAGTGACCCTCTAAATGAAAATCCTGGACACCTGTATAACTTTTGTCCTTTCTCCAGATTCATAGGGTTTAGAGGCAAACTATTTTGGAATTGGATGCCACTTCTGCTTCCAACTTATTTTAATTGGGTAGCTCCACCAAACACTGTCCACCATAGGTAACCATTCTCGCATTTGACATGTCAGTGTCACAGTGTTTGGCTTCACAGCAACCATGGGTTACCTCTGTACAGGAAGTGGACACACCAGGGCTATATGACCTCGAAGAATGTTTCCCCATGAACAATTAAAGATAGGCCTGAGGGCCGTGGATTAGAGTCACCCATTTTGGCTTGGTAGCATCACTTTCGGCCCATTAGGCCGCCTGACCTCTCTCTGTGCTGATGGTGGTGGTGTTAAGTGGCATCGAGTCATAGGCAACTGATAGTGACCCTATGAACGAAAGACCTGGACACTTGTATAACTTGTGTAACAAAGATATTTGAAAACACAGACCAGTATCAAAGAGGCCAAGGGCAAGTAAATAAAGAGGAGAGGCAGTAAATACAAATATATCGGTGGTTCATTGGTGAGGTACTTGCCTTTCCTATAGGAGACCCAGGTTCAATTCCTGGTTATTGCACCTCATTCACAACCTTCTGTCAGTGGAAACAGGCATGTTTGGTGTTGCTGGATAAGTTTTAGGAGTTACAGCTGAAATGCCCTCGGAAGAAAGGCCTGGTGGTCTACTTCGAGAAATTGTCCTGTGAAAACCCTATGCATGATGTGCATGGTGTCACCGTGAGTGAAGGGCCACTTCAAAGGGAACCAGAAGCAATAATAAAGACAGAGAGGACTGGCCACCATGCCTCCCTCGTTAATACTGGAAGCACTGTGTTTTGTTTTGGATAGCATGCACATAAGAGTTGAGATTTTCCCCCACCTCGGCAGAGGTTACTGAAGGTCGACGAGAAGGAGCAAGGCCCATGGAGCGCACGGCACATGGGAGATGATTTAGTTCATTTGCTAGCCAGAGAAGTCTAGCTGTGGCAGGAGATTCATGCCAGGGAGCAGCGTGCACTAAATTCTGAAAAATGGGCTGGGGGCAGACAGAGAGGGACCTTGAAAGCCAGCTGAACAGTGTCCATTCTCCCAACCTGAAACCCCAGATTTATTAAGAGAGAATGCTTCAGGAAGAAATTTCTTGCCACAGTAGCAGGACGAGACCTAACAGCAGGGCCAGCTTATATGTATTTTGCTAACTTTATCCTTTGCCCATCGGTCAGTGTCATTCCCAATGTGCTGAGTGGGCGGACTACACTTTTCCCTCTCATTTCCATCAACTGCATCCTGTAAGGGCCAAAACCATTGTTACCTCCTCCAGGAATCCATCCCCAGATGCACAAGCCCACGTCAGTGTTGCTGTTAAGACCTCCAGCCCTGAGAGCAGGCCTACTTGATTTCACCTCAGTGGTTACTTGTGGTGGAGTTGGTGGCAAGGCACGGGGACATGAGCCCAGGAGAGCGTGTGGCATCATCCTGCACCATCATCGTGTTTGCCGGAATGTTCAAGTTCACTGTTACAGACACTGTGTGTTTGGTGTGCTTTGCATCCTGGCAGAGGGACTCACCTCTCAGGGTTGGATTGCCTAACATTCAGTTGTAAACCGCACGCTGAGCCAATAATCCATCGGCTTAAGTCAATCGTGAGGCCTTTTTCCGATCCGTCTTGGTGTGGATGCTCTTGGTCATATAAGAGCTGACACCTGTTCGCTTTATGTGAAACACTGATGATTTAACTGCCAAGTTTATAGCAACGTACAGGCACAACAGTACAACACACCAGCATGTGGATGATAAGACTGAACATGAGGGATGTCACAGGAGAGATTCACAGAGTAGGACAGGCCATGTGTCCGGCCATGCGGTCCTGATTCCTATCTCCAGGTTGCCTAGGGAGCTCTGGTGGCTCGTTGTATTATTATTATTATTATTTTAATGAAAAGTTACAGAGACTTTGGATTTCTAGTCATTCATTGTTGCATGTTGTTGCTTTTGTGTGCTTATTATTATTATTATTATTTTAATGAAAAGTTACAGAGACTTTGGATTTCTAGTCATTCATTGTTGCATGTTGTTGCTTTTGTGTGCTGTCAAGTCAGAACCGACTCACATCCGACCCTGGCTCAGGAGAAGAGAGTCATCCTTCTCTCATGCAGTAGCTTTCAACAGCGTGCCTTTGGGATGTCAGAGCAACTTAGTGGTAAGGAATTGGGTTGCCAGCACAAAGGTATATGGTTCAAATCCACCAGCGTCTCTGAAGGAGAAAGATGGGCACGATCCTCTCATGTGATTTACTGCCTCTGAAAACCTGCTGGAGCGTCAGCTGTGGGTCAGTTCCAACTCGACAGTAAACAACAAATGACTGTAACTTGAATACTCCAGGAAAAAGCATCGCACTGACTTCCAGAGCACCCATTACTGGTGAGGGAAGCTGTGATTGTCAAGAAAATTCTCCCTTATACTAAGCTGAATTTCTTTATTTTTTTGCCTTGTATCAATCACATACTAAACTAAAAGGCACCTGGATAACACGGCTGTGTGCCTTTCATCTGTTTCTCTGTCACAGATTCTGTTGAGTCTGCAAGTGAAAAGTGTTTTAGGTTTTCTTTACTGATCGGAGGGAAAAACCCTCAAGCGTCCTCCTCAGTAGAGGGGCACATTCGAGTGTGTTCCTTTGGACTCAGCAACCCTGAGAGGTCAGGAAGACCCTTCACACACTGTGTTTTCTTTCCAGCTGAGATGTAGTTTGATTAGTCTGTGATTCAAAAGCTCTGATATCTCCCTGGAGCACAGAGAGTTAAAGACAAGAATATCAGGAGTCGCCTGAATAGGGAGAAATCAACACATGTTGTAGGAGGTTAGATAAATGCTAAAGCATTTTGGAGACTAAATTTTTTTGGCCCAAATACACACAGAACAAGGAGCTGCCTGTGCCATAATCAATGTCATTTCCATATGTAAAGAGCAAGCCTGTCAATCCAGAGGGCGTTGGGAGCTTGGATCTAAGAGAAGATTGGAGTCTGTGGTTTGCTGTTCATGTAGCTCTGCCTGTGTGTGCTCAGTCTGGTGATAGCCGCACCTCGGTCAAGGGCGAGCCCTTGACGTGCAGCCCCTTTGAGAGAGAGAGATCAGGTGGAACTGTACCTGGCTGTGTGCTCTTTTCAGCTCAGATGGAGTTAGTTTGTGACTGGAAAGCTCTGATATCACCCTGGACCACAGCGAGACTGTTTCAAGGTCATCCCTCTTTTGAGACTATCTAGAGCCTGATTCTCACAGCACTCTAGAGACAGTCTCTGCCTCCGATTCCCTCACCAGCAAACAGCCCTGAGGAACAGACCAAACTAAAGTTTTCTGTCTGCAGAGTGAACACCAGGTTTAACCTGAGGCGCAGTGACTTGGCCAGAGCAAGTCATCCTGTTGGGACTTCTCAGCTGACTTGTCCATGTGGACACCTTTCTCTCCACTCTTCTGACCGAGTTCTCACATTCTGCCAGAGGTTTCCAAATCTCAGAAGAATCCACAGTCTCTTATGCTACCAGCTCTGGACTGTATTTTCCTGAGGGCTTTCAAAGCCCTGTCATTTCAGAAGGGGATGGCCGGTCCTGCTTCTTAGTCTGTTGTTGCCTGGCAGTTCCACTGCAGTCTGTCCACCATGGTGACCGTGCTGGTGTTGAAATACAGGGGCAAGGCTTTCCACATCACTGCAGACACAGGCCATCATGGGTACAGCAAGCGGACCTGTAATGCTGTTAACTTGCAGACTTAACAGAATCTGTGACAGAGAAACACAGGAAACTGACCACCACAGTGGGCCTGAGCATGGCAGAGATCACGATGCTGGAACAGGGTAGGGCATCATTCAGGTCTGTTGTTCATTGTTTTTGTTGTTGTTGTTATGTGCCTTCGAGTCATTTGCGACTCATAGCGACCCTATGTACAACAGCCCTAAACCCTGCTCTATCCTGTGCCAATCGCACTGCCTCTGACACTCCCATCCCGATCACCCCAGTCATTGAATCAATCCACTTCATAGAGGGTCTTCCCCTCTTGTGCTGTCCCTCCACCCTCCCAAGCAAGATGTCCCTTTCCAAGGACCCATCCCTCCTGGCAACATGTCCAAAGTATGTCAGATGAAGCTCCAGAATCCTTGCCTCCAAGGAGTTGCTTGGTTTAATCCTCTCCAGGATGAATCTGTTTGTTTTCTTGGCAGTCCATGATACATTCAATACTCTTCTCCAGCATACAGCTCAAAGGCGTCAATTCTCCTTCTATCCTCCTTGGTCATTGTCCAACTCTCTGATGCATAACAAGTGATTGCAAAGACCATGGCCTGTATCAGGCACACCTTAGTCTCCAGAGAGACACCGTTGCTCTTGAGTACTTTAGATAGGGCCTCTGAAATGCCGAAGACATGCAGTTCGAATCCACCAGCTGCTCTGTGGGAGGATGAGCCGTCTTCTCTCATGTGACTTACTACCTCTGCAAACCCAGTGGAGGGTGAGCTCTGGGTCAGTTCTGACTTGATTACACACAGCAACAATAACCGCAGCACCACTGAATATCTAGGAGCCCTGGTAGCATCACGAGTCATGTAATGCACTGCCAACCGAAAGATCAGCTGTTCAATTCACTGGCTGCTCCTGGGAGAAAAATGGGTAGGCGCCTTCTGTAATGCCTCAAAAACCCCATGGAGGGTCTCTGTGGGTCTGAATCAGCTCAACACTAGTGGGTTTGAGGGGTTTTCTGTGTTTTATGAAATATACATAAGGATCCCTCATGGTGTATTATGAAACATGTCATGAAGTTAACCAAAAGGTCAGAAGTTCGAAACTAGTAGGCACTCCATGAAGAAGAGTTGGGCCATCTCCTGCCGTAAAGATTTACAGCCGTGGGAAGCTGATGAAGGATTGCGGTGAGTCAACATCCACTTGACAGCAGCTCAGAGTGGCCTTCCTTCGGGTTTCTGAGGTGGTAAATCATGATGGGAAGAGCCTGCCCATCTTTCTCCCACAGATTCAAAGTGCCAACCTTCCAGTTAGAGGTCCAACACGTAATTCACTATGGCACCAGGGCTCCTTATAAAAGACTCAACACTCGCCATGTTCCATATTAAAAGCCAGTGTTGGCTCTGTAGCCCAACAGTGCTTGTAGCTTCACCATCTTCCTTATTATTTAAATGCAAGTGTATCCCGCACAGACTCGAGGGGTTTTAAAGGTTTTCCAGGTGAGTTTTCACTTATAAGCAAGCTAGAATAAAGCATGTTCTGTTGTTGCTGTTGTTACTGTTGTTTGATGCCATCAAGGTGACCGTACCTCATAATGACCCTGTGAACAACAGCTCTCAACCTTGCCACAGTCCATGCCCCCTGCGCTATCTCTGGCTTGTATAAGGCATTGTTATTGTTGTTGTCATGTGCTGTAAAGCTGAATGTGTGACTCATTGGACCCGATGAATAATATATAAGGCATAGAATCCTAGTATTCTAAAGTTGGAACAAGAATGAAAAACACACACTTTAGAGGGGTAGGAATATGATAGAACTTTTTGTAAAGTGCTGAAAAGTTAAAAAATATGTATCCACCAAGATTAATATCAGAGATCATACATAAAATATTGACTATTTTTAAAAGTATTTTTATTGACAGTTATGTGATATTTGGCAAATCTTTGTTTTTCTACTACATGTAATTTACCCATTGTTTTTGTTTGATAAGCACTGGTGGTCTGGTGGCAAGAAGCTGCACTGCAGTCCCAAAGGTATGCAGTTCAAATCCACCAGCTGCTCTGTTGGAGAAGGATGGGCAGTCTCCTCCCTTGTGATTAACTACCTCTGAAAACCAGCCGGAGGGTCAGCTGTGGGTCAGTTCTGACTCGATGGTACACAACAACATTTACCCATAGAAAATAATAATTGATGGTTTTGGTCCCAGAATACTGACTGCATCTATTTAACCATGAATTAATTATGGTAAATAAGCATTTGATTGAAATCATAAGTGATTGGCACTAATTTCTTGGAAGTTATTAAACATGTACTCATTGGAAATATAGATCAAAGAGTGTACAGAAGAATCCTGATAAAAGAGGAGACATGCTGAATAGAATTTCAACTTCTAATGGAATCCAGAATTTCTAGATCCATGGAGACTATTAAAGCTGAAACTATTGCACTGAAATATTCTTTAAACCTTAAATCAAAACTAGATCTTGAAAGAAGATCTTGAAATCTTCTTAAAATCAAACAAGAATTTACCCTACTTAGTGAGAATTTCTTCCCTCAGTACTATGCTTTCTTTAAGATCTATCTGTATGGGATCAAATGGCAATTGATAACTTGAAACAATAAATATGAAACTTAATAGATGGTACATTTATGGTATTTGAGGAGGGAAGGGAGATGAAAATAACTCAAAGAATATAATCAGTGTCACTAAATTGTACAGGATCCTGAATTGATGTATGTTTTCCTGTGCACATTCTCAGTAATAGCAAAATTAATTCTGTTTTAAACATGCTTATTTGGCACAATTTTACTGTTCATGTGAAATCAATGAAGTGATAGATAAGAATTCAAAATTGCATTAAGTGCTACTTTAAGTCATTTGTCTTCACTTTGTTCAAGAAGGTTGCAACATGTGCATGAGGCAGGTTCATGAGGCTCCCTTCAGTCATGATGCCACATTCTTCTTCTTGTAGCACAGCTGCTTGATACAGCTTTTTTAATGATTTCCTCATCCTACAGATTAAGTACGTGTGGAGAAAGGATACATCCCTGATGCACAACTCTTACGACTTAAACTATGTAGTTTTTCTTTTGTTTTTTTAAATTTAATTTTATTTTTCTTTAATAATTTTAATGAACATTT
>NW_006399754.1:17960539-17966140 GCF_000299155.1 Elephantulus edwardii | reverse complement strand
TCCTCTCTTTCAAAAGTAAAAGAAAGACTCCCTCCCTGGTACACAATCCCCCTGCACCCCTCCCACCGCCCCAAGTACATTCCACTATGCAACCTTAATTGTGGACTCCTGTGATAACCATAATACCCTATCATACATCGCTTTTTTTTTTCTTTTGATCTATTCAGATAACAGCTTCTTGATCTTTGTAGAAGTTTCACATGAGCAGAAGTAAGTGTTTTGGGAGTCTCATTCTCCTCAGTGATCTTCATAATTTGTTACGATTCGCACATAATTTGTGATGAAAAGGTCAAAAGCCTTTTCATCATCAATGAAACACAAGTAAATGTAAATGTAAGTAAATACTTGCTGCATAAGCTCAAAGACTACAACCTGCAATATGGATTACATCTCAACATTAAGAAAACAGAAATCTTCACCTCCGGACCAATAGGCAACATCATGATGGCTGGAGAAAAAGATGGAAGTTGTTAACCATTTAATTTTATGTGGATCTTTATGTAAATAGGCGGTCATATCTTTCTGCTGAGCAATGGGCAAATTCAAACCACCAACCTTCCGGTTGTTGTTGATTGCCATCAAGTCGAGCATGACTCATAGCAACCCTATAAAGAGAAAACCTGAAGCCTTTCTGTAATTATCGCCATTCCTCAAAGTTCATAGAGTTTCCCAAGGCATGTTGTTTAGAAGGTAGGTAGCCCAATATTTTCACCACCTCACCACCAAGATGTCTATAAAAGGAAAGAGTGTTGCTGTTGAGCCAATTCTGATTTCTGCTGACTCTCCCATCTAGTTTCTCAGGCAGTAAGTCTTAACGGGAGAAGACAGATTGATCTTTCTCCCCAAGAGCGGCTGTGAAATTTCAACTGCCAACACATCACTTACAACACCACCAGGGCTTCTTCTAAGAGGAAATGTTTTTAGCTCTCTTTGTGTTGACTACAGTTCAAGTGACCCTATGAATGTTAAATACCAATTATGTGCCAACCATTATATCTTATTCTTTCATTTCTTGCCTCGTTTAAATTCTCGACATCCCATCAGGTAATTATTATCATTACCACTTTGAATTCTAAACTAAGACCCACATTTGTTAATAATCATAAGGAGAAGTTCCTTGAGTCAGGGAAGAGTTAAGAGGCTTAAGAGTTCGATCTGGTAAAACCAGTATTTTCTTCTGCCAAAGAGGGTAGTTTGGGGAAGTTATCAGAGGATGGGAAAATGGCTTCCATTTGCAGATGTAAATATTTAAAAATACTGTTCATTTACTTAACACCTGCGACACAGTTCCCCCTCTGTTGACCTTGACATTTCAGTATTCTCAAATGACCTTTGCACCTTAACATAGCACTCATCCATTAAAAAGAAAGGCAATAGAGACTTTAAGAAGAGTTATGCAAAGATTACAGGAAGGTTATTCTACCTCAATGTCTCTGCTTTCGATCAGTTTTTCTCTTTTATCCCAAGACTGTGGTTAGCCAAGCCAGACAAAGAGAAATTGTTCTCTCTAGGTTTTGCTAGAATGTCAAAATAATAAATAGGTTAATCATCTCATCGTATTGACCTGAGCCATCTGTGACATGCACTGCCCTTCGGGAGTGCAGAAAACACTATTCCGGAGAGACCACTGAAAGAGTTCAGGTTCTCGGTCCAGAAAGAATACCAGCTTTTTAATTTCCTTTTATTAGTGTGAGGACTCCGTCCTAGGAAGTATTGAACCTTGTCTGAAAAGGAACACTGTGATGCAGCTCAGAAATTTATGGCCCCGGCAGTAAGCTTTTAAAAAATACATCAGGTGAGCTAGAGTAGGCTTTTAAATTAATAAAAGGCACAGGTGAAATATAAAAAGACACTGTGCCGGCTTTGGGAGCTCCCGAGAATTGTGTCTTTGGTGCAGGGTCTGTGACAGTTGGAACTGAGCCTACATCTGCCACCAAAATTGTTTCCAAGGTCAGCTTGCCACCATCCACAGGACCTGTGTCAGTATTCACGAGGTCCAAGGTCTGGTGGGCAGAGGACCACACAGAAGCCCACAGAAGCCAGGATTTTCTTCCCTGATCTGATGCTTGGCTCGGTTCCAGCATCAGCAAAAGTGGATTTGAATCCCTCCCTCGCTATCACTGATGTGATGGAAGATCATACATGTTAGACAAAAGCCAAGCTTTTCGTACATTCTGTACTTGATTAATGTATTTAGTAGCACTGGTGGCCTACTGGCAAGAAGCTGTGTGATTCCTGAAGGTGTACAATTCAAGGCCATCAGCTTCTCTATGGGAAAAAGATGGGCAGTCTCCTCCCATGTGATGGACTGCATCTGAAAGCCTTCCGTGGGGTTATCTGTGGGTCTGTCTGACTCTCTAGTCCACAACAGCAAACAAATGGGTTAAAAGGGAAAGGCTCATAGGAATTAGAGTTCCACCCCCAGTGTACTCAGTCAGTCTCTTCAGTCCATGTGAAGCCCTTTGCGAAGGGATGAATGATTGAAGATCTGACAAGGTCATTGGTTCACTTCTCACCTCTAGTTAAGATCCTGGAGTTATACATGGCACCTTACCCTTTCCACAACAACACAGTCTCTTCATCTGCTGTGCACACAGGGCTCTGGACTCCACCCACTCTTCCATCCAACAAATGTCTGTGGTTAACAGTATGTATCTGCTGTGGTAGCTACAGGGAGCTTGGGTGGCTTAGTGCTCAAGAATTACACTGCCAATGGGACTGACATCAGGGTTGGGGTAAGACTGAGGAAAAACTGGATAAATTACGTATACCGCATTGAAACAGATGAAGGAGAGAACAGTTTAAAAGCTATCTATGATTGGGTATTATGGTTATCACAAGAGTCCAGAATGAAGGTTGCATAGTGGAGTGTACTCGGGGCGGGGGATTGTATACCAATGAAGGAAGTTTTCTTTTACTTTTCAAAGAGAAGAGCAAACTGGGTGGGGGGGGGGGTGTTAGGGAGAAAAGTGAATGAATAACGAATGAATGGAAATCCAAAATATCTATAAATGTTCATTAAAATTACTGAAATAAAATTAAAAAAACACAATATATACTACTTGTACATGTAAACCAAGATAAAATGAAATTTAAAAAAAAGAATTGCACTGCCTGTGCACTGGTACACGGTTCAGATAGCCCAGCCTCTCTGTGGGAGGACCATCTACTCTCGTGTCATTTCCTGCCTCTGAAAACCCGCTGCAGAGTCCGTGAAGGATTAGTTCTGACTTGAAGGAACACACAACAATATGTTCTACACACTGAGGAAGGAAAGATGAATAGTTCTTAGCACCTAGCCTCAAAAAGCTCAGAGTCTAATTGGGGAGATAGATGGAAAAGTAGATAGTTATGGCATCATGCGGGGGAAAGACAGAGCTAAAGATAATCAAGAGGTTGTATGAGCCCAAGAGAAGGGACTCCTGTATTTGGGGTTGGAGTTACTTGAAATTAACCCACTATGTGGCAATATATGCTATTTGAGTAGGATCATATCATGAAATATGTGCAAAAAATAAGTCCCAGTGGTTGATAAGTAGTAAAGATAGGGAAGGAGGAAGGAAGGCGGGGGAAAGAAACTATGAATTGGGAAGGGAGATCAGGTGGCCTCGTGGTAAGCAGGTAACCACGTGCTGCTGCTAATTTGAAGGCGCGAGTTTGAATCCACCAGCTGCTCAGAGGGAAAAGATGGGCCATCTCCTCCCACGGGGTCTACAGCTTCTGAAAACCTGCTGGAGGGTCAACTAGAGGCTTGTCCACATTCAATGGTACTCAACACAACAGGGAATGGGAAAGGTGAGGTGAGCCTGTGGAAGACACAACTGAGTAATAAGAAGTGATTGCGCAAAGGAGTGCAGGAGAAATGATAAGAGAAGTCCACCCAGATGTACCCGTGGCTGCTTAATCCATGCCTTGTGTGGGTGTATTCATTAGGTTTGTATGAGCCTGTGCCATTAGTAGAAATGATTTATATTATCAATTTGTTCTGTTGGCACTTTCCCAAAAACACTGATATTGAAGGAACGTTATTAAGCAACCGTTATTTCTCCTTTATCATAAATCTACCTGCAAGCCAGACCCTTTCTTTAAACCAGAGCATGGATATCCTTCCCTCATTGGATGTTTCCATTCAGTGCCTATCAGTCATCCTCTCTCCCACCGAACTTGACCCCTCATTCTGCGGTAGTTCTCATTTGAATATGATTTTCTCCATCTCCATGCCTTTTCTACTTTTTACTGTTCTTTCTTGCCTGAAATTACATCTTCCTCTTGAGGTGTGGTGCTGGAGAAGAGTATTGAATATACCAGGGATCACCAAGAGAATAAACGGATCTATCCTAGAGAGGATGAAACCAAGCAGTTCCTTGGAGGCAAGGAATTTGAAACTCCTTCTAACCTTCTTGATCAGTTAATGTCCACTCTCCCAGAATTCCATTAGCTTTGTTAACGATCAGGCTTCCAAGAGAGGACAATCAGTCTCAGGCCTGTGCCAGGCCCTCAGGCCTGTGGTCCTCAGGACAAATAAACACCAGCATTTCAGATCTACGAGACACCTAACCTAACCTTGGAAAAGGAGCTTACGTACTTTGGGCGCATGGCAAGGAGGACCCAATCCTTGGAGAAGGACATCATACATGGGAGGGACAGTGCAGGAGAGGAAAACCCCAGATGAGATGGATTGACACAGTAACTGAAGTAATGGGGAATAGCTGTGTTGAAGACAGTGAAGACCACCTCAGGCTAGGACAGGTACAGAGCTATTGTACACAGGGTCACTATGAGTTGTAGGCAACTCAGTGGCACATTACAACATCTTCCTTTTGTCTTCTCCATTGGCTGGCTTCTAGTACCACTCAATATACTTTCTTTAAAAAATAATTTCTTGATTTATATAGTATCATTCATATACATCATGTTTTGTATGTACTTTATACAATCATTCATATACATATTTATATAATTAATTAACATTCATTTATGCGTATTATCACTTCCTCTTTCAAGCGTTCTTTACAAGGGTACTGAATATCCCAGGGACTGCAAAAGAACACACATTTTTCTTGGAGGAAGTGCAGTCAGAGTGTTCTTTGTAAGCAAACGTCATGAAGTTTTGTCTGACATACTTTGGGTATGTTGTTGTTGTTGGTGTTGTTGTTGTTGCTTTATTGTTATGTGCTGTCAAGTCACCTGTGACTCATAGCAACCCTATGCACCATAGTTCTGAACCCTGTCCTGTCCTGAGCCAATCTCACTGTCTCCAACACAACTACCTCCATTACCCCAGTCACTGTGTCAATCCACCTCATCTGGAGTCTTCCTCTCCTGCACTGTCCCTCCACCCTTCCAAGCATGATGTCCTTCTCCAAGGACTGGCCTCTCTTGGCAACATGCTCAAAGTATGTGATGTTGTTGTTATGTGCCGTCGAGTAGTTTGCGACTCATAGCGACCCCATGTACAACAGCCCTAAACCGTGCTCTATCCTGTGCCAGTCTCATTGCCTCTGACACACCCATCCCGAGTACCCCAGTCACTGAATCAATCCACCTCATAGAGGGTCTTCCCCTCCTGCGCTGTCCCTCTACTCTACCCAGCACGATGTC
>NW_006399754.1:17952867-17960074 GCF_000299155.1 Elephantulus edwardii | reverse complement strand
GCTGCCAATTGGCCCAGTGGTGAGAATCTTTGTCTTCTTGACATTGAGCCTCAATCCATATTGAAGGCTGCAGTCCTTGACCCTCTGCAGCAAGTCCTTCAGGTCCTCCTCAGTTTCAGCGAGCAGGGTTGTATCATCTGCATAACACAGATCGTTGATAGATCTTCCACCAATTCTGACGCCACACTTCTCATAGAGCCCAGCCTCCCGAATATGGATATATGGGTACATGGGTTAATTTCTGGGTTCTTAGGTGGCTAAATAGAGGCAGACCCCTGCCCCCTTCAACCCTACACCAGATATAGAGACTACGGCTGTCTGCCAAAGCAAGTGGTCACTGAATAGTGTATTGTTAATAGTTGGTAATGCCAAAGTGTGAAGGGCCCTTAGTTCTGTTGGGTGTCCCATTGATCTTTTGTGGCTTTAAAATTATGCTGATAGAAAGGATAAGTTTCTGACCCATCCGTTTTTCATTTCAGTGATGGTGCCATGAAAATTATATTTTTACTATTTTCTCAAATGTAACCTTTAAAACAATAATTCTAAAATCCCCTGCATTCTCAATAACATGTTAAAAAAATTCTAATTCCAGGCTCGTCTTTTTCTGGCCTGTGTGTTGTGGAGATTTGAGGGAGATATAATTTAGAAGAGACAAGGAAGAGGTTGAGTGTTCATAAAATTTTATTTTCAAATCTAGGCAGTGTTGGCCCCTAAGACATTGGGTTTGGTTTATTGATGGAGGAACAGTGGAATATGAAGGTTTCATGGGAAGTGTATGGAAAATGTTGCTAAATGTGTTCAATCTAATGTAAGTTTTCAAGAGAAAATACACATTATCTGGGTTTAAAAATTTAAATATTCATAAGACTTCAATGTAGTGAATACATGTGAAGAAAAAGAGCTGGCAGTGTAAAATGTATACAATAGATGCATTTTTCTGCCAACACCCAGAATGTGTTTAGTCAATAAATATCCAGTAACCTTTCTCAGAATAGTCTAGTATCTGTATAGTTGTTAGTCTCTGGGTCTGACCCAATTCCAACTAAGTAATTTCATTCTGGCTGCTTAAATTCCCCTACCATTACCGCTCGACACAGAATTCTTCTTCATTTCTCCTCCCCTTTGAAGTGTTTCTCCTTTCTGAAAAATAGTCCCGTGTCCTTTTCTAAAGGTGTGCATGGCCGTGATGAGTGAGGCAATTTTGTTATGTTAAGTGCTTTGGGGGAAAGCACTTATATTGTGCTTCTGTAGAAATGTGAGCTAATATCACTCAATGAACCTTCCTTTCAGGGGCTGGACAGGGCGGCATCCTCAAAACGAAGAGGTTTTTTTCTTTTTTCCACATGGCGGTTTATTTATGTGATGTATTCAAAGTGGGCCCATTTCCCAAAGGCATGCAGGAATATGCTCAGAAGAAGTATTGGAGAGGCAAAAATTAAATACAGATGAGGTTCATCAGGGAGAGAGGAGAGGCCAGAAGTGTTGCCAAATGGCAACTCCAAGCTTAGCTCTAAAGTTCTTTCTGTCCAAGAGGACAGAGAATAAAGAGCAGGCAGGTTCTGATACATCTTGCACTTTGCTAAGGTCTGAATTCAAAGATGAGATGAAATCTTCTGAGAAATTGGTTGTATCTTTCAGAAAGCAAAAAATGAGTAAAGTGACTTTAATATAAGTCACTGACATTACATATTCCTTCCTGTATTTCTCCAGATAGACAGATATCTCTATCTTTTCTTTCTATTTCTATATCTCTAAAGTATTCAAGAGCAAAGGTGTGTCTCTGGAGACAAAGGTGCATCTGGTACAGGCCAGGGCCTTTGCTATCACTTGTTATGCATCAGAGAGTTGGACAATGACCAAGGAGGATAGAAGGAGAATTGATGCTTTTGAGCTTTGGTGTTGGAGAAGAGTATTGATGGTACCATGGACTGCTAAGAGAACAAACAGATTCGTCCTAGAGAGGGTTAAACCGGGCTGCTCCTTGAAGGCAAGGATTCTGAGGCTTCGTCTGACATACTTTGGTCATATTGTAAGGAGAGACCGGTCCTTGGAGAGGGACATCATGCTTGGGAGGGTGGAGGGCAGGCACAGGAGGGGAAGACCCTCTATGAGGGGGATTGATTTGGTGACTAGGGAAGTCAGGATGAGTGTGTTGGAGGCAATGAGATTGGCACAGGATGGAGCAGAGTTTAGATCTGTTGTACATAGGGTCGCTATTAGTTGCAAGCAACTCGACAGCACATAACAACAACAATTATACATATATATATTTTCATCCATATCTATGTGTCTCATTGACATAGACTCAGGGGGAAAAAAACCAAACCAACAACTCACAGCTGAACCTCCAGCAGATAAAGCACACAGGAGGAGATTACCCCTCTTGCGTCTGCTGAGAAGTTTGCAGATTGGATTTGAACCATAGCTGGCAAGACAACTTCTTAGCCACAAAGCTACCAGAGCTCCCTCTGATAATCATATACCGATGTGTAAAAATCACACTCTCCCAGTGAACACAGTTGCTTCTCAGTGGTAAATTGTGGAGATGTCTGGACAAGAGCAAGTTCAATGACAGAGGATGTGAATACACTGACTTAAAGTGTGAGGGAGGCCGCACTTATTTGTTTCATGCTCGCTGCTAATGGAGTAGGTTCATGGAAAAGCATTATAAATGCCTTAGACTTGATGAAGGAAGCTCTGGTCGTGTCCACAGGAAACTTCCCTGCTTACCAAAAGGCCACACATCTTTGGTGGTTCAAATCCAGTGATATTTCCCTGGAAGAAAGAGGAACCGTCTTCTCCATGTGATTACAGCCTCAGAAACTCAGGGGGGTGGGGGTTAGCTATGAATTGGTTCCAACTTGATGGCAGTGCGTATGAGACTCTATGGTTCCTCTGCTCCACCTTTGTATACATACACACACACAAAGAGAGAGAGAGAGAACGCTAGCTGCACCCTATTCACATTCACCTACTGGAGACACATTTTATGTCTAGAATTACAAGCTCAAGCAAATCACTGATGCTTGTTTGTGCCCAGGCTTAGCCAACAGGTGCTGTAACCATTTACAAGCTATGAAATCTTGGGCTTATTAGTGGATTTCAGCCTCTCAAAACATTAAAAAGTTCAATAGTAGGTCTAGTTGAATGTGGTGCTAAGAAGACGAAATTGATCTCTCTATGCCTAAAACCGGTCAGTTTAAAGTGTTACTTAAGCATCTGTACTATTTTCATGTCATTACTGTAGCAATTGCTTATGAATACGTTGTTTCCCATTGTAAAGTCTCCTTCCCCCTCTGCACTGAGCGCTCTCTCTCTCTCTCTCTCTCTCTCTCTCTCTCTCTCTCTCTCTCCTGTTCTCCTCCCCTCCTTGCCTGTTTCTGTCTCTCTCTGTCTCTCTCTCTCTCCTCTCTCTTTACCTTTCCTTTCCTTCTGTCTTCCTCCCTCTTTCCTCTTAGCTGGACAATGATCTTCATGTTCACCATGGACCATCATTTCAAATAAAATTTTAACAAGATGTGAGGGCAAAGGAAATAACCAAACTTCCCTTGCCATTTCGCAAGGTGAACCTGAAATGAGATAACGTCATCACCTCCCAAAATGAGTTTTGTTTTTTGAAAACAAAAACAAAATTTTCTTTAGGTCTAATGGCCTAAAGACACACTGCCTTTTCTTCTTCTTTTTATTCCTCCTCCTTCATTTTGCTTTGGGATCATATGGTGCCAAACTATAATGAAATTAAAAAAATGGTTTTTTTAATAATAATGGTGAGCACACACAAACAGGTGAGCGGTGCGCCACTTGCTTACTGCATGTCCACTAATCAGTATGTTTGGACTCAGCAGGGAATTCTGAGAACACACCTGACTTTTCATTTATTTATTTTTTATTGGTTCTGGGAGAGGTTTGTGATTCATTCCATGTAGGTTGCAAACCCTTGTAGTACAGGAACAAATGGTCTCTGGGGTGATTTGCTTTATTAACTTTTAGAGCAAAGGAGAGCGAAATAGAAGAATTGCTTAACTGCAGTATACTGGCCAAATAATAATCCAAAAAGTTTAGACTCTTTCACACCAGTGCTCTGAAATGTCTGCTCTGGCCTGTGTCTTTATGGCTGTCAGGAGGGAGGCAGGCAGATGCCAGAGAAGGGCAACTGGCTGGTCAACCAGAGGAGTGAGCAAAGGTCGTAGGCTTGTCACTCATGTGCTGCCAACCCACTAGATGATACCGTGTGCCTTAGCTCTGTGATGTCCGCCAGGGAGAAAAGAGGTCAGGCTGAAAAAGTGTCCACCCTCAGTGACGCTGTATGACTTCATGAAATTAGCTCTTCAATATTAACTTTGCTGGGAAATGAACTCTGTCCTCCATCAAGATATGATGGTTATCATATACAAATAAGCGTTGCTCGTGTTCTATGCCTAGTGTATTTCATCCTTACAGAGATGTAGGGAGTATCCTGTACTAACAAGGAAGGTCCCCAAGGCTCTCACAGCTCAAGTAAGCTGTTCAGGATTACACAGGGTAAGGCAGGTGTGCCCACACACAGCGAGCATCCTGCCTCATTCCTTTGTCAAGGGTACAGACAAGGATGTCTACAGCGACAAAGGATTCACCATAACTCAGTGTCACTGCAAGGTGTGAAGAGTAAGAATGAATGCAAAGTAGACTCTGGTTGGTACAAAAGGTAATGCGCTTGACTACTAGCTGAGAGGTTGGAAGTTCAAGTCCACCAGGAAGCATCTAAGCAGGTGGTCTGGAGCTCTAACCCAGAAAACTCAGCCATTCAAATCGCCATGAGGCACCATTGTCCTTTGACACTCCTGGAGTCACCACGAGTTAACGTCAAGTTCATGGCAATGCTGGGTCACAGTGGACATTCTCATCAAAAGAACAAGGCCACCAATGCAGCCAAGGAAAAAGTGGAAAGTCTTAGATAATAAATGCTTACTTTTTCTCATCTTTGACTTTTCTATGTCAATATTCTTTTATAATTTTTTCTGTTTGAGTGAAGATTAACAAAGCATATTGATTGCCCATAAAATCATTCATGAACATTTTGTGTTTACCATTCATTGTCATTGATTAATGTAACTAATTACCATGGTGACACTTCGTCTTTTGCACTGTGGGTGTGTGGCTAGGCAATGCTGTTCCTGGAAAAGGGATACCATCCTTGGAGAGATGGAGGGTCAGTGAAGGTGAAGCTGACCCCCAACAAGAGGGACTGACATGGTGACTGCAGTAATGGGCTCAAGTGTGGCAGGGATGAGAGGCTGGCACAGGAGAGGACAGGGTCCAGGTCATCTTTTTGTAGGTTTGCTATGAGTCATATTCAACTCAACAACACCTAACAACAACCACCTCTTATTTTATATTCCCTTTTCCTTCACCCAGTATATCTACTTATTAGCTATTACTCCAGTCTCCCTCCTTTCAGTGTTCTTTTAAAGAACAAAATACTTAGGATTTAGTAAATAAAAGGAATAGTAGATTTATCCTTTGTCTACTGAACAGAGCAGAACACAGGAGTTCTTGCCCCAAGACTGCTGTTTTTCACAGAACTGATTGCTTTGCTTCCTGGATTCCATTTCTTCTGGTGGCCAAGTGGGAAAGGAGTTGCACTGCCAACCCCAAAGCCAGAGATATGAATCCATCATCTGCCTTAAGGGAGAAAGCGGAAGAGGCTCATCCCATGTGACTTACAGCCTCTGAAAACCTGCTGGAGAGTCAGCTATGAGTTGGTTCCAAGGGTGGCAGTCACTTACTAAAGCTGGGTACTTGCTCCAGGTTAACCCACTAAATACCACATCTTTGTGAAAACCTCAGAGATAAAAAGAAAGCAAAGTCCCAGTACTTTTCTCAAAAACACCTTAAATGTAGTGATCCCTCATGACGGCAAAGACTGATAGTTTGTTGTGAACCATTTGCACAGTCCAAGCTACACATGACATTAAAAAAAATTATCATATGAAGAATCAGCAATAAAAATTCAAATAAAGGGTTATGGTTGGTGGTATACACTTTGACATCCATCACATTCATGATTTACAAGGCTTTGTGATGTAACTAAACATCTCAGGCACGAGACAGCGGTAAAGCAATGCTTCCATGAATATATTATACTTTTATGAAAGACAATGCATCATTCTCCTAAAAAACCCCACATCTTAAAATGAGTCCTGTGGATTCTAATTTCTGTACTGTGCTAGGACTGCTGGGGAATTACTTCCCCACAATTTGCATTTCCTTTTGCTATGTTGGAACAAAATAAGCCTCTTTGTTTGCACCGGTTTCAGAATTAAATTAGTTTGTATATTTGTTCTCTCCTCTTCTTCCTGGATTTAGTTTCAAAGTAAACAGTTATTTTCATTAAATTCTCTTTTATTTGGCTTTAGTTCTTCAGTTACTGTAATTATTCTGGGTGGCTGTCCCTGTTTTATTTTTGAATCAGATATCTGTGCACTGTTTTAAATTGCATTTAATTGGTTCACTTCCATTTTTTGTTCTCTGCTTCTCTTTGTGATACTGGAGTTTCTTTGACTACATCTGACTCCTGTCATAGTCTGATCTTTCCAGAGGTAATTTTCCCCTTTAAGACCTAAACTGTAGACAGTGAGTATAATGGGAGGTGGGGGGGGGCAATGATTGTCAATTTGATGTTTAGTGAATGTAGAAAAATTACAGAGGAAAAACAAAAAGACTCATAGAGATCATTTTCAGGTTAATAGCAACGTTGGAGGCTTGAGAAGCATCAGGATCTACAATGTTTGGTAAATGAAGCACACACACTCCCCTAAACAAATAAATCAAAAAGAAGGGGGGGAAAACCCCTCAACTATAGATTTCTTTTCTTTCTTTCTATTATTTTTTTTTAGGTTAACCTAGAAATGACCTCTGACAGAAACAAAACCGCCATACTTTTCAATTTAAGGCTAAAAGAACTAAAAAGTTATTTCTACCTAATAAAAGAGTACAATAAGAGTCCACATTCCCACAGAAACTCTTCATCTCTGTTATAACACATCAGAAGCCACAGAGGGGCCATTCATCCTGCAGCCCAGGGCAGAGAACATTCTGTGGACTTTTGCTTTGTTAGCTGATGTGTCTGGTGAGGGAGTAGAGAGGGGAGTGTGCATGATGGGGGAGTAGAGACCAGAGCTGGGTGGTGAAGGAGTAGAGGTGGGGAGGTGGGTGGTGGTGGAGGAGT
>NW_006399754.1:17942529-17952767 GCF_000299155.1 Elephantulus edwardii | reverse complement strand
GGTGGTGGAGTAGAGGTGGGAAGGTGGGTGGGGGTGGAGGAGTAGAGATGGGAGCTGGGTGGTAGTGAAGGGATGACAAGTTAGAGTTTTGTTAAGTCTCTATGGAAAAAAAAAAATCTCAAACTCAAAACTCATTGTCACTATGTCAGAGCTGGCTCACAGTGGACCCTCCATTGGGTCCTTCAAGAGTGTGAATCTCATGAGAATAGGACTGTAAATTCTCCCATGGAGCAGCTGATAGGCCCAAACCAGCAGAGAAGCAAAGCCTTTGGGTTACCAGTGCAGCTTGCAAAAAACTAGGCCACTAGAGCTCCCTGTGGTAAAATAGTGGAAATTTTTTAAAAATATGTTCCACTAATTCATTTAACAAGTCCTCCACAGACACCTTTTGCATTTGAAGTATTATTTTAGAGGTTAGAACTATAGTAGTGATGAAAGCAAAGCCCAGCACTTGTGAAGATGACATAAAAATGGAGGGAAAAGGGGACAGAGAAGCACCACCAACAGCAACTCTGTATGTGTATCTACATATGAGGAGAGGGGTGTGGATGGATGGATGGACAGATGATAGATAGATAGATAGATAGATAGATAGATAGATAGATAGATAGATAGATAGATAGAGAATGAAGGGAGGGAGGGAGGGATGGATGGATGGATGGATGGATGGATAAACAGATATATATGGATGGATGGATGATGGATGGATAGATAGATATGGATGGATGGATGGATGGATGGATGGATGGATGGATGGATGGATGGACAGGCAGATAGTTAGGATAGATGATGAGTGATATGAAGAATAAAGGAAGAGAATCAGAGTAACTAGACTTTTGTGTCATAGTGGTTGTCACCACCAAGTCAACTCTAACTCAAAGTCCCCTGTGAAGGACAGATCAGAACGCTGCCTTATGTTGAGCTGGTCTCATGCCATGCTCAAACATGGAGTCGCAGTAGCTGGATCATGGGTCCCTTTGAGGGTCTTCTTATCTTTCCTAACCCTCTTCTTCTCCCAGCACGATGTCTTTTTCCAGGGAACGGCCCTTCCTGACCGCATGCCCAAAGTATGCTCCTTGACCCAGATGGCACTTCATCCGAGGTAGATTTGCTTATTCTTGTGACAGTCCATTGGATGGGCAGTCCTCTTCTCCAACAGCACAACCCAAAGGCATCAATTCTTCTTTGGTTTTCCTTATTCATTGTCCAACCTTCACATGCATACAAAGCAATTGAACCTACCATGACTTGATTCAGGCCTTTCTTGCTATTTACCCATTTGAATATGTCCTTGACTGTATGAGCAGCATATTTAGAATACTTTTCTGAGAAGCTGAGTTTGGTAGAGATCTGAAGAAACTAAAACAATGAGTTATGTAGCTATCTAGAAGAGCATTCCAGGTGGAAAGACTAGCTGGTGCAAAGGGCCTGGAGCAGTAGAATAACTGGTCTGTATTCAAGGAAGAACAGGTGGCCAGGGTTTAAGAAAGTGAGTAACAAATTAGGTCAACTAAAAGACCTTAGAAAGGGTAAGACCAGGGTAAATATGACATAAGGCCAAGGATAATTCAGCTAAATAGATGAACTTGGCAAGAAAGCAGACATCTCTGAGTTCCAGAGGCTGAAGGATAGGCTCCCTTCCCCTTGTCTCCCCTGTGGCCATGGCCCTGGTGGTGCTAGTCTCTCTGCTCAGCCTGGGTGCTGCCCAGTGTGTTGCAAAGGTCCAGCTGGACGCGTGTCATCCAGCAGAGAATGGAAAGCTGGATTTCTGAACTGCTCTGTGTCTGGGCTTCATCTGCCCGAGACTACCATTGACCTGTACAAGAATGGCAAGAAAATCATAGAGAAAGTCGAACGGTCCGGCTTGACTTTCAGCAGGGTTTGGTCCTTCTATCTCCCGGTCTACAGTGACTTCTCCCGGTGATGATGACGAGGTCACGTGCCCTGTGGAACACACTGCTGTCAAGGAACTCAAGGCAGTTAAGTGGGATCGAGGCACATAGCAAGCACTGAGGAGAGGATTTGAAGACACATTGTTTGTATGCAACAAGTTCTTCACTCTTTTTTAGTTTTTTTAAAAATATTGATGTGTTATCGTTACGACAAGAGTTCAGAATGAAGGATGTGTAGTGGAGCATACTTGGGGCGGGGTGGGGGGGAGGGCGGATTATATACCAATGAAGAAATTTTTCTTTTCAAATAGAAGAGTGAACTGGGGCAGGAGGTGGGGCAGGGAAAAAAACACAATTAATGAGTGGAAATCTAAAATCTCTGTATATGTTCATTAAAATTAATTTAAAAATTTATAAAATTAAAAAAATACTGATGTGCTTTGCAGTTGGGTGTTAACACAGTATTATCTTTCTTTAAAATTTGCCTTTGGGAGCTCCATCTCCAGGATTGGGATCTCTGAGAAGGTGGCCTTCCTAGATGGGCTCACAGCTTAGAGATGAGGACGAGAAAGTCCTCAAGTTCAATCAACATGAACCACTTAGATTCTATTCTGCACACAAAGTTGAATAGTGAGACATCTATGCTTAATCATAATTAAACTCCGATTTGTATGCCCTGTTTTAAAAATTGGACAGGAATATTGAAAATCTGTAATCATATATAGAGTAATTGTCATAAAATTCCTTTTTCCAAGTACATTTGGTTAAGCATGATTTGATTGTGAACGTATTACACACTGATGGAAAGTTTAGTAAAACCTTTAAAAAAATAGACATGTTTGCACAAAGTCCAAAGGTAAACAACAGCCAGAGAGGAAAATTGGTAATTCATGTCACAAATGATCTATTTTCCTTATATACTAAAAATAAATGAACCAAGAAAACACCTCTACATCAATAGGAAACAGAGTAATGTTTCAACAGAAAAATAAATGGCCAAGAATATAAAAATAAAACACCATAGCCTTTAGATATTATGACATGCTCAATATTACTTATTGAGAGGGAAATTTGGGTGAAAGGTAATGAGATGCACTACTTACCCTATCAGATTGGCAAAGACCTAAGTATTTGATTGTAACAACATCCTTGAGTCAGAGTTCTCTAGCTTTGAGAACTAGAGAACCAAATGTTGTCATGTATTGTTTGTGGGTGTGTAAACAGGTACAGCCATTATGGAGAGAAACATTGCAATAACCGTTAAAACTTTAAATGCCCATATCGTTCACCCAGCAGGTTTATTCCTAAGATTTTATCCAAAATATTTATAGGCACACATGTTCAATGAATTAAGTACTGGGATATTCAGGGCAGCATTCTCTGTAGTGGTGGGAAAACCCCAGGCATGAGGAGTGATGAGAAATGAACTGGAAAGGAGGGATGAAGTCTTACCTGAATCTCTATTTGAACTTGAATCCTTGGAAGTGCCGGAGCAGGGCAAATTATAACAAATTCTGTGTTTAGAAAAAATCCTCTTGCATTGCTTTGGGGTTGGATTGGGAGCAGACAGAGAATTAGTTACAGTTTCAGTGTGACTTAATCAGATATGATTTGGCAGGAACCCAGGTCGCACAGTAGTTACATGTTGGTTGCTAAGTAAAAGGTCAGAAGTTCAAACCCACCCGTGGCTCCATGGGAGAAACATGTGACAGTCTGCTTCCAAACATACTATAGCTCTGGAAACTGGGCGGCAGTTGTACTGTGTCCTACAGGGTTATAGAAATCAGAATCGACTTGATGACGATCCGTTAGATTCCTGATTTGGATTGAGCACTCTAATAAGAATCACTGTGTGTGTGGAGTGGTGATAGCCAAGGCTGAAATGGGTCTAGAGATCAGATGAAGAAGGAGCCCTGGTGGTAACAAGTCAACTTGTCAGACTGCCAACCAAAGTTCAAATCCACCCGCCACTCCTGGGACATAAGATGGGCAGTCTCTCCCGTGGAAGATGTGTGGCCTCTGAATCCAAAGTGGGTCACGATGAGTCAGAATGAACTTGACAATAGTGTGTTTTTCTGACATCAGTCTAAAGAGTTCAACTCCATCCCAAAGCCAAAGGCAACTCTTAGAGCAAGCCAGGAACCAAATCTTATTTGCCTTTTCAAAAGACCACTTTTATGGCAGTGCCAGGGAAAAAGCTAGAGAGAATAAAATCTAGAAGTAGGGAGACTGATTAATTGTCAAAATCAGAAAAAGAGATCATAGAGGTGAAAAGAAAGTGTAATCTCTATTTGGCAGGGGTGTTGTGTTTGGTTTTAATCTCAGTTCTGTAGTACAAATTGTCTGAGCTATGTGATTATAATCTAAACAGAAAGAAAAAAAAACCCCAACAAAAAACCCAACCACACACAACAAAGCAGCATATGTCCAAAAGCATCAGGGACTGGCAGGCGACACGTTCTCCTTCGGACGTGTCACTCCCCTGTGGTTGCCAGGCCAGCTCTGTCTGCCTGGATTGTGTATTCCACCGTCCACACTAGCTGTTCTCTCCTCCCAGGCCTCTCAAGCACTTCTCTGCCAAACCTCTCACAAGCATTTCAATGAATCGATCTGGGTGAAAGCAGAGATGTGTGGACTCCGAGTACCAGTCTGCAACAAAGCCATGGTGGGAAGCAGAGGGCATGAATTTCCACCTTGCCGTCGTATACACGAGCCTATATAGCAAGACAGAAGCCTTGTTAAAAAATTAATCAGTGAATGAATGCACTGACTAGGGTACTTTGAAAATTGCTGGATGGGTTACCTTTCTTTTATGTCCTTTTTGGTGTGAGACACAGGGAGTTCAGGTTTGTTTTCCATGCAGGGGGTAAGAACTTGGTTCCCAGACATTCACGTCTTGTTCAGCCAATGCCAACACTGGAGGCCGTGTGCCTCCATGCTGCTGAGTCATTCTCAGTGGTTCTGAGACTGACAGATGAGGAAGAAAGGTTTGGTTATGTTCTGAAAACCATCTGCTGTGGTCTACAGTTATTAGATGATATAGGGTCTTGTAGGGAGATAAGGAGCAGCACTGCCAGCGCAAAGGCACTCAGTTCAAATCCATGAGCTGCAGCATGAGGCAAGATGGGCCCTCTCCGCCCATGCACTGTACTGCCTTTGAAAACCTGCTGGAAGGCCAGCTATGCATTGGTTCCAACTCGATGGCACACAACAACAACAGGGCCTTGCAGTGTTTGTTTCTGTTGTGCTTGTGTTCACCGCAAGGTGGAGACTACTTCACAGCAGCGAGTGCTTCCTGGGTGGAAAAATAAATCACTAGAGTAAGACTGAGGGAGCACTAGTTCTATAGAGAAAGCCAGATCTGATGCTGTGGAATTCTGAGAAAACAGAAAATGCAAAGTGAATAATGTTTGTGGATTTTACTTTTTGAAGAAAAGATTAACGAGGCAAATTTGGAATATTTGACTAGAAAGGTCACGTTGCATGTTATATTCCTAGAGCAAACATAGCTCAGCTCACTGCCTTTGGGTCAGAACTGCCTCACAGCTGACCCTCCATTGGAGTTTCAGATGGAGACACTGCATGGGAGGAGCTTGTCCATCTTTCCCCAGGAGGCAGCTGGTGGGTTCAAACCACCTACCTTGGGGTGAGAAGCTCCTACCTTCTAGGCCACCAGGGCTCCTTGCTCTTGGTTCATAATCCCCTGAAAGAAAGAAAATGTGTTTCATCTGTGATGGTTGTTTTATGTCAACATTCTTTTTTTTTAAATTTTATTATTATTAATTTTAATGAAAATTTACAGAGACTGGTTTTCCATTCATTCATTGTTGCACTTTTCTCCCTGCTCATCCCTCCCTTCCAGTTCGTTCTTCTCTTTGAAATGTAAAAGAAAAATTATTTTGTTGTTATTCAATTTCTCTCCCCAAGCCCACTCCACTTTGCAGCCTTCATTCTGGACTTCTGTCATGACAATAATACCTAATCATAGATCCCTTTTAAACAGTTCTTTCTCTCATCTGTTTCAATGCAGTATTCATAATTTATCCCATCTTTCTCAGTCTCCACCCAACCTCTATGTCAGTCCCATTTTACAACAGTGGCCCTATGCAGTATTTTTCCTTCTGTGAGTAAGATATTTCACTCAGCATAATGTCCTGCAGGAAAACAAGGAACTCATGTTAACATTCTAAACTCCGTGAAGATGGAAACCGTGAGTGAAGTCACATTGTCATCAAGAGGCACCACCAGTCCTTGGAAAATACATGATCAGAAAAGCAGAGGGTCAGTGAACGAGAGGAAGCCACTCAAAGAAGAACTAACACAATGACCACCACAACAGGCTTGAGCCTGTTGGTCAACAACAGTGGAGATTGTGCAGATGAAGCAGTAATAGGGCAAGGTTTCTTTCTGATGTTTATAGGGTAGCTTCATAGCATACTGTCACCTTGAAGGCACCTAATAATAGAACAGTAACAACATTCAGTGGAAGATCTAGATTTAATCCCAAGCACTGACTCCATGCCCTCCTTTTGAACCAGGTGGTCTAAAACAATGATATCTATACACAATACCAAAGGCCATACATGATCCCAGATACTAATCTTCTTAATTCTATTTATTGGCTCCACAAATCCTCTAGGATTACTACCACAATCATTTGCACCTACTACTCAACTATCAGTAAATTTAGGTATAGCAATTCCACTATGAGCCTGTACCCTGCTTCTAGAATGCTGGGGCCCAGAAGTACAACTTTACCTGCAGCCTGATTCCCCAATTCTGTGCAGATGCCTTCTCGTTTGGCTTTCCAATGTCCCACAGGCAGTCAAGCTCCTGGTCAAGTGACTGTCTCATGAATCTCATGCTGAAGTATCAGTGATTCTAATCAATCTCTGTTTCATTCTTCATTTAGATGAAAAAAAAATAATATGCTTGGGCAAAGAAATGGCCTTTTGCTTAAAGAGAAGAAAACTTGGATTACGCAGATAATGCACAGAAAGGATCAGCTGATCATTGACAAGGGGCTCTAACCAACCCACTCTAACTGGCAATAGATGGCAGCAATAAAGGCATGATTAAAAACAGTGCTCCAACTATTTCAGAATATAAATGCACAGAGATAATGAAGATAGAACAGGACAGTAGCTTCTGCAGGAAGTTATGGCCATGTTAAGACTTAATTGGTTTTAGAGAAACTTACCAACTACTGCTTTGATGCCGTAACATTTCTTTGTGCTTTTTTCTCTTGGAATGAGAGAGACTGAGCTGTCCTGAGGCATGGCTCCCCACAGCCCCAAGTTAGACAGAAGGTTCTCCTCTAAGTGGGGAGCTTGACTGGTGACATGCTTGCCCAGCAGGTGGGTGGCAGAGTGGTCAAGCGGGGATGCACTTGGCTGGTCAGTGGGCTGGTGGGACCCCGTCACCATCTGGGGACTGGAAGAAGAATGTCATTGTCTCCGGGGTGTTTTCAGAGTCACAGGGCAGGACGCCTCTGATCTTCCACTGTCACGTTTGCACCTGGTAATATTTGTCAACCGAGGTCCTAAAGGCAATTGCTGTTAAAGGGCCTTTTTATAGTGGAAATGCAAAATACTGGAGTTGGCTGACAAGCTGCTTCAGAACTAAAAAAAGGACTGCATGGAGGTCTTGTTCTACGGAGAATATATTTTTGTTTGTCATTTCTTTCCTTTCGGTTGGCATCTATATGCCAATTATTTTTATAGGACGTCTGACCTTCTGTCAACAAATTTAACTGCATAAACAACTTTATGGTAGTAAAAAAAACCCCCACACACCCAAAGCACCATTATTTGCTTTCCTCCATCAGCTTGCTTTCTCAACAAAAACTACACCTTGTGCATAGCTGTGCTCAGTGCGCGTGTGTTTTATGTAGATAGTTCACAGCAATTTTTCTTTTCCAGGAATTGGAATAATTTACATTTAGTTTTGCACCATAGGTTTACTTGTTGTGGTTGTTGTTGTTGTGTGTTCTATTGACTTGGAACAGACCCATAGCTGACCCTCCAGTGGGTTTTCAGAGCAGTGAATCGCATGGGAGGAGATTGTCCATCCTTCTCCCGTGGAGCAGCTGGTGGATTAGAACCATGTGCCTTTGAGATTACCTGTAGGCCACCGAGCTCCCTCATAGATACACTGTTGTTGCTGTTGCTGAGGGGTGTGTACCACTGAGAAGGAAGCAGCCCACAGCTGACCCTCTGGGGGAGTTTTCAGAGGCAGTTATTCTCATGGAAGGAGATTGCCCATCCTTCTCCAGCCATAGATATACAGCTGCCATCAAATTGGTTTCAACACAGGAAAGCCTCCATCAGACCCACCAGCCTGCGAATCTTCAAGGGAAGAGATTGCCTTTCCTTTCTTCCTCTCAGTCGCTACTGGCTTCAAATCACAAACTAACTCGATACCGAATGTTCTCGATCTGCAGGACTCTGTAGAATTTCAGTATCCTTAAACTAGCAGCTAGTTAATGAGCAGGTGTTTTGAGTAAAAAGAACTTCTGTTCTGGGTCAGAACCATCATTCATTCACTCATTGTCATCAAGTTGAGACTGACTCATAGCTGACCCCTCAGCATGTTTTTGGAAGCTGTAAATGATGAGAGAAGAAATCCTCCATTTTCCTCCCACTGAGCAGTTGGTGGATTTGAACCACCAGAAAGACATAGCCTTTGAGTCTGCAGCAAAATCCCTACTATAGCTCACGCCGTCGAAGCTCCCTTGGAACTGAGAATTGTTATTACCTGCTGTGAAGTGGGAACTGACGCATAGCTGACCATCCAGTGCATTTTCAGAGGCTGTAAATTCTGCTAGAGGGGACGGCATGTCTTTCTGTCACAGAGCTGCAGATGGATTCAAACTACATACCTTTGTGTTGACAACACAGCTACTTACACTCAGCCACCAGAACTCGCTAGTAACAGTGAACTTAATCATGATTCTGAGATTATTAATTTTCATTTTAGCCTATTAAAATCAGCTTTAGAGTCTTCAGAGGAGGATGTAATATGGTTTCATTTGGCAAAATAAATTTATTTACATTGGATTTATCTTTTTGAAAAGTTATAAAGAATTTCAACCAGATAACAAATCTTGTAATATATTCTAACTGGTGATCTAAATGAAAAGGGGAGGGGGAGGTACTTACCTACATCAAATATTTATTATCTTAAAATAGTTTGTACAGCAAATTTGGCAAATGACTTGAAGTGAAGAAGGAACATGCAGTGATAAGCAATTTAATGAAGTGTGGTCATGTGGTTGTGGTTGATGATACCAGTTAATCAATAAAATCATCAGTTAGGTTGGATGAGTTCCAATGCTCAGTGACCTGATGTCTATAAATGTTTGAAATGAGTTTGTAATGGTTGAGCTGAAGTCCCTGTGGTGGACTCAAACTTCTAACCCAAGCATCTGGATTAGCGTCTGAGGACGTTTACTGCTGCTCAACCCACGGGTTCTGAGTCATCAGGACTGATGAACCCACGGCCACTGAGTTGTGACACTGATTCAGAGCAACCGGCCACCAGATGCCTCAGAATAAACCTTTACTGGAGGACATTGCCCAGCTTTCTCTTGCAGAGTGGCTGGTGGGCTTGAACCAACAGCCTTTCAGTTACCAGACTAATGCATGACGCACTCTGCCACCAGAGGACTTTTTCCATAAGCAAAGGAGGAAACAGCTTAAGAGAGGTTGGAACTTTTTATTATGCTTGAGGTGGACTGGAGACGGACAAAAAGATTAGCTGGAATTCCAGGCCCTAGAATTCCAGGAATTGAAAAGGCCAGCAGTGTGGTGGGGAAGGTGCATCAAACAAAAGAATGGAAATCACTAAAGGGAAGTATTGCGTCTTTACGATACATGTTTAACAGCTTCTGGCCTCGCTTTAGACTTGATGGAGAGGAGAGTGTTTTCAATTCAGTAAGAGGACAAGAAACTTCCTATAGATATTTTAGAGTTTACAATTCTAAGTTTTCAGTGTTAAGTAGTGCTGGTGGCACAGTGGTAAAAGTACTTGGTTGCTAATCTTAAAAGTCTACAATTTGTTGAAACAGATGAGGGAAAGAACTGTTTAAAAAAGATATATGCTTAAGTATTATTGTCAGGACAGGAGTCCAGAATGAAGGCTGCACAGTGGAATGGACTTGGGGTGGGGGGCGGATTGCATAACAATGAAAGAGTTGGTTTTTTGTTTGTTTTTAATTTACAAGGAGAAGAGTGAATTGGGGTAGAGGAGGAGCAGGAAGAAAAGTGCAACAGTGAATGAATGGAAACCTTACATCTCTGTAAACTTTCATTAAAATTAATGGAAAAAAATTAAGAAAGACACAAA
>NW_006399754.1:17930487-17942099 GCF_000299155.1 Elephantulus edwardii | reverse complement strand
ATTATATTATAATAATTATTATTCAGTTTAACCTATTTAGGTGGAACAGATAACATGGTGATGGACCAGTCCTTTTTGTATAATAACTCCTAGCTGAATGATTTTTTGAAATTCATACGTAAAAGGATTTATGCATATAATTGATATACAGAATATCCCATATTTACTGGTTCCTTTCATTGTCTTTGCTGGGTTGATTCCATAGTGAAAACTTTTTTTCCCTTACAAGAATCTTGTGATTATTTTAACAGAATACACCTGTCCAGAGAAACAGGCTCATTTGTCATAATTAATCTGCGTCAATAAGCCCGCTGGATTGTCTCATGAAAGAGATTGTTTTTATTAACACACAAAACAAATAAACACCCAGCAACATGTAGCCATTTTTCAGAACCTAAAATGAGAAAACACCTTTAGTATGAATAGACTGTAGTGAAACAATGTTTATCCTCTGTCCATATTGACAGATAATTAGGTCATTAAAATCTAGAGATGCAGTTATGTTGGTTATAAGATCTTTCTGTGACTGATGAAGATAGGCCCGGATTACCCAAGAGGGAAAAAATCAGCAACTTTTCTGAGTGCTCCTTCATGAACCCACACTGGTGTGTACATCACGTGCCCTCGGGTGTAGGTAAGGGCTGTGGCAAGGGGCCAGATCATTACCCCAGTGCTGCTCCTGGGTGCATCTACTGCCTCCATGCCAGAAGACCAGCAGGGCCTCGGGGTTTGGCTGAGAACATTCATTGAGATGTGTGTAAATTGATGCTGTTTACAAAGAGTCACATGCTTTAAAAGAATATGGCTCTCTGCTTCCCAAACAGTATGGTATCTTTATTATAAAAATCACCTAACTGAAAAGGCTTCTTTTCAGTTACTTGTTGTTGTTGTTGTTTGTGCCATCGAGTTACTTGCGACTCATAGCGACCCTATGTACAACAGCCCTAAACTCTGCTCTGTCCTGTGCCAATTGCACCGTCTCTGACACTCCCATCCCGATTACCCCAGTCACTGAATCAATTCACCTCATAGAGGGTCTTCCCCTCCTGCGCTGTCCCTCCACCCTCCCAAGCATGATGTCCCTCTCCAAGGACCTGTCCCTCCTTGCAACATGTCCAAAGTATGTCAGACGAAGCCTCAGAATCCTTGCCTCCAAGGAGCCACCCGGTTAAATCTGTTTTCCTAGCAGTCCATGGTACCCTCAATACTCTTCTCTAGCACCACAGCTCAAAGGCATCAATTCTCCTTCTATCCTCCTTGGTCATTGTCCAACTCTCTGATGCATAACAAGTGATAGCAAAGACCATGAAAATTACTTCTTACCTTGAAAAAAATTCATATTGATCTTTGCTTATCCATGATGATATAATCTGTGTAATAAAAAGAAAATTTGGGTATTTTTCTCACTAGCACTTTAAAATAGATATTCTTAAAAGTGCTTTACAAATGTTCGTGACATGAGTCCAGAACGAAGGGTGCATAGTGGAGTGGACCTGGGGGGAGGGATTGTAAAATAATGAAAACATTTTCCTTTTACTTTTCAAACAGAAGACTGTACTGGGGCTGGGAGGATTGGGCAGGGAGAAAAGTGCAACAATGAATGAATGAATGAAAATCCGAAGTGTCTGTAAATTTTCATTAAAATTAATAATAATTTAAAAAGGTGCTTCACATTAGTAAAAAGATTACATTTAGGAAATATGGTATATGTACAGTATAATTCTGACTATATGCTTTAAAAACATCATACATAGTGGGAAAATACCATAGAGCATATACAAACTGTTTAAAGTGTCCTTGTGGGAAGTGGAATTAGGTTTTTCTCTTCCCCACACACACCCTGTATTTTTTATAAATGTTTGATGTTGGGTTTAGGTACCGTTGAGTTGGGACTAACTAATAGCTGACCTTCCAGTGGGTTTTCAGAGGCAGTAAACTGCATGGAAGAAAATTGCTTTTCTTTCTCCTGTGGAGCAGCTGGTGGAGTCAAACCATCTGCCTTTGGGTTGGCAGCACAACTTTTTACCTTAAACATTTGATAGTAGGTAGTGATTATCTTTTTGCAAAAATAAAACATACGGAGATTGACTCTCAAGAGATTGAAAGTCTGAAATACATCATCTTCTTACAAAAAGTCTCGACTGTATTGTTCTAAAATGGTAGCCATTAAAAACAATTATTACTGAGGTATTTTTTTACATTGATCAAAAATTCAATTTCTCAATCGTACTAGTCATCTTTCAGGTTCCAGTGGACTAATCTCTAGAATGTTCTTTTTGAAAGTGTTGGTAGTGCATGGATTACTGAACTGTGTCCTAGACACCAAAGATAATGGTTAGACTAGTGTCAGTGACATGGACGGGCCATATTCTTTTCCCCCCATAGATATTTGTCATTACTTCTACCCAATTCCCTCGATAAACCTAATTAGCCTGTGGCCTATTGAGCTCAGAGATTTTTTTTCCACCGTCATTCCTCTAGTTTAGTGATGGAACAAGGATTAGAAAATCGAGCTATCCTCCCAGCCCCTCAAGACTTATTACTACCGTTGAGTCAACTACGAGTCAGTTACAGCTCCTGATGACTCGTCAACAGTTCTTGAACTCATATATCTTTACAGGAAGAAGCTGCCTCATCTTTCCTCCTCAGATGCTGGGGAAGAAAGATGCTGGTCAATTTGCACAACCAGCTCAACTTAGGAACCTGAGTCAGAGCTCTTCTCCCCATGTTACTTTTATTTACCATTCTTCTCCTAAAACGAAATTTTCTCTACCTACATACAAATGTCAATTCAATTAAAAATATTTCCATACTTTTTTTTAGTGTTTTCCTTGTGATAAGCTTCATAATAGACCACGAATATATAAAATCAAGTACAACACATGTCCCTATCCCCAAAAGGCTTAACATGCAAAAGTAGAAGCATAACGTAGCTGGAGTGGTGACTTGAAGGAGAAATGGGCATCTTCGTCCTGGGCGATATGGAAATGCTTTATGAAGATGCACTTGTCTGAGATGGATCTTTGTGCATTCACATTCCCAAACTGTGTCTTCTTCTCCAGTGTTTTCAGTCCTCCTCATCCTCCGGAAGACAAATCACACTCCATCCTTGTAATGCAGTTGTTCTCTGACTATTTATAGTTGTTCTCTCACTATTTTTCATTTCATGTGAATTACTTGGATGTCTCACTTCTCTTAATTTGCACTGGTTTTCTCCTTTTTCAGGCCAGATAAAATACATTTACAATAATTTCAAGTGTACAAATGGAATGAAAATAAAGTACTATATAAGTATTTATTTAGTCAATTCTTTTCTTTTCGAACTACACAAAAATAAGAACTTGGAACAAATAATTGTCTCCAGCCAGTTTCTTGGGGAATGTTTAAGGTCAGATCTGGTTAAGAACTTGGAGTTCAGTTTCCAAACACATCCCGTTTTTGTATTTTAACAGATGCGATGCTTCTGGTGGCTGAGAGATTGGAAGGACCATTCAACATTGAGTCCGTCATGGACCCGATAGACGTCAAGATTTCTGAAGCCATCATGAACATGCAGGAAAACAGCATGCAGGTGTCTGCAAAGGTATTTGCATTAGTCATGTGTCTACTAGTAAGAAAAGTAATGTAGCCGCAAAGTAACTCGATATGTCAGCTGGGATTATAAATTCTAATCCGTTGTCCATGGGCTTTTCCGGCTGCACCATAAATGTGCTACTTCAATAAAAATGCCTAACAAAATGGCATTGAGAAGTGAAGGAATCTTTTCATTCTCAGCTAGTCAATCAGGTAAAAATTATTGGCTGCTAAAGAATCTCAGAGTCCCAAGTATGTGGACTAATCCCTTACATTTGTGAGCAGTTTAGGGGGAATGCTTGTTTCAGGGCCTGGAATGTCCATGCCCCTGTTCTCCACCGGACTCCCTCTGTCTCGTAACCTCTAATTATATCTGCAGCTTTGCACACCAGGCAAATGTTCTATATGTTCAATGTAAATAATTAAACAGCCCATCCGACTTCCTTTCAAGATTATGGAGCAGCCTTCATTAATGACTCTTCAGGGGGAAAGGCTCCTTAGCATGAAGCCAATCACACGTTTTAAAAAAGAAAGAAAAGTAGTGCATTTTCATAAATCATATGAGATGCAGCTCCTGGGTTTGCAGCTGCAGATTCCAGGTGCAGTTTTTATTTGTCTCTGCCTGGCTGAAGACAAACAGGACCTGCCGTGAGCAGAACTGACAAGCTTGCAGTGGGTCTCCACCCTAGTCCTGCATCGGGCAGATGAAGGCACCATGGCCTTTTGTTCTTCCAGCTTCTCTGTGAGGAAACAGTGACCCTATAGTATTTGCCCTGTTTATCGAGTGACTGAGTGATTGCATTTTCAATGAAAGGCATCTGAACACCCTAAAATGCAATGTCAAGCACACAGTGACATGCTGAGCTTTCCTTTATTTTAAAATCTCTTTGTTGACAATCTTTACAAATCTCATCAAGGTGGAAGGGAAGGGGCAGTAAGCAGAAGTATCATAGCAGAAAGACGCTGTGGAGCCTTACAAGGTGGCCTTGGCAGTGTAGGAATCAAAGTAGATTTGAACTTCTGGGGAGGTGAATGGGAGAGAAGGAGATATCTTGGCTACAGAGTCATGCCGCAGCATAAAACTTCACAAGTGAGTGGCTTTAAAAATAGAATTAAGATCAAGAAACAGCAAAGTCTAAATCCAGGATGTGTCTCAGCACTGGGTAAAGAAGGGGCTTGCTGGTCAGTTTCAGCTTCTCTCACTCGCTCACTCATTGCCGTGGAGTCAGAAGGACTCATAGCTGGCCCTTCATTGAGTTTCTGAGGCTGTAAATGTCACAGGAAGGGAATGCCCATCTTTTTTCCTCAGAGCCACTGGTAGATTCGAACCACCAACAGACACATCTTCAGGTTAACAAAGGATCTGAAAACATCTCTAGTTTTTATCCCTAACCTTTTAGTTAACCTTTGGCCTCTAACCTTTGGTAACAACCTTTGAGTCGTCAACCCAACAGATCGGAAAGTGTCTGTATAAACAGATATGAGGTGGACTGGAGCACGGCTTTCTCGGTCCAGCTCTTTTCAGTATTCTCTGTGCACATATTCAAGTCAAGAAGGAGTACTTCTCAGGAGGCCGGGTGGACTCTGGATTATCAGAACGTGATGGACATATCTTTATGAAATGTGCACTTTTTTTTAGAGGCAGATGGAAGAAATATCAAAATCAAGAGTAGCAATATTACTGGACGTGTCACTGCGTACTCTGACATGAGGCGACACAGTAGGAAAAGTCATACAGCAGGACAAAACATACCAAATGAGCTCCCAACTAATGAAGAGGAAGTATGCGTCTGGCTTCCATGGCCTCACGGAAGGAAGCTGGCAGGGTCTCAGGAACCTGGAGAGAAGGGCCCCTCGGCTCTCAGCAGGCCAGCAGTCTGGTCTGGAAGGAGCAGCCGTGCCAAACCCAAGCCCGTTGCCGCTGCTGCGTTAACTGTGACTCCCAGCAGCACTAAGAGTTCAGCAGTCCCCTGGGATAGCACTGGCCCACGGAGTTCCCAAGGCTGCAGCTTGTAAGGAAGCCCCCTGTCCTGTCTTTCTCCTGCAAAGCAGTCAGCACCACCTTTTGGTGGTGGCCTTCACTGGGAGCTGAGTTGTTGACCCAAAGGCCACACCTTTCTAGTGGTTCGAATCCCTGGCAGCTCGTCAAAGGCCTCCTTCTGTGTGATTTACAGCCCCAGACGTTACTGGAGAGGTAGCGAGGAGATGAGTCTGGTTCATAATCAAGTGCCCAACCACTGCACCACCTGGGCTCTACAAGGATCCAAACCAGACTTTTTAAATTTTTTTTTATTTTTTCTTTCTCTTTTTCTTTTTTTATTAATGATTTTAATGCAACATGTATATTTTTTACAGCGTATTCTTTCCATTTAATTTTCTCCCATTCATTGTTGCACAATTTTTCCTCCCTGCCCACCCTTCCCCATAGTTCATTTTTCTCTTTGAAAAAAATTTTTTTCCTTATTATAAAAGCTGCCCCCCAAGTCCACACAGTCCACTTTACTATGCATTTCTCTTTCTCTAATCCTGTCATTTGTTCAATAGTTGGAAACTCCACAAATTTAGTAGGAGGTGCCATGAGGTTGCTGTTCTGAAAAGAGGCTTTATTTCACCCAAGAAGTGGACCTTTCTTTAAGTTTCTATTTTATTTTTTTTTTGTCACTTTTTATATAAGCCACAGCCATGAACTTGAATATAAACTCTGCATCCTGGCTCAAGACTGGGTGATTGGCTTTTTCCCTTGTCAGAGGACCCTGAGTCATTGCTCGTGAAAGTCTCATCAAAGGTGACCTCTTGGTTTCCAGACTCAGGCTGGAGTATCTGCATAGCCAGAAACGTAGTTAGCCTTTCACATGCTTCAGGGGAGCCCAGAAGCTACTTCCTAATTGGGGGCCAGACATCCTGAGAGTTGTAGAGCTAAGAAATGAAATGACTTTCACTCCGGGATATGATTGGCAACCTCTCCTTGGAAAAGCGTTTATCTTGTTAAAGCCGTGAAAGCTGATGGAAGTCATTCCCGGAGCCTCTTTCAGAAAAGCAACAGTGTTAATAGCCGCCAACTGATATTTGTTGAGTGCTTGCTGCCACGCCAGCTTTACATGGGTTTTATTAAGTAGCATTTGTCAGGGTCTTTGCGATGGGATAGCGTTTTGCTGATAAGGGGAGCAAAGATTAGGACGGTAACTGGTGCAGGTCTCCTGGTGTGGGAAGGATGAAGGGGTTTAAAGCTAATCTCGGCTCAGGGAGGACTCCAAGGCCCACAGAGCCTCTCAGGCCAAGAACTGGGCTGAGCGAATATTTACTTACCTGATCAACCGTGTGTTGCGTTCCTAACCCAAAGGCTGAGCATGTCCAGTGGTTCGAATCCACATGTGGATCTTAAGTAAAAAGATGGGGAGCGCTGGTGGCCTAGTTGTGAAGCTGCACTGAAATCCCAAAGGCATGTGGTTCAAATCCACCAGCTGCTGCACAGGAGAAAGATGGGCCGTCTCCTCTTGTGCAATTGACTGGCTCTGAAAACCCAGTGGGGGGTCAGCTGTGGGTTGGTTCCAGCTCAACAACACACAACAACAATGAGGTAGAAAGATGAGCAGTATTCTTCTAGCAAAGTCACAGCCTCGTAAACTTATGCATCAGAACTGGACAATAAGTGAGTTGAGATCAAGACGTAATAGAAAGTTTGGTTGTCTTCAGTGAAGCCTGTGTGGGAAGCCATGGAAACCGGCTGGCAGCTGGCGTCAGGTCGCCTGTGACTTAATATTACCGGAATCACCAGGGAAAGGACCTCTGTCTAATCCTGTCCTAAATGGGACTCCTGTAGTCCACAGGATTTGCCTGGGCTTATGTGGGATCTCCAGTGGCTTAGTGGTATGGAGCTACGCTGCCAGCCCAGGGGCACAAGTTCACGTCCCCTCGCATCCACCAGCAGCCCCGCAGGAGAAAGATGGGAAGTCTCTTCCTGCATGAGTTACTGTCTCCGATAACCCTGCGGGAACGTCAGCGGCGATTCGGTTCCAACTTAATGGTCCATAGCGTCATCTGTGAGGAGGAAGATAGCCAGGCCTTTCTTTCTATTTTGTCTTTGCCTGAAAGCTCTGCAGCCCCCAGCCTCTGCTAAGACACAAGTGGTGGCTGTGACAGAGCGGCTCAGCCAGGAATCACAGGCAGTTAGTTCTCCAGAGTGGAAGGTGCCCGTTCCGCCTTGGAACCGCGAGGTGGGGCGAAGCCAGGAACACCCAAGCTTCCTCGGATTTCACAGGCATGCCTTTAAAACTAGCCTGGGGTCATTCCCTCTGTGCTGGGTGCTAATTAAATATTTATCTTATCCAGTCTGTTCACATATTGCTTTAGTAATTTGCTGAATTTTAAGAATATAAAGTGTAATTCTTTGTCTGTTTCTCCTGTATCTGAAGGTATAACATGCACATACCACAGTTTCAGATGCAAACCGCTCACCCCTAATGCCCTAATTCTCAGCTAGTCTGTAGAAAGAACAGCTAGCGAATCTTTTGCCATCTAACAGTTGAGATCATGAATTAGTGGCATTAGGGTGGCATCCGGTTCCTAAATAACACGCTTCTGGAAACTGTGAACTTTGATAAATGTCGATAGTCGTGGAAGGGCTTCAGGTCTTTTGGTTATAGAATCACTGAGTTGTGCTCGACTCGAAGGCAGTCAACAACGATGACAGACTAATAAAAAGATCTGGTCTCACCAAGAATATCAATTCTCCAGTCAGATCTGTTCTTAGAGGAATTTTCAGATTCTCTTGTTTGCTCTTTGACTTACAGGTTGAAACAAGTATCATTGAGGTTCCCCTTTGAAAACTCTTATCAGTTCTAAAATTATAATATTTCAGTTATAGCACCACAGGGCTCTAAATATACCCTTTACAAAATATATGTGCATGAGTGTTGGGTTTTTTAATTTTTTTACTTAGGAGATAAACATATTAAAACTTACCTTGTTTCCCTTGTGGACAAAGAATCATCTAGGAGAGTCACAATCCTCATGGCTGCCCTTGGCTGAGCACGGTCTATGTTCATCGAACAAATACTCTGCCGTGTGCCTGGCATGAGGAAGACAGCTGGCAGCAGAGCAGAGTTTCTGCTTTCAGGTCAATCTTTTCTGAATGCCTTGCAGATGTATTGGAAATCTTCTCTGCAAGCTGCTAAAGTAAGCTTCTGTTTCCTTTCTATATAAGCAAGGGAATTTTAGAGATTAAATACAGAAACACCTTGCATTCCTTCTCTTTACTTTTTTTATTTTTAAACAAACCCGATGTCTATAGCAGCCCTGTGTTGTATGAGGCTGTTGGCACCATTTTTTCCAATGGCACGTGCTCAGTCCTATTTCTGTCACAGTCTGATAACTCATAATATTCCAAACTTTTTCATACTTTTATTGCACACTTAGTAGGGTTTGTACTATCATGACTATGACAGTAGTTCACCATTGTATTATAATGAGGAGGGGTTTTTTTTTGCGATTTCACACTATTTACTACTAGGAGAACCCTCAGCAAGCTGTATTGGCATGGTGACTGTGGCACCAGGCTCCAACGTGTCAGGGGTGGCGAGGATAGGACAGGGTGCAGACCCGTTGATCATAGGCTTGCTAGAAGTTGACTGGATGGCACTGACAAACAACAACAACAAATACTACTACTGCTCCTCAACATCGCCCCTCTGGAGTGAACCCGTATCTCACCCTCTAATGTGTGCGTGGAAGCTGTAATTACGTGGGAGGACATGTCTCATCTTCCCCCCAGGGTGTGGCTGCTGGATTCGAAAGTCCAGGGAGAGGTTGTCTTTAGGTTACCAGTGTAGCAACTCACTATGGACTGTGCCATCACAGGTCCCCCCACACTTGTTGTTGTTATGTGCTGTTGAGTCACCTGTGACTCATAGCAACCCTATGTACAACAGCCCTAAACTCTGCTCATCCTGGGCCAGTCTTACTGTCTCCAACACACCCATCCTGATTACCCCACTCACTGAATCAATCCATCTCATCGACGGTCTTCCCCTCCCGTGCTGTCCCTGCACCCTCCCAAGCATGATGTCCCTCTCCAAGGACATGTCCCTCTTTGCAACATGTCCAAAGTGTGTCAGACAAAGCCTCAGAATCCTTGCCTCCAAGGAGCAGCGTAGTTTCACCCTCTCTGGGACAAACCTGTTCATCCTCTCAGCAGTCCATGGTACATTCAATACTCTTCTCCAACATCACAGCTCAAAGGAATTAATTCTCCTTCTATCATCCCGAGACGTTGTCCAGCTCTCTGACACATAGCAAATAATTACAAAGACCATGGCCTGTATCAGATGCACCTTAGTCTACAGACTGACATCGTTGCTCTTCAGTAATTAACATATTTAACGGACCACAAAACAAAACATAAAACCAATCCTTAAAACTAAAACATCAAGACCATTGCCTCGGAGTTTATTTTTATTCCTAGAAACCTTAAATTAATTTTCTAAGTCTGTAAATCCCTAAGAGAGTCAGCGGCCTCGTCTTCCTCCAGGAAGTAGCTGGATATCTGCCTTTAGGTTGGCAACACAGCACTAGGTGACCAAGGCTCCTTTAGTAGATGGTAGAATGTTGTTGTTGTTGTTGTTGTAGTTGTGATGTGCCCTTGAGTCTACAATTACTCATAATGACCCTGAGTATAATAGCTCTGGACTCTGACCTGTCCTGAGCCAGTCTCAGTGTCTCCAAAACACCTACGCCCATTAATCCAGTCACCATGCTAATCCATCTCATCTGGAATCTTTCTCTCCTGCATTGTCACTCCACCCTTCCGAGCATGATGTCCTTCATTTAGGACTGATGTCTCCTGGCCACATGCCCAAAGTATGTGAGAGACAGCTTCAAAATCCTAGCCTCCAAGGATCAGCCTGTGTTTACCATGTCCAAACAGACCTCTTTGTTTTCTTGGCAGTTCATGATGTGTTCAATATGCTTCTCTAGTACCACAACGCAAAGGCATTGATTCTTCTTCTGTCATCCTTAGTCTTTGTCCAGCTCTCTGATGAATAACAAGTAATTGTGAAGACCATAGCCTTAGCAGGCAGACCTTATTCTCTTGTGTGGACATAACTCTGTGTGTGTGTGTGTGTGTGTGTGTGTGTGTGTGTGTGTGTGTGTGCGCGCGCGCGCTGTCAAATTGGATCTGACTGGTACAGGAGGAGATTGTCCCTCCTTCTCCAGCAGAACATCTGGTGGATTCGAACTGCACACCTCTGTAATTGCAGTGCCACTTCTTGCCACTAGGCCACCAGAGTTCCTGTGAACATAACTTTTATATGCACTGAGAATTCAAGCGTTAGTGTGAATCACATTATTTTTGTAATTTTTATTTTCTATTGGTTTGCATACAAAGTTAATATACATTTTTCCACACTATCCTTCATTCACATTGTGTTTCCTACAATCATTTCTGTTCATTATTTTTTATAAAATTAATCAACATTGAACTATGCCCACCGTTACCCTGTCTTTCAGATCCCCCTGGATCTTTCCAATTACCTTTACCCCCCCCCCCAAAGTGTGCAACCTTATGATATCCTCCCTGCCCTTCCTCACTATTCTGCTACCACCCCTTCACCCCTTGGATCCCCATAGATGTTTTACTAGTTATCCTTCTGTTTTTACAGTAATGGTCTGATGAGTATTTGTCCTTATGTGCCTGAGTTATTTCACTCAGCATAATGCCTATTCCAACTTGTAAATGTACCACAATTTCTCAGTCATTCGATTTTCATTGAACGTTTGGGCTATTTCCATGTTTTCCTGATTGTAGGTAATGCTGTTATGAACATTGGTGTGCAAATCTGTTTACGTCTCAGTTCTCATTTTCTTGGAGTATTATATTCCTAGCTACATGTGTTCTGTTGAAAGGGCAACTGAGGTTGAGCTTTCAAGTATGGAAGTACAAAGGAGGAGGAACAGTTGTAAGCAGACACTAGTGATTGGAACATGGAATGTGAGAACCATGAATGTAGGAAAATTAGATATTGTTAAGGAAGAAATGGAAC
>NW_006399754.1:17885049-17927853 GCF_000299155.1 Elephantulus edwardii | reverse complement strand
AACAACAACAACAACAACATATTCCTAGCTGGGTCAGATGGAATTTCTATGTTCAGCTTTTTGAGGAAATGAGCCAACTTTATTGAGGTATTAGCTTTATTGCTGTGACCTGGGCTCAAACCTGCAGCATCTCCAAAGCATGCAATTAGTCTTAGATCTTAAGAGTAAGGAATGGCAGAGTTACGACTGTAGCCCCGAACCATCTGGCTCCGAAGGAAAAGATCTTCCCACCGTGCCATACTGTTTCTCAGTAGCTTCCCTCCATAAGCAGATAGACTTCACCAGGGAACAAACTAGCCCTAGAAAGGAGAGAAAATGCTGAGAAACACAAGTTGTTAGGTATTCAAGCCACAGCCAAGTTTATTACATTCACCAGTTTTGCAATCATCATCAAAGACCCTCAGATATCCGCCAAATCAAAGGAGCTCAGAACTCTGCAGCGTGCAGAATGCCCCAAGGAAAAGGCGCGGAAATGTGCTGACTCTCCACGCCTGAATTTCAGATGGGTTGATAATCTCTTTCCTATCTTTTGGGGAAGATGAAATTTATCTCACTAGATATAATTTAGCTATATTAGGAATAATTTCAAAGCTAATCCAGGGAAAGATTGGTTTGTCAGTTATAATCGAAATTAAGAAGGAAGACTTATTAAGTTCCAATTGAAACCATCCATTCAGTTAATGCTCATTATGGAGAAGGGTGGAACCCATTATGGAGGAGGAGGCCAGGCATCAGGTGCTTAATTCTCTCCAGACAATCCTTCTTGAATCCACAGCCAGAATGAAATGGGGCAAACCTAAAGGGAACAGAAAAGAGTATTTCCTGTCTCTGATTTCACTCCCTCTTGCCATGGAGGCAGGACCAGCTCATAACTGATCCTCCAGCAGGTTTTCAGGAGGCTGAAAATTGCACAGGAATTGATTGCCTTTCCTTCTAAATGCCAGAGAGACAGGCACTTTCAGTTAATGCAATTCCCAAAGGACTAGGCCACAAGTCATAACTAGGGGGGCCCAGCTTCCTCCTCTGTAGAATGGAGGATTCGTCGAAAGGCCCTGCCACCAGCTCTAGCATTTCACAGGTTTATGACCCTTTTATAAACCATGCTTTCTCATTCTACAAGTTTCATTTTCTTGCATCTAGATCTTTCTCTTTTATTAGGATCTTCTCCTTTTTAAATTATTCCCTCCCTCCCTTACTCACTCATTGTTGTGGCTCTAGAGCTGATCAGAGGTGACCTTCCAGTGGATGTCCAAGGCTATAAATCTCACAGAGTGTATTTTTCCCCCCTCTGAGTAGCTGTTAGATTCAAACTGCTTGTCTTTGAGTTCACAGTGCAGCTCCTTATGCATTAAGTCACTAATCCTTTGTTGTTGTTGTTATTGTTATTGTTGCTTCTGCTGCTGCTGTTGTTTTCTGCCACTGATTTGGAACTGACCCATAGCTGACACTCCAACGGGTTTTCAGAGGCCGTTAATAGTGTGGGAATAGATTGCCCATCCTTCTCCTGTGGAACAGCTGGTGGATTCGAATTGTGAGCCTTTGGGATTGCAGGCAGCTTCTTGCCACGAGGCGATCCGAGCTCCCTGAACTGGTTGTTGTTGTGCACCTGAGAGTCAGAATCAATCCACAGCTGAGCCTCTGGAGAGTTTTCAGAAGCAGTAATCTCAAGGGAGGAGATTGCCCATAATTCTCCCACAGAGCAACTAGTGATCTCGAACCATGGGCCTTTGAGATTGTAGCATAGTCTTGTCACTAGGCCACTAGTGCTTTCCTGACTATACTGTTTATTAAACTTCATATTTGGTTCTTTCTTTAGTTTTGTTTTTTTAAATGAAAATTCTAAAATAGAAATACTTTCACATTCAAATTTTTTTTCTTACTTTGTTCAAATTTTGATGTTTACATTCTTCTTATTGGCTCTCCTGTACACATTACATCACTGAATTTTAAAAAGAATTCATGAGATAGTTTTGGCTGTAGGTTTAAAGATTGCCTCAGGGCAACAATTTTGGGAGTTCATCCAGCCTCTCTCACTCTAGAAAATCTGGAGTCTATAAGAATTTCAAGTTGTGTTCTGCATTTTCTTCCTTTTGATAAGAATTGTTCTATATCAATCACTTGCTTGTAGCATCATTTAAACATGGCCATATTTTCAGACACAATGTACAAGAATAGCAAATTAAAACACCCTTTTCATAAAGAGAAATTAAGGTTTGAGGGGAAAAATTATGAGGCATTTCTAGAAAAGTAGTTTTCACTTTCTTTCCATATAAAATAGATCTTTTTAAAAATTATTTTGCTTTTTATGATAAAGGGAAATTCTTAATTATCTCTCATCTTTGGAGACTTAAGACTTTTTTTTCTTTCCATTTCGCTTCAGAGAAAAGGATGAGAAGATTACATTTAATGTCGCTACTCAAGAGCAAGTGATTGATACAGAAAAATTCTGATCAAAAGGGAGAAAATGCAGAGCACAATTTGAAATTCTTATAGACTACAGATTTTCTAGAGTGAGAGAAGCTGGATGAACTTCCAAAATTGTTGCCCTGAGGCAATCTTTAAACCTGAAACCAAAAATACCTCCTGAATTCTTTTTAAAATTCAGTGACAGCTTAGTTTAACCAAGAAAAATTAAGTTCTGCGCAGGCATGATAGTCTTGTGAACTATTTATTTGAGATCACATTGAGAACAGCTACTTGAAAGATTAGATAGGAACCTTAACAGGCTGTGAATTTGTGTTACTGTGGGAGAAACAGACCAGAAAAGGAGACTGAAAATTGTTGCACAATTTGAGAAATGTAACCAGTGCACTTAAGATGTACAAATAGAAACTGCTGAATTGGATGTGAGGGTGATCTGGCTGTGACATTAGTCACAACATTGATCGCCAGAGTTGATCTGGCTGGCTAGCCGGGTGCCCTCTTTCCTCCCTCACCGATCCATGTGTATCCCTCCCAAAGCTGCACGCTCGGTTGAAGAAGACAGCCATCCCTTACAGAAGGAAGACTGTCCTTCCGTCAAGGATGTATGAGAAGCTGCATTCCCCCGCTAGAACCTCCAAGCAAGCGCCCAAGAAACTGCTGAATTGGTTCATGTTTTATGTATCTATTCTTAACAACAATAGTAACAAGACAAATGAAATAGTATACATCCTTCTTGATAGGTGGCATCAAGTTGTCTATGCCTCCCAGTGACCCCAGGGACAACAGATTGGAACCCTACTGTCCGATGCCATCCTCCCAGCTCTGATGGGCTCAGGCCATTCTTGAAGTCGCTGTGTCAATCCATCTCACTGAGGGGCTTCATCGTTTTTTTGGGCTGACCCACTACTTTTTCGAGCATACTGTCCTTCTCCAAGAGCATCCTATAAAATATAGAGCTCAGGTAACCTGTGAAAAGTTAAAAAAAAACCAAGGTGGTTGAAAATCCTTATTGCTTTAAATATTGAGCATGTTCTTAGAAACAATGAAAGCCATTTTCTCCATGCTTGGGGTGGAAAAAGAAAACCCACCAAACCCTTCTAATCATCCCCCACCCGGAGGAGGAGAATTCCTTCCATAGACGATGTTTCCCACAGGCCGTGGATTATCATGGTAGGACAATCCCGTGTCTCCGCTCAATCCCATCACTCCCTTTCCCCTGATCCTTTGCTCCCAGCACTTCTCTTGTACTTGGAGGCTGTAATCCCATTTCATCTCATTAGTTATTGTTTAACCAGCCTATATTTAAGTTAATGAAGGAACTAACTGCGTATAACAGCAAGCTGTTTGCCAGAAACATTCTTTTAATTTTTAATTAATATTTTTATCATCATATACATTGAGTTTCATGCATGTGCATTGCCTTTTATACAATCTTGCCTGTACATTGTTTTCATTCATGCATATTGTGGGGGTTTTTATCGTACAGTCATTTTACTAATTACTATGTTCATGAAACCATGCAAGCCAGCTACTTCATGCCTCGTGCCCTTATAACTTCCCCCTTCCAGACAGCCAATTTCACATTAAAATCAAACCTTATCACACCGGGACTCTGAGGGAATAAGCATGTCCCTTTTTATGCCAAAAGTATTTAAATTAAATATGTCTAAGTTTCTATTGGACAGAAGATTGCTATAAAGCAGCAATCTTTGGCACCTAGTGACCACAGCAGCTGTGATTAGGAAGTCCTGGTTAAACAGTGTTTAAAGTGGTTTTCTTCCTGTCAGAATGTTAGCCGTGTGAACCCATCAACCACTTCATGAGAGAATAATGTAGCCATCTGCGTCCAGCTCTCACTCACTGCCGGTTAGTCAGGACCCCTCATAGCCGACCCACCAGCTGGTGTCCTGAAGCTGTAGTCATATGGGACGTGACGGTTGATCTTCCTCCTGTGCAGTTGCTGTCAGATTTGAACTCTCAGAGAAGTGGCACGTTAGGGTTAAAAGCACAACTCTCTACTTCCTAGGCTACTCTTACTACAGCGCCTTCTGTAAGATTACAGCCTCAGAAGCGCTCTGGGATGCTTCTGCTAGTCAGAATTCACGTGGTGAGCAGTGCCATCTTCATTTCACTGATATCATGCCTTTGCTTTTGTCACAATCCACTCCATTCGTCACGCTGCATCTGAGAGACATCAATGAAATGAAATCTGTTCTGGATGCACCTGAACAGTGGTGTTGGAGAAAAGTACCGAATGGCCCATGGGCGGCTAAGAGAACAAGCAAATGTGTCTTGGAGGAAGCACGCCCAGGGTACTCCTTGAGGCAAGGCTGGGGACACTGTGTCTCATATTTGGGGCATGTTTTTAAGAGAAGATGGTCCTTGGAGAAGGATGTCATGCTTGGAAAGTTGGAGAGCCAGTGAAAAGAGAGGAAGGCCCTCAATGAGATGCACTGGTACAGTGACTGCCACAATGACCTCAAGCATGTCTGAGATGATGGGTGGTGAGAATGACCCAGGCCAAGGTTCAGTAAGGACACGGACAGGACAGCAAAGGTTCAGATCCATTGTTTATGTAGTTGCTATGAATTGGAAGCAACTCAACAGACTCTAACAACATGTTTCTTTGGTTGCTTCTTGAAACTAGGATAAAGCCCAGACCCAGCTCTGTATGGTTTGATCCCTGACCTTCCTCTGAATGACCACTTACCTCACTTTAAATGTAGTTAAGCAAATCTGTACTGGCCGTCAGTTATGTAGTGTACCACAGGCTGTGGGGCAAAAAGTGAAAAAGACCAATTGTGCTTGAGTCCTAATAGGACTTATAGGGAAGATACACTATGTGTACCAGATGTGCAGAAAGGTCTTTGTCCTGTAATACCTGGAAGCCTGTCTCTTATCTCCCGGATTTTTGCATATTCTATTCCCTTAGCCTGGAATACTGTTCCTATCTTCTCTGTCTCCCACCCCAAACATACACTATTTATCTATTCCTTCAGGGTCCAGTAAGATCTAGAGGCATGCTGGTGAATGTTTTAAGAACTAGCTCTCTAGAGGGGGGAATAAAAGAGCAGATTGTTCTTGTTCATTTCTGAGGTGTAAATACTCCCACCACAGTCAATTTCAAGCAGCCAACACAATGTTACTTGTCTTCATTTGCTAGTAACAAAATGTAACACAAAGGGGAGATTCTCAAGAACAGACACTTGTTTTCTCACAGTTCAGGAGTCCAAAAATCTAAATCCAGGACTTCAACTGTGACAAATCCTCCTGTGGATTCTCCCTTAGTTTCTAGTGTCTGTTGGCAATCCACGCTGTTCCTTTGTTCACGGCTGGTTCCTCATGCACATGGCAGCTGTCTCTCCCTGAGTGAATCTCTGTTCTGCTCTTTTTATACAATACCATTCAGTGATTGGCTTAACTTCAATATATACTGCTGCTTAGTAGTCAAACTCATTCATTGCCATCGAGTCAAACTAGACTCATTGCTGACCTTCCAACAGGTTTTCAGAGTCTTGTCTTGTACATCACACAGGAGGAGACTGACTCTCCCACACGGCCACTGGGGGATTTGAACCACCAGATAGACACTATCTTCAGAGGTCCCAGTTAATAGAGGAGGAGGAGGGCGAGGAGGAGGAGGGTGAGGAGGAGGAGGAAGAGGAGGAAGAGGAGTTGTTGTTATGTACTGTTGAGCTCCAGCCAGCTCATAGCTGACCCTTCAGCAAGTTTCAGAGGCTACTGTAAATCATAGGGGGATAGATTGTTCATCTTGAATTGGAGCTTCCTCTCTTTGGGTTGACAACACAGCTCTTCCCCCTCTAGGCCACCTCAGTGTATAATATTTGTACCTTATAAATGAATAAAACTGATGTCAGTAACTTCTAGAAAATGGATAAGAATCAAATGTGATAACATCATTTTAAAATTCTAATATTTTAAATTTGTTATGTCTTGATATTGAGTATGTCCTACCTTTGGTTGTAATGTAATTTAAATAGTTGAAAGCTTGTGTAATATAATTATTAAGCATCACTGCAGGGAAACTGGCAGAATCCCTGAGAGGTTAACACTGTTTCTCATGAAATCCAGAGAGCTTCCCCCAACTCAGCACTGCCACCCTGGGAAGTTACTCTGACTCTGCAATCCAGGTTAGGTGCCCCTGGGGGGCTCCCCGACATTTAACACATTCCACTGTAATTGCCCGATTTCTTGTTAGTACTTTCAGGAGAGTTGAAGGGACATTTCCAACTGGCATATCCATAGCACTAATCACAATGTCTGTTCACAGTGACACTCAAGCACTACTTGCTGAATGCTAGGCTGAATGAATGGTGGGGCCAGGCTGACGAAATTTATATATATAAAATTTATGACACATTTATGTATATTCTACAAAGTGATACATAAAGACAGCTTTAAACCTTATCAATAAAGAGCAGATGGGGAAAAAAAAAGTTAGCTAAGCCAAGATTAGCATTCTTTTGCTTTCTGTACCTAAAAATAGGCCTTGTCCAGCTCCTGTGACGACTCCCTGCTCACCACCGGGGAGCTAACATCAAGTGTTCTGATGTTTAAGGAGTGCAAACTCTTCACAGAAGAATCCGCTTCTCAAGCAAAAGGAAAGAATTCCGTTTTCTTGGAGAAAAAAAAGACTTGAAGAAGCATGCAATCCATCAGGCCGATGTGCTGGAACCACGCTGCGTGACCACCAGAAGTAAATCTGTAAAGCCTTAAACCGGACACGGTAGCGGGCTTTCTAGAATGGAAGCTGGTATCCAGCAGCCAAAACCCAAACTGATGGCTTCCTGATTCAGGCGGGCCCCAGACTCCTCCCTACCGAACCTCGGGCCTGGCCAGGGCCTCAGAGTTTACCAGAGAGCTTGGCGCAGGCACCACTGTCATCAATCCTGAAGGAAAGAAAAGCATGAATCAGGGAGCAAAGAAAAAGGGTTGCAACTGAAGCAGAAAGGAGGGCAAGAGGGAAAGAAAGGAAAGATGTGAAGCAATAATGAGTCAGTAAGTTCCTGAGGCATAAAGGGTGACAATCTGGTGGGCTTTTGGGTATATTTTTTTCTGCGTAGAAGCCGTTCAAACAAAAGAACAAAGTAATGGGGGTGTGGAAATGATTTTAAAAATGATTGTGAGATGAGTATAATGACTTTCTAGCTAAATAAAGAAACTGTTCTTAAAGTTTGCATTCAGGGAGACACCTCTGGGAATTAGGATACTGGTAGAAAGTGGGAGATGTTTGAAATGAGGCTCCGGGCACCAGCATAATTTCATGTGATGTTAAAGCAGTTCTACTCGCTTCTAAGGAGCCTCGGTAATGTCATGGGTTGGTGGTTCAGACTCACCAGCTATTCCATGATGGACAGATGTAGCAGGTTTCTCCCTCCTGTAAAGATTTGCTGCCTTGGAGTTTCCGTGAGGCAGGACTCTATACTCTAGGGAAACTGCACCAGGATTGATTTGGGGTTCTTGTGGTGGCCTAGTGGTAAGAAGCTGTGCTGCAATCCCAAAAGGCAGGCAGGCAGGCTGAATCCCCCAGCTGCTCTTCTAAAGGAGGGGAGACCATCTCCTCCCTGCAAATAGCTGCCTCCAGAAACCAGGTAAGATTGAAATTCTTAACAGTTACAGCTTGCTCGGCTCCACAATCAACACTCTTGGCACCAGCAGTCAGGAAATCAAAAGATGAATTGCATGAGGTGAATCTGCTGTCAGGGAGGGACCTTTTCAGAGTATGGAGAAGCAACGATGTCAGTCTAGAGACTAAGGTGCACCTGATCCAGTTCATGGTCTTCACAGTTACTTGCTATGCATCAGAGAGCTGGACAGTGACTAAGGATGACAGAAGAAGAATTGATGCCGTTGATCTGTGGTGCTGGAGAAGAGTCTTCAACATACCATGGACTGCCAAGAAAGCAAATAGATCTGTCTTGGAGAGGGTGAAACCAAGTTTCTCCTTGAAAGCTGGGATTTTGAAGCTCTGTTTCACTTATTTGGGAACATTGCCAGGAGAGACCAATGCTGGGAGAAGGACATCATGCTCAGAAGGGTGGAGAGACAGCACAAGAGAGGAAGACCCTGGATGAGATGGATTGATAGAGTAACTAGAGCAATGGGGGTAGGTATGTCAGAATCAGTGAGACTGGCTTAGGACAGCGGTGGCTTCAGAGCTGTTGGACACAGAGTTGCTATGAGTCACAGGCAACTAGATGGTATAAAACTACCACCACCACCTTAATGAAATATTTTCAGAAGTGTTGCCCGTGGTAAGTGGGCATCCCCTGCACACACACTCCAGCTGCCGCTTGCACTTTGAGAAGCTCTTCATGAGCTCAGAGCGCCGGGCGCTGAGAGCACATGAGGATGGAGTGTAAACCCCTTCACAGGTAGGAGCAGCTTGATACCACCGTGTCAGCAAGGAAATCAGGACAGGGAGACCTTGTGAACTGGCCAGTTCTGTCTTTGGCTCAAGAAATAGCTGTCCCCTGAGATTCAAAGCCAAAAATATCTCCCAGAAAATATGGCTCCTCGCTCCCCTCCTGGCTAGACCCGGAGTCATCCTTAACTGCTGCATGAGACCTGTCTTCCACTCCCTGTCTGGTTGATGGAGCACAGTGGCTCTCCAACACCACGGGATCCAGGGGCAGGATTTTGTTGTTCCAACTCCTAGTTGTCAGTTTGAAGGAAGTTGGTGACTTGGCAGTGTTTTCATTCAGCACAGCTCATTGAGTAAGGGACTATCAAATGACTTTGCTCTGCATGCAGGTTAAACCCTCAGTCAGGTCCACCTCAGAGCTCACTCTGTTCACCAGCAGGAAGCTCTGGACTGTCTCGCACTGTCCCCCATTATTGCAGCTTTTCACTGATCCATCTCCATGAGGGTCTCCCTCTTCTCAGTGACCTTCTGCTTAACCAAGCCAGATATGCTCCCCTGGGGCTTGCTCTCCTCTGACTGCGTGTCTAAAGGACATGGGTGACACCTTGCCATCCTAACTTCTAAGGAGCATTCCAGCTGCACTTATTCCAGGACAGATTTGTTTGTTCTCTTGGCCGTCCCTGGTATATTCTGTAATTTCTGTCAACCCCATAATTCAAAGGTTCCAAGTCCTCTTTGGTCTTCCTTGTCCATTATCTGCTTTCACGTGTATATGAGGAGATTGGAAACAACAAGCTTGGGTTAGTTGCACAAGCTCCGGTGACACCTCTGCTTTTTGACACTTTTGGAAAGTTTTTGCATCTAGTTTATTCAGTGCAATACGGTCTTTTGCATCTAGTATATTCAGTACAATATATCTTTTCATTTTGTAACATTTGCTTCAAATGGGCATGGATTATGGATCCAAGTAAAATGACATCATTGCTCATCTCAATCTTTTCTCCATTCATCGTGGTGTAATTTATTGATTCTGTTGTGAGGATTTTTGTTTTCTTTACATTAAGGAGTAATCTACATTGAAGGCTTTAATCTTCATCAGTAAGTGCCTCGAGTCTTCTTCATGTTCAACAAGCATATGACTGGCTGTTAATGAGTCTTCCCCTAACCCTGGTGCCCCATTCTTCTTCATAAAGTCCAGTTTTCCTGGCTAGATGTTCAGCATACAGGTTGAATAGTTGTGTAGAACAGATGTACACTTGATTTTAAACTATACAGAGCTCCTTATTCTTTTGGGAGTAACTACCTCTTGGATCTATGTACAGGTTCAGAAGACTTATGTTTCCTGGAATTTCCATTCTCTGCAATGCTATCCATTATTTGTTATGATCTCCATGGTCAAATGCCTTTGGATAGTTAATAAAATGCAGGTGTGAGCATGTTTCTAATATTCACTGTCACCCAAGATTCATATGACATGAATCAAAATGAAATCCTTCATTGAGGGTCTCTTCTGAATCCAGCTGAAGTCTCTGGCACTACATTGCAACAAACTAACAGATGAGAGGTGGAAATGTGGTAGACTCTGGTTAACATACCTTTATTCCCTGTCTCTTCAGTGTTTTTTTTTCTATGCATCAATAATTTCATTATTTCTTCTCAAGAGCCTTGAGAATGGGAAGTGTATGCTACACAAGGTCAACAGGTTTAAGGAGAAAAACTGAAACAAGTATTTTTAAAAATGTTAAGAAAGACCTTTGTGTGTACAATTTGACAGGTGGAAGGAGGAGGTAGAAGAAATAGGAAAGATCCAGCAGGGACCTGAAAAGTCGGGGCAATGCTGAGCATAACTCATTGGGGATTAATTTTAGACACTGCAATGTATAGCAATGATTGTATGAAACACAGTGTGAATTGGAAAAGTGGAAAGTGTAAAACACAATATACATGAATTTTGTATGCGAGCAATAGAATGTAAAAATTTTTTAAAAAAGAAAGACTTTTGTAGTTAGCCTACCAGTGTACCCCAACAACAACCACATCTGGACAAAACAGACATGGAGCAGAGATAAGTATGAGAGCTTCCATTTTGTCTTGAGTGAATAGAATGGGTTTCAGTTCCCCAGCTGGCCATCTGACAGTTCACATACTAGCACTGTAATATAAACTGGAGTCTACTGAATCAATAAAATATCACTGTCGATACAGACTGATTACATCCAGGTAATATTAGCTGTCATCTGTCTTGCGTGTTTAACTGTCATGTATGCTTAATATCAAAGATCATAGCTCCATTTCTAAATTTCAAAGCCATAGGTAGGGATAGTAACATCTTGCCCCTCCACCTTCCATAACAAAACTCCATCCTTTGTGACTGAGATATGTTACTCAGCATAATGTCCTCCAGGGTCACCCGTTTGTATAACATTTTATATGAGTTCTTTGTTTTTCAGTGCTGCATAGTATTCCATTGTGTGACTATAACACAGTTTCTCTATCCATTTGTTGATGGGCACTTGGGTTGTTTCCATCTCTTTGCTATTATGAGGAATGCAGTAATAAACATAGTTGTGCACATACACAAGTTTTTAGAAGAAGTAATAGCAAATAGTAAAGACTTGAGCTACTAAACTAGAGGCAGAACCTATCTGGTAGCTTGAATCCATCAGCAAGTCCACAATAGAAAGATGGACAATCTCTCCCATGGAAAACCCACTGGAGGGTCAGTTCAGTCTCAGAAAGACAAATACTGCATGATGCTGCTGTCATAAAACAAGACGGACTTGGAGGTTGAAGGGAAAGGAAGAAAAGAGGGGGTAAGTAACGTACACTGTGTTGAAACAGATGAGAGAAAGAACTGTTCAAAAGGATCTATAATTAGGTATTATTTGCATGACAACAGTCCAGAATAAGAACTACATAGCAAAGTGAACTGGGGTGGGAGAAGGAAACTGTGCAAAAAATGAAAGAATTTTTTTTTTTTTCAAAGAGAAAAGCAAACTTGGCGGGGAGGTTGGGAGGGAAATATACAACAATGAATGAATGGAAATCCAAGGTTCCTATAAACCTTCATTAAAATTTCAATGAAAATTTCAAAAAAAAAATGAATGAAATAAAAATCAAGCTCCGTCCCACTGTTGTCCAGTTGAGGCAGTGTTGAGAGTTACAGCGGCCTCTGCCAGGGTTCCGAAGCTGTGGATCACAAGGAGGGGGGACTGCCCGTCAGGGGCACAGCTGTACGCTTTGAAGGACAACACTGTACTAACTTCACCACCACAGCTCCCCGCCCCCACCACCACCAGGAGAGTCCAGTAAGAAAGAACTTTAACAGGGCAAAAACACAGGGGCGCTGAAGCGGGGGGTGTGTGCACCTGCGTTCTCAGGTTGTCAATCATGACATGTTTTGTGAAGCTAGAACAACCAGTGTGGAAGTTGTGGACAAAGGCCTTATAGGTACAGGGTAGGGGGCACAGGAACCATGCTTGCCTCAGGGGCAGAGGGCACCAGAGTGTGCAAACCTTTTCCTTTCTTTTAAGGGAAATATGCTAGCATGCTTAACAGAAGAAAGTTTGTGTTTAGAAACCTAAGACACAGACCTAGGATCTGTTATCAGCACACTGCCTTCTCCACGTCCCTCGGAAACTATCAACCATCTCCTCGTTCGGCACTTTCTATCTTAATGTCAGCTGCTTTAATCTCAGAATGCCAACACACTTCTGAGACATTATCTTCATAATCCTCTTACGAGAGAGGATTCCTGAGCCAGAACTCTCCCCCAAATCTGCAGGCTTTGTGAGGCAGCTAGGTGGGAAGGATAATGTCTTTGTACATCTGTCTTCACTGGGGCTTCCAAATACTTTCCTGAATTATCTAATTATTCCTCTCAACAACCCTCGGAGGGAGATGGGCAGTAGGGAAAGCTGGCTGCTCCTTAAAGGGGCAGAGCTAATGATTTGTTCCACATAAGGTGGCTTAGGCAGCAGTTATGGCTTCTGGACACATCTGTTCCCTTATAAAAGAAGACCTTAGTGTATTAAAATAGTATTTCTCCTCTCAAATGGAGGGTAGAAGAGGGTGGAGAATCTTCACAAATACTTCTAAGAAACTATTGTTATTAGGTAACATGAATTAAGTATGACTCACAGCAACTCTATGAACAGCTGATCTGAACGCTGTCCTATCCTGTGCCAATCTCACAATCTCTGACACATGCAAGCCTTTTGCAGCAATCACTGTCAATTCATCTAGGTGAGGGTCTTCTTCTCTTTAACTGACCCTCCACCTTTTCAAGCATGATGTCCCTCTTCAAGGAATAGCCTCTGCCAGCAACATGCCTGGAGTATATGAGACAAAGCTTCATCACCTTTGCTTCCAAGGAGCCCTCTGGCTTCACCTTCTCCAGGACATATCTCTTTGTTCTTTTGGCAATCCATAAGATGGATCTTCAGTACTCCTCTACAACACCACAGCTCAAAGGCATCAATTTTTCTTTTTCAGGTCATCTTTATTCATTATCCAGCTCTCAGATGCTTAACAAGTGAAAATGAAAAGACAATGGCCTATCAGGTGCATTTTAGTCCTCAGACTGACATCATTGCCCCTCAGTCATTTGGAGAGGTCCCTGACTGCAAACATTTGCGGTGCAATTTGTCTCCTTATTTCCTGACTGCTGGTACCAAGGGTGCTGACCATGCATCCAATCAAGATGAAGTTGTTAAAAGGCCCAGCCTTTTCTCCATTCCTCATGCTGTTGCCTGTCAGTCACCAAGTAGAAGCAGTTATGAGTATATCTCATCTCCTCATGGCACTGCCTCTGGCACTGAGTGGATCCCAGCTCCTGAGGGAAGGGCCCTGGGGCTTCTGAGGCCGTTGGTCTTCCTGGAGGAGGCTGGCCATCTGGGTCTTGCAGAGGAGCTGGTGGGTTGGACCTTTTGGTTAGCTGCACAACACCTAACACACCAGGGCTCTGAAACATTGAAACCACCTTTGCAGAGAAACCCAGACGGCCATGCCCCTGGCCCAGGTGTGTTCCCTGAGCCAAGAGTCTCATGAGGACGTTTGGAAACCCATCACATGGCACCCTCTAAGGCTCGTTAGACTAATGAACACCCTGAGAGGAGACACTTAATTTAACTTTAACTCATCTATCTATTATTCATGAAACAGCTATTAACTCTTCCTCCCTGGAAATAATATTTTGTAGAAAACGTTTAAGAAACATCAGCCTAGACATTTCCCCCAACCCTGCAAAAAATCACTTTACCCAGGAAGCAAAACTTCTGGAGAAGATCGATCATAAAATGGTCTATTTAGCTAAATGATTAACAAACTCATTTCCAGACACAGCTCTGGGTCTTCCTCCCTTCCGTGTGGTCTTCTCTCATCACACATGTCTGGGTAGTAATTAATATTACCATTTCATTTCACAGAGACGGAACCAAGGACTTAGAGAGCGATCCCCAATTTTGTCCAAGGAAACAGTTGTTGCAAATACATCCCTGAGTGTTGCAAATGGTTAATGTGAGCAGCTTCTAGCTCAAAGACTGGAAGCTCAAGTCCTCAGAGGCACCTGGTAGGAAGGACTGGGGACCCCTTGCTGAAAAATCAGCCACAATTTTACTCTGATGCTTATAGAGTCTCCATGGTTCAGAATCAGCTTATAGAAATTGGTTTGTGTGTATGTGTTTGTTTAAATAACAAACTTAGAAAATTACCTCTGAGATAGTTTAAAATTTCTGTAAAGCTCTTCTTGTTTTCCATTATCAGCATAAATTCATGATTTAGAGACATTTTTTATCTAGCTGACAGATTTCATTTTTTTAAAAGGATCCCTAATGGTATAGTGTGTGACATGGTAGGTTACTAACTGAAAGGTTGATGATTCAAATCTACCACCTACTCTTTGGAAGACAGATAGGCTGTCTCTTTCCTGAAATATTTACAGCCTCCCAGATCTGACAGAGGTTCACTATGATTCAGAATCCATTCTGTCGCAGTAAGCATAGATTACATATAAGTTATTAATTTTATTCCATGTATAAAATATGTGACTAATACATATTATTTAATATATACTCTCAATTTGAGATTGGAAGCAGGAGTGACATTCATTTCCTAAACAACATGCCTCTGGAAACTCTATGAACTTTGATAATTGACGATAGTTATAAAAAGGCTTCAGGCCTTTTGTTCATAGGGTCACTATGAGTCACGCTTGACTCAACGGCAATCAACAACAATAACAACAAAACAAATTTGAGAAAACTAGAATATTACATTGTTCTCAGGCTAAAACACAGTGATTTGATGCTCTGTTTCATTGGTCCACTGGTGCCCTTGGGAACCGTGTTGGTCAGGCTTTGTGAAATTCAGAGCAAATAACTGTTAGATCCCCACATGGGCAATAGCCACACTAAAGGGTGTCTACTCAAACAATTTCCTTGTTGAGATGGTATTCTAGGATGTATGTTTAAGGACCTCAGCTAAGAGATGACTATGACAAATGCCTATGAATTTCACCACCTAATTGTATTAAGCATGTTTTCTAAGTAATTAGAACTTGATGTTTCTCTAAGTTTGGATTATATGCCCCACAATTTCTTTGCCCATACTATGTTCAAGGTCCAAACCCAATATAAATAACAGAAAACAAATTAAAGAAAAAATAGAAACTTCATGGGCCCTGGTCAATTCAAAGCGACTCTCTATTGGGTCTCTGAGGCTGTAAATCTAAATGGAAGGATTGTCCATCCTTCACCCAAATTGTAGTTGTTACTGTGTCCTGTGGAATTGAAGTCAACTTGTAGTTGACTCATAGTGGGTTTTCAGAGGGAGCAAACTGCACAGAGGAGGTAGATTACTCAATTTCTTCCATGGACTGGCTGCTAGATTTGCAACATTCCTTTCTGTTAATCATGCAACGTCTTACCACTAAGCCATCAGAATTCCCCATTTCTCCCAGATAGTCACTTCAGATTGCCAGAGACTGGAAGCCTTTGAGTTAGCAGAGCAATTCCCCTTGGACTTGTTGTGCTACTTGTTGTTGATCTCCCTTGTTGTTGTTGAGGCGTCATTGCATTGAGTGTGACTCCTGGGGACCCTGTGAACAACAGCTCTGAATCCTGTCCTATGCCGAGCCATCCACACCATCTCTGGTATACTGGAGCCCGTTACTGGAATCACCATGCCAATCCATAACATTAGGGCCCATCCTCTCTTCCACTGACCCTCTGCCTAACCTTCCAAGCATGAGACCTCTTTCCAGGGAAGAGGCTCTCCTAGCAACATGTCCAAAGTATGGGAAATGAAGAGCTGCCCTTCTTGCATCAGAAAGCACTGTGGCTGCGTCTTTTCCAAGACATACCTGTTCGTTCTTTTGGTCCATAGTGTATTCAGGACTCTTCTCTAACACAACTCAAAGACATCAGTTCTTCTCTCACCTTTATTGATTGGTCAGCTCTCAGGTGCATAGAAGTAATGGAAAAGACCATAGATAGCAGCAGGAACTGACCTCACTGCTCTTCAGGCTTTTAGAGTAGTCGCTGACAGTGGACTTGCCCAAAGCAATAGGTCTCCTTAACTGCTGACACCAAGTGTGTTGACTGTGGATCCAAGTAAGATGAAATCAGTGACAGCTTCAATCCTTTCTCCATCTGTCATGAGGCTGCACTTTAGCCCAGTGGTAAGGACATTTGGTAGTTTTGACAGGGAGATGCAGTTTATATCAAAGGCTGTAGTCTTTGATCTTCTACAAACAAGGTGGTGTCATCTTCATCACACAGATTGTTGATGAATTTTCCTCAGGTCCTGATGCCACATTCTTCTCTAGAGTCCATCTTCACACGTTATTTTCTCAGCCTACAGATTGACTAGCATAGAGAAAGGATACAACTTTCCTGATTTTAAACCATGCAGTGTTCCCTTGCTCTGTCTGAACAACAGCTTCTTGATCGAGGTGTAGGTTTTGTATGAGCCCAGTTAAGTGTTCTGGGATTCCCATTCTTCTCAATGTTAGCCGTAGTTTGTTGTGATCCTTGAGAGTTCTTTTTCCAAGATTGTGAATCCCATGGGAGAAGTGACCCCCCACCCCCGTCTTCTGAGGAGCCCTGAGTGAATGAGAATTGCCACTTGAGGTGCGCCACCAAAGCTCCTAGAACACTTCTGAGTTTATTATATTCACTTACGTACGTCCTGTTGTTATAATCAATCACCGGCTCTCATTGCCGCCAAGTCAGAGCCGTCTCATAGCTGATCCTCGTTTGGGTGATGAGGCTGTAATTCCCCAGAGAGGAGATTTCTCATCTTTCTCAGAAAGTTGCTGGTGGATTTGAACCACCAGAGGCCTCTGGGTTCCCCATAGGCTCTGCCGCCAGAACTCCCAGTTGTTACGATTAATACGTCAGCGGGAGGAAAAAAAGTTGGGGGGATCAAACAAGTGGTGAGATTTCCTGTTAAGATGAAATGTCTCCCTTAGAGCTCTAATATTCTTGCAGGGCATTTCATGTTCCTTTAATTTAACTTAACCCTGTGAATCAAGTTCTTCCCAAAGGGCTAATTAAGGAGGTCTGTTAACTCTTTCAGGATACGGGCCTCTTAGAACTTCAGCAAGGCCATTAGCATTGTTTTGCCTTAGGCTTTATACTTTTTAAAAATCGGCTGTCATTTTCGAAGCAATCCAAAATAGCACACTCAACAGATCCCTGGAGCTCTGGAAATGTTAATGCCTTCTACCAGCAATGACCTTGCCACCGGGAAGTGATTTAGGCACTAGGGAGAAGGGGGCCCACTATCTTTATCACACTGGTTTATACCATCAACTGTAGAAATTGTGTGAGGGAGAATAATCAATAGTGTGTTAAGACCAGTCTCAGAGAATGCCAAGACAGAGTGCTCCCACTTTGCAAAATGCTGAGCCGAAGGAGAACTTTTGAATACAACACAAGAGAAATTAGCTGTGGTGGTAAAACAAAATGAATTGTGTCTCCAGATGGAATTTGTCATGGGGAACAGGTCTTGAGAGAGCTCCGTGGGTATTTCGGCGGAGCCTCACAGTGTGAAGGCTGGGACACGCTTATATCAAACAGGGCAGGAGCAAAGGAGACCAAATAATGGAACAGGAAGGGATGCTTTCTAAACCTGTATGTGCCAAGTGAAAATTAGCTTACGTAAACAGCTCAAAAAAGTTTGCTTAAGAGGGAGCTACACACACACTTCAGTGTGGTGTGTTACAGGCTGGACTGCTCACTGAAAGATCATGGGTTCAAATCCTACCTTGCTACAAAGGGGGGGGGGGAGGGGACAGCCTTCTCCCGGAAAGAGTTATAGCCTCAGAGCCTGGATGGAAGGTAGCTGTGAGTCAGGCCTGACTCTTGAGTGGTGAGCGTACACACATATATGGATACACACGTACATGGACACACACACACATCCATGCAAACTGAACCCTTGGTCCACCCTCTGCCGTCTTCACTGTCTCCTCTGCCCACACGCATTGGTGCATCTCTGGGTCGGTCCAACTCGCTGCGGGCTCTCCTCTTCTGCACTGACGCTCTGCTTTCCCCAGCATGAAGCCTGAAATGTGAGAGGAAGTTTCACCATCCCTGGCTGTCAGGAGCACCAGGCTGCAGTTCTTCCAAAAATAATGATGTTGTCGTGTGTCAGAACTAACTCAGAGCTGACCCTCTAGCTGGTTTCCAGAGGCAGTTGATAATATGAGAGGAGATTGCCCATCTTTCTCCTGCAGAGCAGCTGGTGGATTTGAACCACAAGCCTTTGGGATTGTCTATAAAATGTACACAGCAAAGGAAAAAAGCTCTATATTTCCCTAAATTTGAATCCCCCAGCCACTCCTGGAGAGAAATATGGGCAGTCTCCAAAACCTAACAGAGTCTTTCAGTGTCAGAACTGACTCAAGGGCGGTGAGTGTATAGGACGGGACCCTGTGGCATCGTGGATTATGATTCAGGCAGCTGATCAAAAGGTCACCAGTATGAGTCCACTAAATGCTCCACAGGAGAAAGATGGGCTGTCTCCTCCCATGAAGAAGAGAAACCAGATGGGAGCCTCAGAAACCCAATAGAGTGTTCCTGGGAGTCAGGATAGATAGATAGATAGATAGATAGATAGATAGATAGATAGATAGATAGATAGATAGATAATAATGATGTAATGATGATTATGGATAGATGGATGGATAGATAGATAGATAGACCGTCAAGTGGAACTGACTCATAGCTGACTGTCCCGCAGGTTTTCCAGTATGACACATGACAGGAGATCGCCCGTCTTTCTCTTGTGGGGCATCTGGTGGATTCTAAGTGTTTGTAAGATGATAGTGCAGCTGTTTACATTCGGTCATCAGAGCTCCCTATTATATATCCCTTTATATGCATATATAAAATCAACTCCTGTGTAGAAATGGAAGAAACTTAAACTTTATCAAAGATTCTGGAGATTTAACTCTGTTTCCTGTAATTCTAGTGAAGACACTGTCTCTTGATACATAGAAGGGAGAGTGAAGCTTCTAAAAACAGCACTGTCTGCTTCACCCAGAGTGAAGCCACCCTGGGACAGAACTGGCAGCTGAGTCCCTAAGATCATTATAATAAAGAGTTTGATTTCCCATGGCAGTCCTAATTGTGACATGAACAGCTGTCAGCAAGAAAATTAGAGACGCTGTCATTCTATAGATCCTGTGCACATTTGCGTGTCCTATTTCCACACCAATGCTCGAGAGAGTGTCTACAGAGCATTCTTCCAGGGGAGGCTTGCATTCCACCAAGGGAAGTAGCTGGAAATATTGGGCTTATATGTTTGTTATACATGAACAGCCTTTGCCTTGATAACAATACTCCAGATGGGTGCTGATGGAGAACCAAATTCAAGTACATGAAAGCCCGGGGTACAAAGCTTATTTTGTTCTGAAATCCTCTTCTGAGGGAAATACTGCTGTTGACTGTGACCCATAGTAACTCCAGGGGTGTCAGAGTGGAATTGTGCCTCACAGAGCTTTTAGTGACTGATTTATCAGAAGTAAAAAGCCTCAGTAGTTGTAGTGGCGTAAGCACTGGACTGATAATCAAAAGGTGGAGACTTTAAACCCTCCAGGTCCTCCACGAGAGAAAGCTGAAGTCCTCTGCTCCCATAACTCCTTACAGCTTTGGAAACCCTATGGGCAGTTCTGTTGTGTCTTACATGGTCACCATCAGTCAGAACTGAGTCGTCAGCACTGGACTTTCTAGGTGAACTTGACCCAACAACCTATCAGAGAGCAGTCAAGTGTGTTAAATGTTGGCGCTATACAGGAACTTCAAGGGGATTCTTAGAGCCCCTGTTTGTAGTGTGAATTCTGGTGTCACAGCCTATAATGTATTGCCCTGCTATCTAAAAGGGTGCAAAGCTCCAACAGTTTAAATCCACAGCTGCTCAGAGGAACAAGGATGTGTATTCTGTTCCTGTTGGGACAGTCACTGTGAATCAGAATCTGCAGTGAGTTTGGTTTTAGGTTTGAGATGTTGTTTTGGATTTTACCCCTAGTTTGTTTTGAACCTTCTGGATGTTTTTGTTGTTGTTGTGTGTTGTGTGCCATTGGGGGTTGTGGAGCAGCTGGTGAATTCCTATGTCTTACCTTTGGGTTGGCAGCCCAGTCTCTTCCTCCTTAAGCCACCAGGGCTCCCTTTGTTTTAGGGTAAAATGAAGAGTTGTGACACAAAGTCAGTCCCTCCACATCTCGAAGGCTAATTTGTCCTGTTGTATTAGATTTGTTTGGGCTTAGCTTATTCTTCAAGATAAGCACATCTGAGGGACTTGAGGGGGAGGGATTGCATAACAATGAGTTTTTCTTTCTTTTCAAGGAGAAGAGGGAGTTGGGGAGGAGAGGGTGGACAGGGAGAAAAGTGCAACAATGAATGCCTGGAAACGCTAAGTCTCTGTAAACTTTCATTTAAATTAATTTAAAAAAAGGAGAGGAAAAAAAACAACCCCCAGTCAGGCCAAATTTAAAAAAAAAAAAGTGAAGAGATGAAAAGCTTAATAACAAAAAGGGGCTTTTCATTGATTGTTTCATTGATTTAATTAAATAGAGGATGAAACTATGAACTTTGATAAATATCAATAGTTATAGAAAGGCTTCAGGCCTTTTGTTCATAGGGTCGTTATGATTCATGCTTGATGGCAATAAACAACAACAACGAGTTTCATGAGAAAGAGAGAAGCCACAGTGCAGCGAGCAGGTCACAGCTCAGTGTGAGGAGGAAACTCACTCGTCCTATGCTTCTTGCAGGTCTTTCAGGGGTGCGGCCAGCCCAAGCCTGCTCCTGCCCTCAGGTCTGCCCGCTCTGCACCCGAGAACTTCAACACGCGCTTCAGGCCCTACAACCCCGAGGAGAGACCAACGACGGCCGCAGGCACGAGCTTGGACCGGCTGGTGAGTCCCCACGGGATGGAGAAGCCTGGACAAGCTGATTGTCCCTGGTATCTCCTTCTCAGCGTCTGCCATCTGCTTGTAATTAGAATTGTCTCAAAGTAGCAGGACCTTTCTTGCAGGCTATCAAGTGGATTTTTTTTTTTTTAATAAACCATAAACTATTAATCCACACTGCTAATGGCCAGAATTCAACTGATGTTTCTTCTGAAATATTGCTTGGAAAATTAAATAACTGTTACCAGTTTTCACAGAGACACTAGCATACTTCCTATTTTTCTGTTTGCTTTTATCTATATTTCCTTTAAATGGTTTTTTATTCTGTTGTGATACAGTGAAACTTTTTTTTTACAACTCCCTCTTATGTATAAACTTTTAATTTGAAACTCCCTACAAGGAGACCCCAAGTGAATGATGCTACCTTTCTCTCTTTTTCATATATGTCTTTAAAAAGTTTCAGTCTTTAAAAAGTTTCAGTCTTTAGATATAATCACTCTTTCAAAAATGTGTTTTGGGCTAAAAAGGAACTATCAATAAGGTAATTTATTCCTAGGCTACCACCATAAATAAACACATTTTAATGTGTTTTAAAAATCAAATTTTACTGTAAAAAAATTAAAAGCTTATCATGACAAAGAACTATTGCCTGGTTTGCTGTTCTCGTATCTTCTGTGGATAGTGCAACGAACAGCTTATAAACCTGTGCTGATTAGTGCTGCTAACACTGCTTTGCCAATTATCTTTATGTAAAATTAACAGATGACAGCCTTGAGGTCAGGAAGCACCTGAACCAGATCTGATTGGGTCATATAAACTCACATCTGATTATGAATACACTTTTATTGGACACTGTTAGAAATGACTTTATCATGTTAGCTAATTCCCTTCTGGAACTCATAAATTCAATTGTTTGGGTGTGGTCTCAAATTAAGCACACCTCCACTTTTCCTCAACTGTAAAAGATGAAATTTCTTTTGCAACATGAACACCTCTCCCTGAAATGTAAAAATGGACATATAAACCCAGGAGTTAATTGTTAACCTGTGTGTGTACTTGAATCAGGTTTTAAAATGTCAGAGTGCAGTTTCTGCAAATCATACTCTTTCTTGGTGCTTTGAGCTCTAGAGAAGAGGCCAGCTCAGGAGTTAACCACTGAGTTATCTAATACACAGATTTAATACTGATTATGAGCAAATAAAGAACCCTTTTATTTAGAGTAGTTTTTAGAAACAGAATTAATAATTTAACTACTCAAAGGCTTCAGCCTTCACATTGGTTATTTCTACCCTGCATTTCATTGTTTCAACAGAAAGCTTAAAATCCCATCCCATTTTATTTTCCAAACAGCCAATTATTTTGTCAAACAAGTAGTTGTTAACCATTTGTTTGAAGTACAATGATGGTTTGATTAGATTCCATTGATTGGGTTTTTACTTTAAAAGCTAATGTGTGTGTCAAGGATCTTCTTACAAGAATAAATGGTAAGTGTGTATCTTTTTCTAGACCCATTTCCGTTGACTCATACAATTCAGGTTTTCAAAAGGTTCATCCACTTTCATTAAAATACTGGGGTACATTATTCTGTCTCTTAAAATTGTCCTGAATTTAAGCAACATAATGATACCTATGACAACTAAGTAATTTTTCCCCTTTGAAACGGGGAAAGAGAATAAATTCTCTGAAGAGAATAAATAAATAGACACTCAAAAAGGAGAAATGGAGCAAGAAAAATCTTTTCCTCAAGACAACAATACTTAGTTTAGCACAAACCTAAATGAAGCATAATCAACCTTTTGAGATTTTCACATAAGGATTAAAATCTGATACGAATGAAAATTGAAGTTTGAACTTTCTCTTTAATAGGAACTTCTCCAGCAATCTTCATAATGCTCCCCACAAAAAAAAGTTGCTGTTGCAAAATAACAAACTCAATTTGGATCTTTGCTCTATGCATCAATAAAAATATGCTTTGATCATTTTTTTAAATGACAATGCATCGTAATTAAGCCAGTGATCATGGGTAAAATGAAGAAGCAGACTTTCTATGTGTGGGATCCAAATAAGAAGCTGATATGATTCAAACATACCCTCTGCCATCACACAGCAGTCACTTTCTCCCAGGAGTGACCTGAGGGTCTGTGTACGTGAGCGTCGAGGCTCTTGTCATTACATTATTGAATTAAATGATGATTCCTTCCCAGATTGAGCAATTCGTAATTCACAGCCAGTCTCAAACCCACCAAGAGCTACTTCCCTCAGCTTCCAAGAACAAGGAGGTTTTTCCATATCAAAAGGAACTGTACCAAGGCTGTTCTTTAAAACACAAGCTAGGCCCAAAGCTAATATCAGAGTCTCTACTCCAGCCTATGGGGGTCCCTCAAGGCTTTCCTCCCTCTGAGCGCTGGTACAGTTCTGAGCAGTGAAAGGGTGACACAGTTAGCCTTGACCTCTCCCTGCAGTGCCAATGCCAGACACAATCAGCTTCAGGATGGCTGTGAACGGTCCTGGGGTTCTGCCATACATCACCACCTATTTACCTGTTTATAAACGAGGTTCATGTTACCCTCTCCAGTTGTAATTTTCCCCTGCAAAGATGTTTCCCGAGTATGTATAAGAAGCATGTGTCCCCCACCAGGAGCCTAATTGGAAACTCTTTCTCCTGAATGTCTAAGTCTTTTAGCAGAGAAAATGCTTCAAAAGAAGGTCTCAAAAAGAATGATCCAGGCACCCCAAACCCCTTGCCAAAAATCAAAACAATTCATTTACAATGTTCTCAGAAAGCTGCTGTCCAATACAGTTTAATTTAAAATTGTATCTGTGCTATTAACTTGGAGGACTGCAGGTAAATATTTTCACATTAGTTGTATTCTTTATGTAACCTGGTAATTGTGGGGTTTGTTTTAAAAATAAAACTTCTAACCTCAAACTAGGTAAACAGTTCCTAAAATATGTATCTTAGAGATTTGAATAGGGAGGAGGGAAGGCCAACAAATCAATCAAACCAAAAACTGTCTCTCTTAAAAATATAACAATTAACTTCTCATGTTTATAAAAACATTTAAATTCTTTACCATCTAGAAAGCATTCACATTTGTTTCCTTAAAGATCTCTGGTGTAAAAATGCAGCTGACACAATCAGAAGCTTTAAGTCGTTTTCCCCTCAAGTTATTTTTGTCACCCACTGGTTAGTTAATATATTTATATAAATTCAGCTGCGGGTAGAAAGTCAACTGGCTAGAGAATGCCACAGTCCTTTATGCCAGCCATCAGGACTGCTGGAATTAGCCAGCAGCTGATTTAACAAAGTGGTCTTCTGACCCCGTGACTCTCTCCTGTTAACCACAGAAGTATAGCAGCCCTTTGACTGAGCTGGCTGTCAGCGATTTTCATTTCAGGAGGCCACGAGTGACTGTGGACATCCAGAAAGAGAAGGGTTCTAATTTTTACCCCATAAATTGTCTTCAACAGTTCAGAGTCAAGCTATTAGTTGTTTGATTTTAAAAAAAAAAATTCCAATTTGCACAAAGTGTGGACTTTGAAAATGAGCCAAAACAAAACTAGCTCACCTTTTTTTAACGATCTGAGCATCCAAAAGTATTTCAAATTATCCCCTATAAAAGACAATTAATTATTCAGTTCATATAATTAGAGCCCACCCTACAAATGGGCTCCTGAACTCATCTGAGCAGGGAGTGAATCTCTGTTCTTTTCCTCCAACGGGGTTCCTTAGGGCAAAAGCTTACTTGAAATCGTGCATCTTATAGGAATGTGTTTTATGAAAAGGTTCTTTTTTGAAAGCCAGCCTTGGAAGTTAATTCATCAAGTTAATGAATCTCCTGTAAGTATTCAACATTGTGCTGTGCATGTAGATTTCTTTCTGGTCATTGAGGGGGGAATTTGGGGCAAAGGTGGGTGGAGCCTAAGAAGCTGAACGTTATGCCTGTTCTGTACTTTTACGTAGAGAATAATCTCTTTTTCTTTTCTCCTTTAAATTTGTTTTTCCTCTTGCTTCCCAGAGGACTGTGTGGAAGACAATGCAGCATAGTGTAAGCTTCGGTCTTCTTCCTCTTCCTCACCTCCCATCTGTCTCTGTGCAGTCGTGTCGGAGTTTCTGAGAAATCACATTTCCACTTTCCCTTCCAAACTGTCTGGGGAACGAATCCAGCATTGCACATGGCCAACTCACTCTGTGATTTCCTCTCTGCTTGGTGTTTATGGTTAACAACCATTTTGGTATTCTTTCCCAATGCAAGACTTTCAATTTAATCTTTGTGTACGACTATCTCATTTGGTGGTTGATTTAAATTCTATCCCAATGTTCAGACTATGTGTAGTCTGCCTAGAAGGAAAAAAAAAAGAAAGAAAGCGAGCTCTTCTCTGATTGAATATATTGCCTGTTTTCTTCTCATGCTGGGGGAATAATTACCTCACTAATAATAACAGCAAACCGACATCAGCTCTCATGTGTAAGGAGCTCATTTTTCCGTTGCTGGGGCATAGAGAACAGGGCTGGGGTGGTAAGGAGCGCTTTCTGCTGGATGTTGTTTATTCTTCGGCCCTCTCCTTCCCTCCTATTTTAATTTACTGATTTCTTTTAGAGCATCCAGGGAAGGAATATTGATTTTTTTTTTTTTTTCAAATCCAAGGTGATTTGTTCTGGGGCTGAGAAAAGCACCTAGGATATCTAGGTTGACTTTTTATCTTACTCAAATAATTGTTGAATGTCATTTACATAATACTGTTTCCTGCTGGTGATATTGTTTGTTAAAGATTTGATGTTGTTGTTGTTGATTGCCTTCGAGTCGAGCACGACTCGTAGTGATCCTATGAGCAAAAGGCCAGAAGCACCTCTACAACTATCGACATACATAATATCATGGGCTCAGAAGGAGAGAGTAACCCTCCTTTGAGGCCCAGCCTCATCGCTGTCCAGTTGGAATCAACTATTCACGGACTGTGCATTGGGTCTCCGAGGCTGTAAATATCACAGGAGGAGACTGCCCACTTTCCTGTAGTGCAGTGCCTGGTGGATTCGAACTGCTGGAGGGACTCAACCTCTGGGTTAGCAGTGTAACTCCTTTGGACTAGGCTACCAGAGCTCCCCTCTCCTTTGAGGATTACTCGTTTATTCATGCAGCACAGTGTGACATCAAGGGAACAGATGTCTCTGTCTGACCTTAAATCCAGGCAATGGCAACTCAGTGCCTAAAAGGGAAACTTTCAAAATTTTTAAAGAAAGAAAGAAATAGTTCCCTGTTAAGACCCTGAGTAGTGTCCCACTCTTCACATCAGCTATTCGGATAAGAGAGAGAATGGAACTGGTGAAGTCACCATAAGGCGCTAGAAGAGAGAAGCGTGAGACTGGGACCGGGAGGATGAGGGTGCATAGCTTTGGGTCTCCTGATATTAAATGGGAAATGGAAGGAAAGAGCATTCTGGTTGGGACAAGCCATGATCTGTTGGTCAGACTCAGGGACTAGGCTAGTCGCCCCAGGTCCGGTGGTGTGAGGCACGCTCTTCAGCACTTGGAGGGAGCAGCAGGCAAGGGTTCAGACTCTTCACTTGTGGGGAATCACAACCTCACTGAATCGCAGAGAAAATTCCCTCAAACACGCTGACTTCCTCGACAGCTCTCGAGGGAACGCCCACCATGGACTGGTCCCTTCTCTGCCAGACTTCCTTCTCTGATGGCCAGCTAGATTCTTTATCTAGTGTCATAAAAAAGACCTGTCAGTTTTTAATATGATTTTTTTTTCAAAAACATAGTGCGAGTTCTAAAACTTGTGTGTTTGCCGTGGATGGGAAGCACGTTACCAATATTAGCACCTTTATATTTAAAGATTTGCAAAATATCAAATTACACACTTTTTCCCCCCTCCTCTCTGAGACACAACTAACAAAGCTCTCTGGCATCATTTCCTACCTGCTAGCTAATACCAGTTTCAGAGCAAAATGCAGGTCATAAAAATGTTCTTCTGCATCTCTTTGGGGCCATTTTGGTGTAATTTAAGAAGCCTTGGTTGTAAGGATGGAGGGAAATGTCTGTTGTTCATTCTAAATTGCTGTGGCATTTCATTGTCGCCTCAAAGGATTCGGCATCCAGCTAAGTCCACTGCTTTGCATTTCAAAAGGATGTCAGGATAACTGCTTTATTCTCTAGAGCAGCAGCCACTGTCTTTGGGTTAAACAGAGGTTTCTCACTCTCTAGCCCCACCTGGGCACATACAAACACATGGACTTTTACCCTCGGTCTTCCCTGGGCCCAAACCAGAAAAAGTAAAATCTCAGGAACAATGGTGATCTAGATTCTCCACTTTAATTAGTTTTCCAAAGAGTAATGGGCCCAAGCCAGATTGTTTTCGAGCCTCTGTTGCAGCTGAATAAATTATGCCCCATTCACTGCCGCAAACAAATGGCAGCATCTCTACCTCCTTCAGACAGTGATGTGCCAAGTCTGGCCTGAACTTGTTGACTTGGGTGCTGCAAATCCCCACCATAGTACCCTAGTCTCGTTTTCAATGAGCCCTTGGTAATAAATAGCGGCAAAGTGCAGTGAGCATTCAAACGAGGGAGAAAACACAGAACTGAATCTGGATCCCTTGGCTTCTTCAGTCTTTTGGATGTTGTGCTTCTCCAAACAACAGGAGCAGCGTCTGGTGGCGTGAGAGGCACCTGTCACAGCCTTTTCCCCTTTCAGGAGACCTGTGGTTGGGGTGGTGCATGGAGATATCATTATACTCATACAGAAAACGGTGCTCCCGCTCTGAGATACACAACTAATCCCAAATACATTCTGGTCCCAGAACGTGCATATCAAACTCAGCGGATGGAGCGCTGGTGGCATAGCCGGCAGGGAGTTGCAATGTTAACCCAAAGACCAAGTTTCTCTGATGGTTCCTATCCAGCAGCCCCTTTAAGGGAACCTCTCCGCCACTGGAGGGTCAGCTGGGAGTCAGTTCTGACTCCAGGACAAAGAGTTTGAGGTCCTTGATGCAATGTTAGAAACCTGGATACAATGCCTACTCTTTGATAGACTTTGTCTTCCTCTTTTTTTTTTATGGTAACAGATTAATTTATTTATTACTTTTTCCATTCTATATCATCAGGAGGATTGATTTCAACTTAAAAATATGTATGAAATGCTTCACAAATTTGTGTGTCATCCTTGCGCGGGGGCCGTAATAATCTTCTCTGTATCGTTCCAATTTTAGTATATGTGCTGCCGAAGTGAGCACATTGAAGATTCTCACCACTGGGTGGTTTGGCAACATCTTTTTAATGTTATTTTATTATTATTTTGTGTGTGTGTCCCATCAAATCGGATCTGACTGGTACAGAAGGAGATTGCCCCTCCTTCTCCAGCAGAGCATCTGGTGGATTAGAACCACGTACCTCTGGGATTGCAGTGCTTTTTTGTCCCAATATAGCCCAATGGACATGGGCTATGTTTTACATCCTCCAGAAGCATTTCTTTCAGATGTGTGGGAGAAGAGTGTAAGGAGGAAGAAAGCATTTCAGCTTGGGCAAGGTCATGTTTCATTGCATGTGGCCATCCACTGGGAGGAGAAAGGGGATGAATCAACACCCTGACTACATACTTCCTAGGAGAAACTCAAGCCCACTCTGTCTTACTGCCTTAAGATACCTTCAGAGAACCTTGTGAATCCAAGATTGTGAATCCAAGAAACAAAATCAAGCCATGCTGTGTATTTCAAAGGGGGAAATCGTTTCACACCTTCCACTGGGTATAAAGAGCCTGCAATTAACTGCCTCTGGAAACCGTGGGAGGGTCAGCTATGGGTCGGTTCTGACTCCGCGGTACACAGGAACAGCAGTCCTGTTGGCATTGATTTTATCACCCCAATCAGTGTCAGCTCTGGGTTCAATTCTTTGTCCTCGGAAACATTTAAGCAGGAGCTTTGGTGAACTTCTGAGTTTGTCATAATAATGAAATATTGAACTCTCAGCCCCAAAATATGGCTCTGCAGATTTTATATGTGCTTTTATGGTATATCAATATGCTTATTTTCCCCTTCAGACTTAAAAATTTCTTTCAGAGTGTGTTGACTTCAGCTAAATCCAGATTGATGCATTCTAAAAGTATCAATCCATCAACAAATGTATTTATTGAGTTCCCTTTGCTCTCTAACACTTAGTAAAAGTATCACAGAGCAATCTACATCATGGCACGTTGTTAGGGCAAACAGTTCCAACAGGAAGGGTTACTGTTTGTTGTAGGAGTTGTAGCTTCTGTGCCCAGTGGAAGAAGTATCTAAATGTGAACTACATGGCCATGGCAACCCTAAAACACAGATGAGAACATTAGGGGGCAGAGTCTAAGTGAGAGGGGGTGAACTAACACAGGCCGAGACAGGATGATGTCAATGTGATGTGTGCGGCCATCGGCAGTGAACTGCTGTATAAAAACTGTTCACAGGGGGGTGTGTTTACTGAGTATATTTTCGCCAAAATAATAATGACCCCAATAATCAGGAGTTTGGCTGTTTGCTGCATCTGGATGCAAGTCCTGATGGACATTTAAGGGAGAGTTTTTGCGGTTGTGGTTTTTTGGGGTTCATGTTTGATGTGTATTACTGCTCTCCCCCACCCCAAGAGCAGGTATCTGAGACTTTGTCTAGAGTAGAAGTCTGCTCAAAGGTGTGGTTTTAAAACCCTGCAGAGGAAAAGGATGAAACTGCTGACTGAGGCTTGGAGCCTCCATTTTCAAATGAATATTCCTTGAATGATAACAGCAGTCTTGTCTATTTGCTGAACTGAACACTTGATGTTGCCGTGATACTGCACACTGTTCCATATTCTTGTCAAATACCATAATGGTTACCCATTGTGTACAGTGTTTGAGCTTCCAGATTGATTTATGCTGGGAAGCGGGAGTGGCATCCACTTCCTAAACTGGATGCCTCTGCAAACTCTACAAACTCTCTAAATGGTATAAATGTACAGAAATGTTAGTTATAGAACAGAGTTCTGCACAGACATGGTGTTAGTTATAGAACAGAGTTCAGGTCTTTTGTGCAAAACTTGCTCTCAGTCATATTTGACTTGACGACACTTAACCACTGCTAAATGAAACTCGTGCTGTTATGTCTGGAGGAACACTCTTCCACTCTGCACATCACTCTTTGTCAATGTGCTGTATGAGGTAACCTGGGTTTGCTGTGCTGCTAAACCTTGTACCATTAGGGTATCAAATACCAGAATGTTTTCCCAATGTGAACAGTGTTTGTTGGAGCTCCCAGTTGTAAAACAGGTTTGGAAGCAGGAGTGGCATCCACTTCCTAAACCACATGCCTCTGGAAACTTTGTGAACTTGGAGAAATGATGATAGTTATAGAAAGGCATTAGGTCTTTTGTTCATAGAGTTGCTATGAGTCGCGCTCGACTCGACAGCAATCAACAGCAACGATAATAAGCACTGTTGACGAGCTGTTTAACTCTCCTTGTCTCCTGTATTGTTATGTGCTGTTGATTTGGAACCAACTCACAGCTGCTCCTCCAGTGGGTTTTCAGAGTCAGTTCATCTCAGAGGAGCAGCTGGTGAGGTAAATCTGCAAGCTTTTGGGATTACACAACAGCTTCCTTACCCCTAAGGAAGAGTTCTTTGTCTCCTGTAGGAAACAGTTTTTAGTAGAGCCTCCTACCATATTGCAAACCAAAGACAGGTCAAGTCACTGCCATCAAGCTAATTCCAACTTGTGATAAGCCTCTGTCAGGCTTTCAGGCAGTAAATCTTCATGGAGAAGACCGTACTGTCGTTCTCCTGGATAGTAACTGATGGATTTGAACTACTGATATTTTAGTAAACAGCTAAATACATAACCTACTGCACCAACAGGGCTCCTCAGTCTATGTCTGTGGTTTTGTTTGGTCTCTGTTGATGCCTGGCTACCCTGTGAATGACAGAACCAAAGCTGGGCAAGCCTGAGTGACCCTCATGGGCTCCGCTGGGCAAGCCTGGTGCTTCAGTCATGGTAACCATCTCTTTCACTGAGAGTCTTCTCTATAGCTGAGCCTCCTTCCCAATCATGACGTCCTTCTCCAGGACGGACACCTCCTAATAATGTGTGCAAAGCGTGGGAGCTGAAGCCTCACCATCTTGCCCCATAAGGAGCACTCGGGCTGCTCTTCCCCAAGACAGATTTGTTTATTCTTTTTTCAGTCCATGTTGTGTTCAATATTCTCTGCCACTTCAAATTAATCTCCTCTTCTTAAGTCTTCCTTATTCATTGGTCAACTTCCAAATGCAAATGAAGCAATTGAAAATACCATGTTAGCATACAATAAATAGGTGGTGGTTGTTGTGTGCCGTCAAGTCGCTTGCAACTCATAGCGACCCTATGTACAACAGCCCTACACTCTGCTCTGTCCTGTGCCAGTCGCACTGTCTCTGACACTCCCATCCTGATTACCCCAGTCACTGAGTCAGTCCACCTCATAGAGGGCCTTCCCCTCCTGTGCTGTAGGAAATGGTTTTGTTGTGTTTTTTTCAATCTAAGATATACTCCACCATTAAAGAATATGTGAACAATATAGTAATTAACAGGTAAATACTCACAGATATGCATGAGTGCTAGTGGACTCCATAGCACATAACTACAGGAGAGATATATGCAAATGTTGTTGTTGTTTATTGTCAGGTCAGAACCAACCCATAGCTGACCCTCCAGTGGGTTTTCAGAGGCAGGTGATCGCAGGGGAGGAGGTTGCCCATCCTTCTCCTGTGGAGCAGCTGGTGACCTCGAACCATGTGCCTTTGATATTGCTGCACAGCTTATTGCCACTAGGCCTCCAGGGCCCGCCTTCTATGCAAATAGAGAGCATTAACGTGTGTAGCATACTAGACTAGATTGTAGCCAACAGCTCATGCACCCTTCTAACCCAGAGGTTTCAGTCAAATGTGGAACGAATCAAACAGCAGCGTTCTTGGCTGCCACGCACCACCCTGATGGAAAGTTCATCTGCACATTGTGCACAGTCTGCATCCTATATAGGCTGCAGATTTGGTGCTTTGGTGAGATGACTATAAAAATCTGAAAGGATGCATCACCCTAAACCGCTCAAATCATACCTGTTGACATAGTTATCCATGAGAGAAATCAGTTGACATAGGTCTTTTATTAAATTCTTGAACAGCTTACAGAATCTTCTCCTGGTCGTGGAAGAGCTACAGTTATTTTTTTTTTTTCTCTCAGAGTTTTCTGAGATATTCACACCACAAGTCCCCAGTGTGATGTTCACCGTTATGAGAAAGAGAGCCAAAGAAAGGGGATATTTCATAAATACCAGTTTTGATGTATTTGCTGTATAATCAATCAACCTTTAGCAGACTCTGGGGCCTATGGGATACATTTGAAAGCTGTGGGAATTTGGCTATTCCCATAACATACTTGGACACTCTTTACTGCTAGCAGTAAACCTCAGGCATAAACATTGTAGAGAAAACCAGATGAAAAGGAACCCGTTTGATTGAAAATTGACTTTCCTTCATAAATGTTAAAGGTAGAAAGAGATCCGCAGTGCACAATAATCTTATTACTTAGGTTCATTCCTGGTTATTATTGTCAAAGGTTCTGACTTGACGGTTATTTTTGTACACCTAAAAAAGACTAGTTCTGTTATTAAAAAAAAATAAGTGTGGTTAATAACAAATGAGGCAATGGCACCATTATCACTCCCTTTCTGTGGCTATTTTACAGAAGTTTTTTTGAAGTTAGATTTGTAGAATATCTCCAGACGCTTTTCTAATATTCTATCAATTAAGATAGAATAGGAGAAATATTGCAACCATAAACATCAGATCTCAGTGGCTCACAACAGCACAACTTATTTTTTTTAAAAAATTAATTTTAATACAAGTTTACAAACTTAGGGTTTCCAGTCATTCACTATTGCACTTTTCTCCCTACCAACCGCTACCCCCAATTTACTCTTCTTCTTGAAAAGAAAGAAAAATTCTTTCATTGTTATGCAATCCCTCCCCTCCATGTCTGCTCCACTATGCAGCCTTCAAGCTGGACTTCTGTAATGACAAGAATACCCATTCATTTGTCCCATTTAAACAGTTCTCTCCCTCATCTGTTTCAGTGCAGTATACATCATCCCTCCCCTCTTTTTCTGTCTTCCCTCAACCCTGATGTCAGTCCCATTTTACAAGTGGCCCTGTGCAATATTTGTCCTTTCGTGACTGAGATATTTCACTCAGCATAATGTCATCCATTTTGTATAATATTTCATGAGTTTCTTGTTTTTCAGTGCAGCATAGTATTCCATTGCGTGAATATACCAGAGCTTCTCTATCCATTCATTTGTTGATGGGAACTTGGGTTGTTTCCAGCTCTTTGCTATTGCGAACAAAGCTGCAATAAACGTGGGTGTGCATATATCTGCTTGGGTGGTGTTTATGGTTTCTCTAGGGTAAATTCCCAGTAGTGGAATTGCTGGGTCAAATATTTTCAACTTTTTGAGAAAGCGCCATACCACCTTCCACAGTGGTTGCCCCATTTTACACTCCCCCCACAACGGTGAATAAGGGTTCCAGTTTCTCCACAACCTTGCCAGCATTTGTTGCTTGCTGTTCTGTTAAATTTTGCTATTCTTACTGGGGTGAGAGGATTGGTTTTTTTTATTTTGTGTGTGTACCGTCAAATTGGATCCAACAGGTACAGGAGGCAATTGCCCCTCCTTTTCCAGCAGAGCATCTGGTGGATTTGAACCGCACACCTCTGGGATTGCTGTGCAGCTTCTTGCCACTAGGCCACCAGAGCTCCCTCTCATAGTTGTTTTGACAAGCTTGTTTCTTGTTCATGCCACATGGCCATTACATGTGCCTTTTGGGTTAGCGATGTATGATCATCACTCCCACTCCAGGACACAGGGTGACATTGTCATTGTTGTCAGATACCACTGAATTTGCTAGAACCTGTAGAAACACTGTGAACACTTGACTGAATCCTTGCTCTATCCTAAAACATCCTCACCATCTCTACAATAGTCAAGCTCACTGGTGCGGCCATTGTGTCAGTCTATCCCTGTCTATTCCAGGCCACATAATGAACTACTCAAGACTTTAATTAATCCAGAGGTGAAGGAGAGAAACTCATGGTTGAGTGTAGGCTTCACAGCTTCTGTTTGAAAAGTTTTACAAGTAGAGAAGCTTGTTGACTGGAGTCACAAGATAAGCTGTTGCTTCCTGTTTCTTATTTGCTGATCCTTCCTGTTTATAAGATCACATCAGCCTCAGAATTTGAGATAGCAAGAGAATGTTTTCTCTGAGATACACACCCACTGTTAAAGGGAGAATACTGCCATTTACCCAATAACCTGCATCTTTGTTCTGTTAAATAATTCCACATTTATTTAGGAATATTTTCCTAGTTTATCCACAATGTGTGCTTAATGGAATTCCCTCTGATTATATTCTCTCAATCCAACCAACCCTAGATCTAGCTATCTTAACCCCTACAGATGCCCTTCAGGAGCTTCCTCTCTTCTGCTGGTCCTCGTTTTCCTAAGGCCCAGTGCTTCCTGACAACATGCCCAAAGTATGTGAGACAACGTGTCGCCTTCTTGCTTCTAAGGAGCACCCTGGTTACACGTCCTCTAAGACAGAGCAGCCGTTATCTGCTTCAGCTGTGGAGGAAATAGAGAATGTGACAAAGGTGGCTGATACAACCTCTACCTGGGAGGGACACATCATACTGTTCCCATGTCCACCAAATCAAGTTTTATGGCCAAGCAGGAGTAGAAGTATCGTGCAGGAAATAACACAATAGTCTTGTGGGGAAAAAAATCAAATTGTCTGTTTCATTGAGCAAAACAGTTATTTAAAGTGTTAAAAATCAATTCTGTTACCTTGATGTTGAAGGTACACCTCACCTGAGCCATGATCAGTTCCGTCATGTCAAAGCTGGACAGCACGAGGAAGGCTAAAGAAGACTCCATCTATGTCATGGACTGCTGCACGAACAAGCACATCTGTCCTCAAAGACTAGCCAGAGTGTTTCTTAGAACTAAAAATGGAGAGACTTCACCTCATTGACTTTGGACAAATCATCACAAGAGACCTATCACTGGGGAAGGTCATTATGACCAGTGCAGCAGAGGTTATAAAGAAAGGAGTCAGTCAGTCCATGAGATAGTGTGAGCCACAGTCACGGCCATGAGGCTTCCTGGAGCTTCAAAGCCACCAATGTCTCTGAGAGAGAAAGATGGGCAGTCACCTCCTGCGTTGTTTACAGCCTCGGAAACTCAGTGCAGAGTTGGCCATTGACTCAACGGGAGTGAGTCTACTTGAGTTTGAACATGTACCAAAGGGGCTCTGGTGGTGTAGTGCCAGTGGGTGTGTTGCCAACCAAACATTTAGAGGTTCAAAGGGGACTGTCCCCTAAAGATTTACAGCCCTGGAAACAAGATGGAGGGCCATCATGTGTCAATTTTGAGGTTAATGTGTACCAAATATGGATAATTAGGACATAATTCAAGAACTTACTGTACTAAAACCAAAAACTCAAATCAGTTTTAGTCTAATCCGTTCTGATTGGTGATGGTCCCGTGTATTACATGTTAGGATTGGTCTCTGTAGTGTTGACTCGTGATGGCCTTGTGTATTACACGTTAGTACTGTTCTCTCTTGTGTTGACACACGATGGCCCCATGTGTTACATGTTAGGAGTGTTCTGTCTCATGTTGACTCGTGATTACCCCGTGTGTTGCATGTTAGGAGTATTCTCTCTGGTGTTGACTCATTGTGGCCCCATGTCTTACATGTTAGAAGTATTCCCTCTAGTGTTGAAATATCTGTGACCTTTCAGAAGCAAATAGCCAGGTCTTTCTTCTGAGATGCCCTTGGATGGGCACCTACCACTACTCTTGTAATTAGTATCTCTGCCCTCAACTATGTGCACCACTCGTGGATGGATAACTTGCATCAAAGAATGCTCTGGCAACAGTTTTTCTGCAAATGAAAGCTGTGAACCCTCTGTGAACCTTGGAGAACACAGCTTTATTTTTTAGAATCCTCAGAGAAATTGAAGCCCTTGTTTCAAGGACAGAACTATGCTACACTCAAAATCGAGGAACTCTCTCTAATTCGCGTTGATTTCTCTCAGAACATGCCTATCTAATCTACCTGGACTTTAAATTCAGTCATAATTCCAGAGCAAAAAAAAAAGACTCACCTCACATCTTGAGGCAGCATTTGAAGGAGGATAGAGAAGTTATTGCCAGTGAATAAGGAAAAGCATTAGGGTAACAAGATAAGCAAAGATCTTGTTGTTTTGAATTTTTTGTGTTTTGTTTTGTTTTTTTTTACTTCCAGCACAAAATGTAATGTCTCCCAGATCGAGCAATGATGTGTTTTTAAATGAGGCTTCAGTTCTGCATATTGTGAGTGTTGCTCTTGTCTGACTCCATGTCATGTCTGCTTGGTCAGAGCCAATGTTTCTGTTCTTCTTTCTGGGTCAACCCGATGAAGTAAATCAAATCGCTCTTCCTTCCTCTCTCTTCCATACACCATCATTTAGAATCACCAAGAATTCCCATTCTGGAATCTGCCCTTGTCTTCTCCTTTTACAATCTCTGCTGGTGTCTGAGCAGCAGACATAAAAGAGAACACTTTTCACAGATAAATCAGGGATATCGGCCCAAGGGACAGCAACAACACACTTATTAATTGCAACACAAGGCTTAGGCATGTGCAAACCATGACTCCAGCATGGAATTATTTGTAAAATCCTAGAGCTTTGATTGCACAGGAAGAAAAATGACAATATATGTTCATAAATATTTTCTGTGTCATGAAGGAAGAAACCATTGAACAGGTGACTTTTATTCTAAAGGATTTTGACTGAAGCAAGGTCCAGGAAGCAGCCTGCCACGATTTCACTGAAGAACACTCATCTCTGCACGTGAAAAGCAGCGCTGTTCCTTGGCGAGCTCTTTGCAGCCTCTCGATGCTAGAGAAAAAGGGTCAACACTGAGCTGCTAGTACTGCTCTGGGAAGGAAACATACAGCCAGCAAATTCCTTAATTGATCTCTTCACAGAAAGTCCAAAAACCCAGAGGCTCTTTTTAGTGCAAGGCATGTCCATTCTAAAATGTCTTCAGTTACTTAAGGGGGAAAAAATCAAACACCCTCCGCTCAACAGTCATCAAGGAACAAGAAATAGTTCATTAGTGTCTGAATGGTGAAGACTCAAAGGGAAGGACTCTCAGCCGCTCACTGGGCAAGTTTTCTTGACAAAAGAAAGAAATAAAGCATTCCTTGTGGTGTTTTCATAAGCCTTTTCCCTCAGTATGATTTTGCAGGGTGAGAAAGGAAACTAAGCCGTTGAGGAATATTTTTGAAAGAAGCGAGTTTTGGATAATTTGTATCTAACCTAACAACAACAACAGCAGGTCAAGGAAGGGACCAAATGGAGTGTGTGTTTCTTTCTTCATTGTCCTAGAGGTGAAGGGTCAGAGAAGGAGAGGAAGACCCTCAATCAAGAGGGTGGACACAATGACGGGGCAATGGGCTCCTCAGAGACGTCGGGATGGTGCGGGATATAGGGCAAGGTTCTGATTGTTGTTTAGGGTGGCTTTGAGTTGTAGTCCACCACAACAGTAGACTCAGATGCAACATTCCTAACAGAAGGTTGGTGGTTTGAGTCCACAGAACAGCTACACAGGACAAAGCCCTAACTACCTGATTTCAAAAAGATTGCAGCCACAAACCCCTTTGGGGTGATTCTGCTTGGCTTAGTGAACCCAACTACAGTGCTCCTCTCTGTCCACTGACAGCCAGAGTGGACAACCCAGAGACAACTACTGTTGTTAGTTGACTTAGTTTTGTCTTGGCTCTGTGTGTGTATGTGTGTGTAGCCTGGTGGTATAACCTGTTAAGTGTTGGGTTGAAGATTCAAGGTCTCTGGTTCAAACTCACCAAACAATCCTTGGAAGGAAGGTGAGGCAATACAGTAGGGGGCTGCTGTAAGTCAGAACCATTTCTATGACAGTGGAGCATGTTTTAACTCAGTTATTATTATTTATATTGCCATTTTCTTACATAGATTTAGTCATATATCCGTAGCTCTTATTGGTTGTTTCTTTTATCATTTCTTCTTGCCATCAGAATCATAACTCATTTTCTTTAGTCTGGAATACATACTCTGGAATTCCCTTTACTGAGGATTAGAGATGAAAATAACCTTGATTGCCATTTTTGGAAGACAGTTTTGCTCAATATGCAATTTTAAGCTGACCTCACTTCCTCTGTGTACATTGATGGGCATACTTCACTGACTCCTGTCTCCTGGTTTCCCTTGTTGCTGTTGAGACCAGAAATCAAATTAACTGCCATTGAAGGATTCCAACTCAGTGTCCCTCCACCAGGTTTCTGAACTGTAGGTCTTTACAGAGCCTCCTTCTCCCATGGAGTGACTCATAGGTTTGAACCATAAACCTTCTGGTCTGATACTTTGAAGTCTGAAGTATTTGCTGCTCTGATATGACTGGTATTTCTGTAAGCTTTTGCATGTGGTGTTTTGTTTCCTTATATGTATTATATTTTGCTTGTTTGTTTGAGGTTTTGTAAACTTATATTTCTTAGCATTTAATCAACAGAAAGTCTTTGAGAGTGTATTGAGACTGTACTTTAACTCATCAGAGACAGTGCGATTGGCACAGGATAGAGCAGAGTTTAGGGCTGTTGTACATGGGGTTGCTGTGAGTTGCAAGCGACGCGACGGCACATAACAGCAACAACAACAACAACTAAGGCTTTAATTTACTGGAATCTCCGTATTATGTGATGGGATGCTGAGACAGACTTGCCATCTTGGGGAAAGCCTGCACTTCACTTCCTGCCTCTCACATCCACCCTCCACAGCTGTGAAAACCAAATTCTATCTCAGGACTTTATTTTCTTCTCTGAGTTCCAATTTTTACTTAGCTTTTTTACATTTGAGGATTTCTTACTATTGGCCAATGCACTGATCCTTTAAAATATATTTTCTGTGTTATTTAAAGCAGTTTTTGCTGGTTAGAGCAGAAAGGTCAGTATCTAGTCTGCCATACTGCTATAGCAGAGTTAGAAAGATCCACACACCAAGTGAACTCAGGATGATCTCCCCCACTAGCCTTGTGTTAACATCCTTTGACCCTAGATGTTGTTTTGGATAACAGCAATGGAACAATTTTCTTAGTTCTGTTCTAATGAGTGTTGAAGAAAGTCCTGTTGTATTGGCCTCCATTGTTGTTGCAACTTCCAGACTCACCTTCAGAAGTGGGGACTGGTCCAGGCGCATCCTGAGTTCCTAGTGCACAAAGCCAGCAGCCTCGTCTCACAACTGCACAACATCCCGCACAGCATCCCAAGCCTGCCAGCTTCACCCACCACAGAGCAAAATTCCTCTCAACAACCCCACGTCTGTCATTGTTGCAAACTTCCCCCGAATTTCTGCCATTATTCTTTCTTTCTTTTTTCTTTGAGTTTAACCAAAAAAATGCCACATCCTTTGGAACTTTGTCTTTGTCATTGTCCTTTGGAAAGGCCAATATGGTACCACTTTCATCCTGTCTCCTTGGCAACACCTGGAAAAACTTTGCTCCAGATGCTTAAATAACCCAGGCAGATAAGCTAACAGGATGGCGAGCTGAGCTGGTTAGCTCACGAAAGCCTTTGGGAGCTCATTGTGAAGAGCATTTCGTACAGGGGAAATGAACCTCACACAACTACTCGGAACTGTTTATCCAACTGCTAATATGCTCCTAGCCATGCACAGGATCATGTTTTCCAAACACTAGGTCTATAAAATTTCATTTAGAATAATAACTAACCCCCCCAAAAAAAAACCCAACAACAACAAAAACGGAAAAAGGCCCCCCAAAAAGCCCTCAGTGCCTTTGAAGTCCCCCCATTGAGTTTCTAAGACTGTCAGTCCCCAGCAGGAGATTGCCTATCTCTCTCCAGCAGAAGTTTGGGTGGATTTGAACCTCCAGAGAAGCAATCAGCTCTACTCGCTTCTGACCACTCCACCTTCATTGCCTCCTTTTTCATCTGTTAAACAGATCCAACTGTTGGATTTAGGTTATCTTGTTATGGTGATGGCTGAATCACCTAATGTATGCAAAGCTCTTAGCTTAGCCACTGTGATTATCAAGGTGGGTTACTGATGTTACTGGTAATAATGGTGATAACAATAGTAGATTAAGCTTGGCTGTTATTACTGTTGTTATTGTTATATGCCATCTAGTCAGAGGTGACCCATTGCTGAACCTCCAGTGGGTTTTCACAGGTATTAAATCACATGAGAGAAGATTGCCTATCTTGCAGAGTGTCTGATGGACTCAAACCATGTGCTTTTGGGATTACAGTGCAGCTTCTTAGCAGTGGGTCCCCAGAGATCCCAGTTATTACTATTAACATCCGATTTCAACTACTTCAATTATTCAGTGCAATGGTGACCTGAACACAAAGCCTGTACTTAAACTTCTTTGTCCCGCCCAAAGACATTCCATAGTAATGCATCTGGCTCAGCTTTGTTCTTCAGCACTTGAGGGTTGTTGTTGTTTGGTGCCGTCGAGTCATAGACGACTCATAGCGACTCTATGAACAAATGGCCTGAGCACTGTTCGTACATAGCGTTTCCCCAGGCAAGCCATTTCAGAAGTGGATGCCGCTCCTGCTTCCAGGCATTTAAGGGTAGGTGGGGGGAATTGGCAACACACCTGAGCACCAGCGGAAAAGGTTGATGGTTCAGTGGTTTCAACTTACAGCAAAAAGATGTGGCAGTCTGCTGCTATGAAGATTACAGCCTCAAACTCTGCAGGGCAACGCTACCTGCCCTAGACTGTGCTGTGAGCAGAAATACCACTGGAGGCAGGGGTTTTGAAGACTGCTTCAGACAGGCAGCTCTAGTGCTTAGTGGTAAGGAGTGGCACCGCCCACCTCGCCATCATTTGGCGTCACCAGAGAGATGGGCACTCTCCTCCTGCTTCTGAAAACACGCTGGAGGGTCAGCTAAGAGTCCGTCTGACTAAAAGGCCCATAACAGTTCCTCCCTGCTCTAAGGCAGTCACGGAGGACCAGGAGGGAACCAGTTAACACGGGCTTTGGGTATTGTTGCTGAATAAAATCTCACTGCAGCGACTGCGATGAGACAGCCACTTAGCAAGATTACAATGACAAGCCCCGGTGTGAACATCTGGGAGGCTCATAAGAGATTCAAGTGACAAGAGAGTGTTCCAAAAGGATTCCTCTAAATGGTGCTTGGGAATAACCTCGAAGGACGACTGGGCACAGTGACCCGGCCTGAGAGGAACACACAGCCCTGGCCTCGTATCGCTGCCTGGACCCCCAACTCAAAGACTTCATACAACGGACAGAAACAAGAGCAGGTGGAAGTACTGGTGGAGGAGATGAGAAAACCAAATTAGGTGGTTGGATCAGACGTGAAGGTGAACAGCATTTGAAATTGCCTTTAAAAAACTCGCTTGAAGGTGACGACTGGGACAAGTCACTGACAGTAATTTAACTGTAAAATGATCAGCGCTTGGGGAGTAGATTTGACTATGGGGAATGACAGAAAAAGAAGACGATGATGAATCTTGCAGCTATTTTAAGCTCTTGCTATCTTCCCTCAACTTGACCTGCCCCTGTACGAGTAAAAGGAGAAAACAGAGGCACCAGGTTATGAAGATGTGCTCTGTAACATTGGAGCCAGAACAAGAAATCAGGTTTCTTGCTTCCATATGGATTTGTGTCCGTTAAATTGCCTCCCTCCCTGCCTTTCTCAAACATGTAACGTAGCTCCAGGTGGAAGCAGGTCTGCTTAACAGTCTGTCTTGGTCCAGGAAACAAGAAGAGAGATGCCCCACCTTTGTGGAGTGCTTCAGAACAGATGGAGTGATTTCACTTACCAAGCCACATTTATGAAGCTTGCAGCCACTTGAGCTGACTGTAATGTTTCCCTGGAGGCAGCCTCTGTTTCTCAGAGGGCTGGTACTCAACCCCCCTGATGTCTGTGGGCGTTCCACTGCCATCAAAGTTCAAACAAGAGGTGGACAGGCATTTTAGGGGGTTTACTGCTATTTTATTCCTTCTCTGTCTCCACAATACTTCCATAACACCTTGTTTGAAGAAAAAAATAGGAGGAGGAGGCAGGACTCCTGAAATTATACTCGAGATCATCTTTGAACCTTAAGCTATTAAGTATGCCTTGAAGTCTTCTTAAAACCAAATAGCAGTTTACTTCTCTATTGTTGCTGTTTGACTGTGGCTGACTCAGAACAATGGGAATCCCAGAACACTTGATTGTGTTTATGGGAAACCTCTAATTCGACCAAGAGGCAGTTATCAGAGTAGAGCAAGGAAACAGTACATAGTTTAAAATTGGGTAGGGTGTACGCCAGTGATGTGTCCTATCTGCATATTTTTTCAATCTATATACAGAACAATTATCTGTGAGGCGAGACTCTATGAGGAGGAATGTGGCATCAGAATTGGAGGAAGATTCATCAACAACCTACATGAAGCAGATGACATAACCCTGCTTGCTGAAACTGAGGGCACCTGAAG
>NW_006399754.1:17874156-17882479 GCF_000299155.1 Elephantulus edwardii | reverse complement strand
AGCAGTTCCAAGGCACAATTCCTCAGTAAGTCCAAGCTCTTATTTCAGTTCACAATCAAATCCAAATCCTCCAGCAAGGTTTGCTCAGAGTAGTTATAACCAAATGATCCAGTAAGGTTTGCCTCAGAGCAGTTTAAGTCAGCTTCTCTTTTGAACATCTGGCAAGAACAGCCAAACCTTTAACTGTGGCCAGCACAGATCCAAGAACCTCAGGTCATACCTTGCCACCGTTTATCCACAGAAATGCCACAGTCTCTCCACCACCAGAGTGTCACTCTCAACAGAGTGTTGCTGCTACAAGACTTGCTTGCTTTAAGTCTTGCTGCCCAATATGGGAAGGACTCCTTCTCTTATCCTAGTCTCACAGCTGCTGATGATTTGCAAGATCATGCTGATTTGTAAGACTATGTGTCTGCAAGTTAAGGAAGCTGGAGACCAGAGAGGACTAACTATAATGGCTAACCGCGACCCCAATCCCAAATTTTAGGCTAACACACAGCGTGGTAACTATTGGATTGGCATATGTGGTGGTGGTGGTGGTTTTGTTTGTTGGGTTTTTTAAAATTCTTCATTCACATTGTGTTTCATACAATCATTCTCATTCATTATGGTTTATAAAATTAATCACCATTGGGCCTTGTCCATCATTACCCTGACTTGTCACCTGAATCCTTCCCATTCGCTTACCCCTCCCTCCACCCACCAAACTGTGCAGCCCTGTGGTTTTGCCTCTACCCATCCTCACGCCTCCACACCTTTCCCCTTCCTCTCCTTGAGTTCCTGTGTATGTTTTACTAATTATCCTTTTATTTTTACAATAATGGTATTATGCAGTATTTGTCTCTGTGAGACTGTGTTAATTCACTCAGCATAATACTATGTTTTGCTGTATATATTTTTTTGCATATTTTCATCAACAGCAGCAAAGTAAATGAAATTATATTTAAAAAATTGTAAAGGACAGAAGGAAGAGAGGGACAGAAAGAAAAGAAAAAGGAGTTTTCCTTCCCAACACAAAAGCTGGTTTGGGTGTCCAGAGCAGCTTTCTAGGATTTTGCCAGGCAGCCGGGGAGCTTGGCTCTCTGTCTTTGGTTGCTCATTAAAAGGAAGGTGAAGATGGAATCTTAATGGAAGGATAGAGGAGAGGACAGTGAGATCAGGACATCAGTAACTATTGTGTCTCCAGAATTAGCTATTCTCTTTCATTTTTCATTGAATTCCTATTAGATTCCCAGAAACAACTGTTGTTGGAACTTGAAATTCAAATTTCATGTTAATACTCTCAGCTGCTAAACGTTAGTTTAGATGTTGGAATCATTCTGGGTGGGGGGGAAGGAAGGCTTGATGGTGTGCTTAAAAAAATCAGCCATTGGAAACTATGGAGCACAACTTAACTGGACACACTTGGGATCTCCCAGAGTGTGAACTGAGCCAATGGATGGCAACTGATTTTCCTATGCAATAATGATACTACCAAATAATTCTCTTTGGTTGAACAGGTGAATGGGAATATAAGCTATGGTTTTGCTAATGAAAAAGATAAGAGACTTGAAGATTTTTAGAAACACTTGTGCAAGTGATAAAAATTTCTTTTAGAGTTGCCAACTCTTTTTTCTTTCTTTTTTAAATTTTATACTGATTTATCTACAGTTTGGATAAATTGTTTTTCTCAAAAGATCCTTCCCATTTCCTTCACCCAACCCACCCAACTTTTACATAAAATCTCTATTACCTCCCCCTATCATTATCTCTGCCCCTATCCTTACATTCTCATGAATTGCAGTCCATTGCTTTGAAGCCTTGAGTCAAGGTGATTCAAACAGGATTCTTTGGTGTATGGGAGTCGTATTTGATTTGGGTCATTCCAGCACCATCTATGAGAAAAGACTGGTTTTCTCCATTGTGTAGAACAAAATGCAAATGAAGGCAGTTGCCCATCCTTAAAGGCAGCACACAGCTTCTTTCCTTCTTGAAAATTCTGACCCTTGTCCTCAAGATGATCATCTGAGGAGTTGAGCAAAATAGCACGCAGTTCTTATGCTGAACGACTCTCACTATCAGAAAACAACAACTCTAAAACATTTGCTGTGGAGTTCTGGTGGCCTCATGGGTAATAAGCTGTACGCTCAACCCAAAGGCAGGCAATTTTAATTCACCAGCTGCTACGTGGGAAAAAGGTGAGAAATCTCTTCCTAACATTTAATTGTGCTAATGCGAAACCTGTACTTGGATCAAGAGGCAGTAGTCAGAACAGAGCAGGGTAACACTGCATGGTTCAAAACTGGGAAGGGTGTACGCCAGGGATGCATCCTGTCTCCATACCTTTTCAACATGTATGCAGAGCAGATTATCCGAGAAGCTGGGCTCTATGAGGAGAATTGTGGCATCAGGATTGGTGGAAGATCTATTAACAATCTGCGTTATGCAGATGACACAACCCTGCTTGCTGAAACTGAGGAGGACCTCATGCACTTGCTGCGAAGGGTCAGGGACTGCAGCCTTCAGTATGGACTGAGGCTCAACATCAAGAAGACAAAGATTCTCACCACTGGACCAATTGGCAGCATCAGGATGGATGGCGAAGAGATTGAGATTGTTCACAGCTTCAGTTTGCTCGGCTCCACAGTCAACACTCTTGGTACCAGCAGTCAGGAAATCAAAAAGTGTATCGCGATGGGAAAGTCTGCTGTTAGGGACCTCTCTAAAGTACTCAGGAACAACAGTGTCTCTCTGGAGACTAATGTGTGCCTGATACAGGCCATGGTCTTTGCAATCACTTGTTATGCATCAGAGAGTTGGACAATGACTAGGGAGGACAGAAGGAGAGTGGATGCTTTTGAGCTGTGGTGCTGGAGAAGAGTACTGAATGTACCATGGACTGCCAGGAAAACAAACGGATTCATCTTGGAGAGGATTAAACCAAGCTACTCCTTGGAGGCAAGGATTCTGGGGCTTCGTCTGACATACTTTGGACATGTTGCCAGGAGGGACGGGTCCTTGGAGAGGGACGTCATGCTTGGGAGGGTGGAGGGACGGCACAAGAGGGGAAGACCCTCTATGAGGTGGATTGATTCGGTGACTGGGGTAATCAGGATGGGTGTGTCAGAGGCAGTGCGGTTGGCGCAGGATAGAGCAGGGTTTAGGGCTGTTGTGCATAGGGTCCCTATGAGTCGGAAACGACTCGACGGCACACAACAACAACAACATGCAATTAACAGCCTTTGTGAAAACTGACTGGAGGGTCAGCTATGCGTAGGTTCCAACTCAACAGCAATGAGTGAGGGATGCATTCTGAGGTCTTTAGCTTTTGAGAAAAGCCCATTTCCCTATATACCCTCGCTTTACCAATGAAGACACTAGAATCTAGAGAGAGAAAGTAAGTTACAAAAAAATCACATAGACTGAAGACTGATTTTTGTTGACCTTTTTTACTGCCAAACCAATAATGCATTCAGTATTATATTTTTTAAAAAAATTATGTCAGACCAGTTTTAGTAAACCCAAACCCACTGCCAGACTCCATAGCTCCCCTCTAGGACAGAGTAGGAACTGCAGGATTCTCCCACAAAACACCTGGCAGATTAGAACCACTAATCTTTTGCGTTATCTATCCATGGCTTAACCCACTAAATCACTGTACTTTTAGTAAGCTCCTGGTTTTAGTAAGCTTGTTTTCCATTTTCTTACACACATATCAGATATTTGGGGCACTAAATAATACATACATACATACATACATAAATAATCCAAAGAAAAAGAAAGTCACATTAAAAGAAGAAAACTATGTCTTACCAAATTCACTATGACAAAGGTGGCCAATTTTCATACAAGTTGATTTTTTATTATTATTTTTAATTGATATTTTAACAAAAGTTTACAGAAAACTTGGATGTCCATTCATTCATTGTTGCGCATTTTCCTCCCTTACCCCCACCCAGTTCACTTTTCTCTTTAAAGATTCTTTCATTGTTGCACAATTTCCTCCATCCCCCATCCACTTGGCTATGCACCTCTTATTCTGAACTATTGTCATGCAAATAATACCTAATCATCTATTTCTTTTAGACAGTTCTTTCCCTCATCTATTTAAATGCAGTGTATATTTTTTATCCCTGTTTTCTGTGTTTCCTCCCAACCCCAATGTCCGTCCTGTTTTATAACAGTGGCATTATGCAGTATCTGTCTTTTTTGTGACTGAGATATTAGACTGTGCATAATGTCCTCCAGGGTCACCCATTGTGTATAATATTTTATGAGATCCTTTTTTTCAGGGCTGCTAAGTATTCCATTATGTGAATATACCACAGCTTCTCTAGCATTTGTTGATAAGCACTTGGGTTGATTCTATATCTTTGCTATTGTGAACAATAAGCTGACTTTTTAAAACTATTTATTGTGGTTTCAGTGGACATTTACAGAGCAAATTGAATCTTGATTTAATAATTCATACACATTTCAAGTTCATTTTAAATTAGCTGGTAAAAGGAAATATATCCTATATTTTGCTACTTTACAGTGAAAGCACAGGGAGCTCTGGTGGCCTAGTGGATAGGGAATTGTGCTGCCAACACAAAGAGGGGCAATTCAAATCTACCAGTTGCTCTGTGGAAGAAAGATGGGCAGTCTCTTCCCGTGTGATTTATAGCTTCTGAAAACCGATTCGAGGGTCAGCTGTAACTAGGTTCCAACTGGGACAGCGCACGATAGCACCAGTGAAAACATACAATTAAGACTGGGACCCTTGCTACATGTCTTTTTGTTAAAATAAAGGAAAATAGGGCAGTGCAGAAACCTAAAAGTCAACAAACTAATAACTAAAAGTAAACAAGATGCTCTTGGATCCCTTCCCACTGACAAACACTACCAACCGGTGAGTAATGCAAGTAAGTCAAAGTACCTCTTTCCCCTCTTATGAGATGGTCCCATTACATGCCTGTAAACAGTTGATGCTCTTAGCTGCTAACAGAAAGATTGTTGTCGTAATTGATTGCCATTGAGTCAAGCACGACTCATAGTGACTCTAGGAATGAAAAACCTGAAGCCTTTCTAGAACTATCATTTATCAAAGTCCATAGAGTTTCCAGAGGCATGTTGTTTAGGAAGTGGATGCATCCTGATTAGGAGTTCAAACCCACCCAGAAAGAAATGCCTCAGATCAAAGACCAGACGCTGCACTTCTGAAAAGTTGCCCCTGGGAACCTGTGGAGCACACAGTCCTGTCCTGACAAACATGGTCACCATAAGTCAGATCAATTCATGATAAACTTGAAAACGGGATTTGTGGCCTCATTGCTGTGTATCGTGCAGCTTCTTAGAGGGACATTCCAGTGGCTGTTTGGCAGCTATGGATGCTAACAGGAAGCAGCAGGTGTGGTTGTTGTGTGCCATCAAGTCGAGTATGACTTACAGTGACCTTATGAATAACAGACCTGACCCCGGTCCTGTCCTGTGCCGTCCTCATCATCTCCGACATGCTTCAGCTCATTGCTGCAGTCAGTGTGTCAATCCTTCTTATTGAAGCTCTTCCTCCCTTTTGCTAAGCAACCCTCCACCTTTCCTAGCTTGCTGCCTTTTTCCAAGGAATACCCTCTTCTAGCAACATGCCCAGAGCACGTGAGATGAAGCTTCACTATCCTTCCCTCTAAGGAGCACTCTGGCTGCACCTTCTCCAAGACAGTCTCAGCAAATTCCTGACACTCACGTGTAGGGAAGGGAGAGAAGGGACCGCGTTGTTCTTGCTCTGCACCTCCACATGCACAATTTCATGTATCATTTTAGGCGGAAGGGCCCGCTGCCTTCTATTCGAGTCTGCTGTTTGCATAGCTGTAGCAGTGTTTTACTAGCTGTATTTGGAGAGGTGCTTGCTTCCCTCTGTGTCAGCAAAACTGCACAGCAGCCTGGCGGGGGCTGCTGGCATCTCACAGTGGTGATTAATTACCATGAGCCTCGTCACTGATGTTTTACTCTTCTCTGTTTTGTGGGCCCTTTCATCTCTTCTTCACGGCAAGTCCCTCCCATCTCGCCTTTTCTCCCACTCAGCCTCCCTGGGTGAATGGCTCTCTCCGTCCCTGACTCACACAGCTGTTGCCCCTTTCATAACATTGTAGCCCACGACAAAGGGGGAAGAAAGGTGTTTTCATATTATGGTTAATTGACTGCCGTCAGATCAAAAACAGAAGGTTCCAAAAATACCAGACACTTGAAGGAGTGTCTGCCTGCTCACTGGCTCTTCACCCAGCCTGGAATTCGTTTCCAGGGTTTTTCACTGTAACAGTAACACCGGGTGGCTGCATGGACTGTAAATACAGACTCGAAAGGGGGTCCTTTTCTTGTGTGAGAGGTTTTGTTTTTGTCTTTTCACTTTATTAGCAGAATGTAGGATACCGAGTAAAATAGTGATTCATGTGACACCAAGTAATTTGTGTCACACCAAATCCAGCTATAAATCATCACACCTGTGCCTCTCTTTCCTTAAATTGCTTCAGTACTTTTTTTCCCCTTTCTTTTCCTGGCAGAGTAGAGTTGTTTAGCCAAGAGCTGGCCTAGATGTGAGAAGAAGCAGGGCCACATTGTACTTCTGGGGACTTTAAAACTGACTTCCCCATCCAAGCACTCGTCCTAATTGATTTTCCTGGGAGAGAAAAGTAGACGGGAGATCTCTCTTCTCGTTCCTGGAGACATACATCCTACAATGCCAACAGCTGGAGACAGAGCTGCTGCCTTGCCTCATAGGACCTCTGTGCCAACGAGGCCAGCATTTCTGAGTATGTGGGTTTTGGGTCTCCAAGAAGGAACACTGATGGTGAAGTGGGAAATGCTCAGTTCCTAAATGAAAGGCCGATGCTTCAAATCCAGCAGCTACCACCCCACGGGAAAAAAATACAGTCTGCTTCTTAAAGATGAATTGTTGTTGCTGTTGTTAATGTGCTGTCAAGTTGCTTGTGACTCATAGCGACCCTATGGACAACAGCCCTAAACCCTGCTCTATCCCTTGCCAATCTTATTGTCTCTGACACTCCCATCCCCATTACCCTAGTGATGGAATCAATCCATCTCATCGAGGGTTTTCCCCTCCTGCACTGTCCCTCCACCCTCCCAAGCATGATGTCGCCCTCCAAGGACTGGTCCCTCCTTGCAACATGTCCAAAGTATGTCAGACGGAGCTTCAGAATCCTTGCCTCCAAGTTGCAGCCTGGCTTCACCCTCTCCAGGATGAACTTGTAAAGTTGAATAGCATTGATAAACTGACAAGACTGACAGATATGAGGCTGTTGTTGCTGTTGTGAAGTTCCCTCGAGGTAACTACAACTCGCAGAGATCCTACAAACAACAGATCTTGGCCCAGTGGAGAACCATCGTCATAGCATTCACCAAGACCATTGTTCCAGTCACTGTGTCATTCCATCTTGTTGAGGATCGCCCTCTCTTTCTCTGACCCTCCCCTCTGACAGCAGATTTCTTATATCCCAGGCCTGGCTCCTCCTGGTAACACATCCAAAGCATGTGATACGGAATTTCATCATCCTTGCCTCTGAGGAGCACCCTGGTTGCACTTGCTCCAAGAAAGAACTTGTTTGTTCCTTTGTTAGTCCATGGAACATTCAGGACTCTTCTCCAGCATCACAAGTCAGTCATCGATTCTTCCATCATCCTTATTCATAAGCCAACTTTCAGTTGCATAGGAAGTGGCTGAAGATACCATGGCTTGATAATTCAAAAAGGTAGTGCAACTTAGTCTTTGATCTGACAGATTGACACAAGAGACTATACCCATTACCATGCGTATGTTTGACTGATGCGTTTTCTATGAGCCTAATAGTACATTCTGTGAATATATCCATATGTTCAGCAGAACAAACAGAAGGCAGAGAGGTGTAAATGTCCTAATTATAAACTAAAACCCTGAAAAAAATGAGTTGCTGGCCCTAGAACCTCTAGACCATAGTCTCAGGAATCTCCAAGTAAATTGGCATAGAGTCAAAGAGGAGAAGAAAAGCAAAGATAACATGGAAACAATTTGTTCAAAGTCTAATGAACTGTGCAAAACTCAGCCTCCAGGACTCCATGACCAGAAGAACTAGACGCTGTCTGGCTGCCACTGCTTGACCTTGCTGTGAAGGGAAGACAGGAGAAGGTCCTGGGCCGTGGGTGAAGACTGTGCAAAGAAACAGGGAAACATAGAAATAGGCACGTTTATTAGTTTAAGGAGGAAGGATGGGCTCCCAGGACTATGGTTCTATAAGTCACCCTTTAAGTCTGGAACAAAACTCACCCATGACTCAACCTCTGGGGAAATAATAAGCCTATAAAATGTGCGAACGGG
>NW_006399754.1:17854369-17874056 GCF_000299155.1 Elephantulus edwardii | reverse complement strand
TAGATGTTCATTGAAATAAAAAATAAAATTAAATAAATAAATGTACAGTAATACCAACAAGGTCATCACCCATTCCCTAGAACGAGGAACCGTTTGCCAAGGATAAAGCTCAGACTATGGGAAAGGGTAGTATAGGAGGGTTAATGGGAACTGAAATCACAGGGTATGATCAGGGGTTGGGGAGGGAAATGCAGTTACAAAGTGAATATTATAGTTAATGTCATAAAACAAAATGTATATGAATGGTTGAATGGAATGCCAACTTGTTCTGTGAACTTTCTTTCAAATCATCATAAAAAAATATGACTTTGGGAACCTTGTGGTGCCGTTCTGCTCTGTCCTATGACTCAGAGTCGACATCACAGCAATAGGATTTTGGCTGGACCCCCTGCATCATAGTTTATTAAAACACAGATTCCTAGAACCCCATATAATTAGCTGGGGTGAATGTCAAATCTTCATTTTTAATAAGCTCTTCTAGGATTCCTAAGTACAAGGCCCAACAAGTTAAATAAGTAAGACCTGTCTTTTTCACGTGTATGTCACTAATCACCAGGATGGTCAGTGGAGGACAGTAATTAAAGCAGAAACCAAATCGGCTGCTCTCAAGTCAACCCTGACTCACAAGGGCCCCATGTACTGTCAAGTACACCTGCTCTGTAGGCTTTTCCTGGCTGTATCCTCTACAGAAGCAGTTTGCCAGGTCTTCTTTCCATGGTACCTCTCGGTAGGTTTGATCCACCAACCTTTAAGTTCATGGTTGATTGCGAACTCTGTCCACCAGCCGGGGCCTTTACTGTGTGTTACCTGAGTTCAGATTACTTCATGGTCCACACACATGGATGATTCTCCCTAAGACAGATTCCTCAATAGAGAGGGGGGAAAAAAATAAAACCCATGAATTCTTAAAAATGCTACACTGGAACTTTACTTTCTGGAGCCTGTCACTGTTCTCGGTGATGTCAAGCATAGTCTTTTATCACCTGAATCAGGAGAGGTTGACTGCAGTGACTTGGCAGTCCTGTGAGCAGCAGGATAGTAGACTCCTTCGTGAGGGTGGAATGGTTTTGCTGGGACCCAGGTGAAGACGAGCACTTCCGGCGGACACTGGAGCCTTGACAGTGGCTGGTCTCAGGAATGTCAAGCATAGCCTTTTATCAGTGTTCTATTTGGAAATATAAAAAAGTGACTCCACAAATAACCTAGCCTCCTCATTTCCTAGTCTTTCTAGAAGGAGGTGGGAAGCCTATAAACAGACTAATGAATAGTATTTCTAGACTTCTATTTCACTCGTCAACTGTGTTTGGTATTTTCCTATTTATAGAAAAGAAAATGAACTCACTTTCATAGCTTGCTCCACATTCACATAAGAAGAGAGACTGCGAACAGAGGATAGGAGAGGCTGATTTGAAAGCTGGGAGACATGGTTCTGGTCCCTCCTGTCCCCTTGTATTATTGTGTGACCTTGGACAAGACATCACTTCCACTCACTGAGACTCAGTGTGCTCTGCAGTGCTGTGAGCAATAGGACAGTAACACTCCCTTGTGAGTGTGGAGTGGTTTTGCTGGGACCCAGGTGACCATGGTCATGACAGCTGGATCAGACTTTGGCACTCCGGAGAAAGCCCTTGGCGGGTTAACAGCCTAGCTGACTAAGGCGACTGTGACGCTTCCCACAGACACTGGAGCCCTGAAAGTCATATTTCATTTTCCAACTATCTGCTTAGTGACTTTTAGGATATGATTCATATTTCTTTGCTGTCAGAGAGGGAGTCAGAGAGGGACAAAGTAAAGAAACTAAATTAAAAATTTTTTTCCTCAAGAATATCCCCAAAGAATAGAGGTGGGGAAAAGTCACGCTTGAAATTAAGCCTCTGAAAATGTTTGGCAAAGCACAGAGATCTCCCTGTATGTTCAACGTTATGAATTTTCACATGCGCTCACAGCATCCCTGGGACTCGTGGTACACTGGGCCCCTCACATCCTCTGTCTCCAAGGATGTTGTTCCCAGGCACAGATCCGTGTGCACAGCTTCACAGCTGCCGTTTGCTTCATCTGGGAGTCATCCAATTCCTCCCTCCGAAGAGAATGGGGCTTTCATTTCCCCTTTGAGGTAGCATGTCCCGAATTACACAGCCAAGGTCTTCAGCCCAGGGGCATTATTCTCCACAGGATCTGCAGCAGAGAATGAGAAAGCTGAACAATTGTTAAATGTAATTGAAACTCATGTCTTTGCAGATGAAAATGGCCCTCTACTCACGCTGCTGGGATTGGTTGCATTGAGGATACTCAGAAAATCTTCCTTTGTCCAAAATGTGCTCAAAATTGTTGTTTCTCATCTCATTTCTCTTATTCCTCCTTAGTTAGGCTTGATTTTGGCAGAAATCTCTAGGTGAGAAAGCGTATGTATTCCATAAATATGACTTTTAAAAACAATATCTTCTCAGTTTTTATGAAAGTTTACACAACAATTTATATTTACTTTTAACAATTTTTTTATAGAGAACACCGTGATATTTTCCACAATTTGTCACCATTCTTCTTATTCCCCTTCTGTTAATTCTGTTTCCATTAAACTAGTTCCTACTTCATTCATTTGGCTTCCTCTCTCTGCATTATAGTAGCTGTTGATATACTAGTTGTATATTTTGTTGTTGTTGTTGATTGCCATTGAGTCAAGCACGACTCATAGCAACCCTATGTACAAAAGACCTGAAGCCTTTCTATAACTATCATTTCTCAAGGTTCATAGAGTTTCCAGAGGCATGTGGTTTAGGAAGTGGATGCCGCTCTTGCTTGCATAAAATTCATAGTTGCTAGAGACCAGAGGAACCCTTGAGACAGTCATAAACTACCCTTTTCCATTGGACTTGAAGCCACTTCTCTCGTCTGTTAGTCTAGTAAGTCTAGACTTCTTTAGGAATTTTCATTTTCTACATTTCTCCCCTTTCTATCTAGGACTTTCCATTGTGAACTGGGTCAGAATGGTGGGAGTAGTAGCAAGGCAGCATCTTGTTCTTCAGGCCTTAGCCTAGATGAATCTGTGAAACTGTAGTTCATAGGCTACTAATCCTGTGAATGAGTTTCTTCTCTGAGTTTTTGGTGTCCTTCACTCTCTCTTCCAGTTAAATATGAGGTTTTGAACCATCCAAGAGGCAGATAGAAAACCAAGATCTTTAGCTACGCTGACCCTCTAAGATTTCACCATAGGGTGATTCATAAGACCAGCTCAGAGTGCTTGCGTTTCTGAACTGTGAAAATCTCCTTTGCTTCATTGCTTTCCTGAAGAAGTAAAAATATAAAAGACGTTTCCACACTGGAGCAAAGCAAGTCACAGTACTTTTGGCTTCATCTGTGTCTCCTACTGGCATCAACATTGTTGTTGTTAGGTGTTGTGGAGTGGAGTATGACCCCTAGCGACCCTATGAACCAGCACTGATAGCAATTCCTAAATAATATACTCCACTTTTTCTCTTCTCCTCCCAGCCCAATTTGCTGTTATTCTGAAAATACCTTCTCCCTCTTCTTATGTCTTACCAACAACAATTTTAAGGTCATTTTAAAAAATTATCAAGCAAGCAAAATGTTACCTCGATTCAGAATTCCATCCAACTGACCTTGGGTAAGCCAGTGAATTCTTTTGAGTCTCTAATTCAATTATTTGTAACCTTGATTCTACCCTCAAATTACTTGAAGGGGAGGGTGGTTTAAAATGCTGAAGCCTGGACCTGAACCTACCAATTGTGATCCACTTGGTTCAGAGCTAGTTCAGGTATCTGTATTGTTTTGGAAAGCTCCCCCAGTTTCTCATAGCAGTCTTGTTGTTGTTAGTTGCCACAGAGCTGATTTGACTTCAGAGACCTTATGTGACAGAGTAGAAATGTCCCATGCACTTTTCTTTTTCTTTTTATTGTTATACTAGTTTATTTACAAAAATCAAACACATTGTTTTCAAGAGCAGATTCTTCCAATTTCCCTCACACTCCCCATCAAATTGTACAACCCTATGATTAATTCTTCCCTACCCCCACACATCCTCATCCCTCTGCTTCCACCCTCACCCCCTGCCCCCAACCTTGGATCCTTATACTCATTCTACAATAATGGTTTTGTACAATATTTGTCCTTGTGGGACTGAGTTAGTTCACTTAGCATAATGCTCTCCAGTCCCTCCCAAGTTAGGTAATAATTTACAAAATCATTGTTCCTGTATTCTATTGTGTGGACGTACCATAATTTCTCAATCCATTCGTTTGTGTATGGATATCTCAGCTGTTTCCATGTTCTTGTGATGGTGAATAACGTTGCTATGAACATTGGGTGACTTAGTGGTTCAGAGTTGTGCTACCAGCTAAAAACGTACTGTTCAAATCTACCAGATGCTCCTCTGCAGATAAGTGAGAAATCTTTTCCTGTGCTAGTTATAGCTCTTGTAAGACCTACTGGAGGGTTAGCTAGCAGTCAGTCCAACTAGACAGCACATGACAACAATAATCTTTACGGGGACAGAGCACAAATTTTTCCCTGGTTGAGCTAATGAGTGGGTTTGAACTGCCCACCAGCCTCCTAGTTAAAAGCCTAGTGGTTAAACATTGCCCCAACATGACTTCCTGTTACTCCTCTGCATGCAGCTCTAGCCCATCTCCAGATTGGTTCTTAGGCTCAGTGGCATCAGATTACTTGGAGGTTTATAAGAAATGTAGAATGTCATGTCCCACCTCAGACCTGCCTATCAGACTCTGCATCTTACCAAGACCCCAGATGATTCTAAAGAGCCGTGACACAGATCAGATCTCTGCAGAAGACAGCGAGAGGCCCAGCAGAGACAGGCCCGCAAGAAGAGAGACTTGGCTTACATTTTCCTTGATGCTGATCTTGTTCCCAAGTTGTGACAAGTTGACTCTGGTCCTGAGATGTCTCATTACTTCCTTAATAAACTCTTACCTAAAACTTATCGCTAGGTTGCTTTTGTTTACGCTTCTTGTTTAGAATCAAGAAGATCTCAGCGAGGGCCTTTGTATTTAAAGTTGGTTGTTATTTATTATATTTTGGAGGAACATTCTTCTAAGTGGTACAGCACTCTTCTCTTAATATGCTGTACTGAGGTAACCTGGGGTTGCTGTGACACTGAACCTTGTGCCATTAGGATGTCAAATACCATAACGGTTACCCGTGGTGAACAGTGTTTGGTGGAGCTTCCAGTCGCATCCACTTCCTAAACAGGATGCCTCTGGAAACTGTGGACTTTGATAAATGTCAATAGTTATAGAAAGGCTTCAGGCTTTTTTTTTATAGGGTCTCTATGAGTTGTATTTGACTTGACAGCAATCAAAAATAACAACAACAGCAGCAGTTGTTAAGTCATTCCTGACTCTTAGCTCCATTGAGTTTCTGAAGTGGAGAGTAATAAAATTGGTAGACAAGAAGCTTTATCAGATAAGCTCAAGCCAGTTAAATAGTCTGTCTGCAAATATCACCAAAATATGACCCACAAACTTGGCCACTTGTTTTGTACAAATAAAGTTTTATTGGAACACAGTCACACTCATTTATAGAGGTGTTGTCTATTTATTTCTGCTTTTAAACTACAGCAACAGCACTGAGTGTTTATGACCAAAACTGTACGGACCTGCAAAGCCTCAATTATTCCTGGCTGGCCTTTTCCAGAACAAACTTGCCAATTCCTGTTTTAGAGTAACCACTAACTGAAACCACAGTTGAGTGGCCACTGACATCTGGAGCCATTTATTGAGTTCATTCTGTGGACAGTCTATAACTTTAATCCCAACCAGACACTGAGCATCTGTGCAGTCATGGCACGGCCAGGAGAACCCAGCACTAATCCAGTGCATTCTGGGAACAAGAGTAACACTTGTGTAGATGAGGAAAAGCATTTGTCTGTACGTTTTATGAAATCATTGTTTGAGCTTTTATCTAAAATGTCCTCACAAACTTCCTAAAAACTTATATTTCAAAATACTGCTGAAACAAAGGATTAATAAGAAAACTCTAATTTATACATAGAAATACAAGATTGCCATTCAAGGTGGAAAGCAAAGACTCTTACTGAGAAAACAGGAAAGTAAACTAATTTGTCCAGGTGGGAAAGCTTTTTTACTGGGCTATTTTGGTTAACTACTTCTGAAAACTTGCTGAAGGGTCAGCAATAGGTCAGTTCAAGAAAAAGAGAGAGAGAGAGAGAGAAAAAGGGAGGAGGAAGGGAGGAAGGAAGGAAGGAAGGAAAGAATTTTAAAAAATAGGTCAGTTCCATCTCAACAGTACACAACAACAACAGGCTATCCCAAGCAAGACATGTCTTCCTCATGCAAAGTTTCAAGCACTTGGAACCAGAGTTTCAAACTGGTTACAATTAGTTCCACCATAGCCAACAAGGTCAAACCATAACAGAAATAGGTTTTTTAAATCTGGGTGATCAGAAATGCTAGCTAGAATGAGACGAAGTATGGGTTGAAGCCTTAGAATAGGAAGCTTGGCAAAGGCATAGTGAACCCTTTCAGGAGTCTGATGCATGGTGTTGGAGCAGCCTCCGTTTCATCTGGGCACCTGGACAAGACACTTGGTTGCTATGCAATGCACACACTACCCATGCTTTCTAAGAGAGGGATTAAGTTTCTGGCACAACATTAGCCAATAATGTGCCTCTTTCTGGTCAGTGTTCCCATTCACTCACATTTTAGAATGCACATCCATTATACTGTCACTTCGTTAGCCAGTACTCTGAACCAGAATCAGATATATAGAGATAGAGATAGAGATAGAGATAGAGAGAGAGAGTGAGAGAGAGAGAGAGTTATTATGTGCCTTCAAGTCAGAACAGACTCATAGCTGATCCTCTAGTGGTTTTTCAGAGGCTGTAAACTGCACGGGAATAGATTGTTCATCTGTCTCTTGATGAGCAGCCAGTGGGTTTGAACCACCTGCCTTGGGATTGGTACCACCACTCCTTACCCACTAGACTACAGGAACTCATAGATAAGTAAGTAAGTAGATAGATAGATAGATAGATAGATAGATAGATAGATAGATAGATAGATGATAGATAGATAGATAGATAGATAGATAGATAGATGATAGATAGATAGAAGACAGATAGAATGAATAGCATAGACAATCTTTCTAACATTACGTATATGCTCTTTCTGTCTTGTCCTCTCCTCTGTGGACTATGGAGAAATCAAGAATCACATAAGATTGCTTACTGTTCTTAGAGAACCGGTAATTGCTGTATATAAATAATGCTTCAAACAACAGACACTAAAAGAAAGGAGAAAAGGATGTAGAAAGAATCTTTACACATTTTGGTTCTTGAAACTGGATTCTCCCTTCACTGTCTGTGCTGTTTTCTGAGCCTAATTTTTTTTCCTCTCTCTCTCATAAATCTTGTGGGTCCTTCCTCGCATTCTAATTTGGCTGCGGTCGAACAAATGTGAGCAGCCCTTCTGCTTCTTCCAGTAGGTGCTTGGGAGGCCAAGAAGCTGGTCATTAGGGGGATATAATGAGGCCCACGGATAGCAGCTGGATTTAACTCAAGTGCAGTAATTAGCTGTGGCCTAATCCCATCCAAATGGTACTTCTAAATGTGCAATGGTGCAAAATTATGAACATTCCAAATGAGGGGTGAGAGGAAAGGAGAAAATGAAAGATTCTAAAAGTCAGAGTTCTAACAGGTTGTTTAAATTACAGTCTTGCTGTTTCATTTTGCAAGTTTGGCCAAAATGGAAGATGTGAAGTCTTTGCCTGATCTTTCTGTACATAGTGATTTTTGCCAATAGATTCTGTCTGGCTTGGGGCTGGCTCAGCTGTTGGTCTCTGGCACGAAGATCTCAGAATGTGGCCAATTCTGGCTTCAGAGCAGAACTTAAAATATACGACTTAGAAACTTAGATGGCTTCATAGAGACAATGATGCCCCTCCCCCATTTTTTTTTCCAAATTATTGCAAGAAGTAAATGACGTGTGTCCCCCTCCCCTCCAAATTTTGGAACACCTTAAACTTGTAAACAGAATCAGCTCGGTGGTTTTGACTGAATTGACCAATAATGTCTTTTCTCTGAGTGAATTTGATGTCAAGAGATTTCACGAGAAGTAACAGACGCAATGGCTTCTGTTTACAAGAAGACAGAGTGCTCTCCCCGGCTGTTCCATGGGAGCTGTGAGAGAGGTTAACGTGGTCTCCTCTCTGTATGTTTACATGAAGTTTCTGGAAATCATTGTGAGGATTCTGTATCTGACAAGATTTCCCCAGGGGCAATAGATAAGGGATTTAGGGATGGAATTGGCCTGTGCATGAGGGATGGGAAAGCATTGCAGGCCCTTTGTATGTTTTATGAATTAATATCTGTATGAATCCCCTCTTAATATATCTCGGAATCAGGAAGTCTTGTGAGCTACTGTAATTAGGTACAGAACACAGGCCTTTCTTTATTTTTTTTTCTATATCCTTCTTCCACTTTATTTCAGACTTTGACGTTTTAGGTAATAATAATTTCTATACTTGTTTTTTTGCCATTTCTAGTGTTTCTGTTAAATACCATCATGGCCATAAATGTCACTTATGCCCAGGGCTGTGTAGTGTCTTATTGTCACAATGATGGTGCATCGTCTGCATTTGTGGGCTCTGAGCTGTAATCCTGGGATTCTGAAGCGGTCGTAAAAACTGCAGCTTACTCCTCATTCCAAAAAAGACTGCATCACTTGGGAGGGACTGGAGAGCATTATGCTGAGTGAACTCAGTCTCATAAGGACAAATACTGCTTAAGACCATTATTGTAAAAATAGAAGGATAACTAGTAAAATATGTATGGGCATCCAAGGGGAGAATGTGTAGGAGCAGAGAGGTGAGCATGGACAGGGAAGAAATGGCAGGGTGGCACAGTTTGAGAAGGGGAGGGAGGAGCTAAAGGAAATTGGCAAGGTCTGGCAGGGACCTGAAGAGAGGAGGAAATAGTGGGCATAGTTCAATGGGGATTAATTTTATAAAACACAGTGTATCAGAATGATTGCGTGAAACACAATGTGAATGAAGAAATTGTGAAACAATGTATACAAATTTTGTATGTGAACCAATCAATATAAAATAATTTTTTAAAATGGCTAATGAAAGAAAAAATAATTCAAGGTGGTTATAACTGACCTTAAATTTCAAAGGAAAAAAACTTGATTTCTGAATTAGGTTCAAGCTCAGTGCTGTCAACTGAGTTTTTACATCACTTAAGACTGAAAAGCTTTTTTGACAATTACCAAGTTTTATGGAGAATAAAAATTTTAGCTCAAGGGAAAAAAAAAACGATTTCTAGAAGGTTAAAAACAAAACAAAACTGCAGCTTGTGAAGTGTATAGGTTTGTGCCCTTGTCAAGCCAAATAGAGCTAGCTTCAGCATCTAGAAAGGCCCTGCCCCTTCTCGATGTATCTGAAAAGAAAGTCAATGGAATGGCCTTTGGTTCACTTCTCTTTTTTCTGAAATGTTGTGGCCAAGAAGTGGAGCATTAAAATTGTGTGGGTTTTGGCTGCATGATACGCTGTGATCTGCCCTAACCCTTAGTAATCCTTTGAGCGAGGTATTACCATTTCTAATCTATTAACTAGGAGGTAGGGCAGTTTCCTAGGATTTCGCAGCTAAGTAGCAGGGATGCAAATTTGGATCCTCTGACTCTTAATTATCTTTCTAGTGCAACCAGCTGGCCGTGCATTAAGAAAAAGCAACAGCCTCGTTGCTGTAGGCTTGGGGCGGCCTCGTCACTCACCAGGCCCTGGGCTGGTAGAGACCGAACCTCACGTGGGAGGGCATTGCCGTCTTCCTCATGGGGGCAGCTGGGGGACTCGAGCCACTTGCCTGGGAGCTGGCAGCACAGTTCCTACTCACAAGGCTGCGTGTGTATATGTTGTTGTTGTTGTTGAGTACTGTAGAGTCAGAACCAACCCTCCAGTGGATTTTCACAGGCAGTTAATCACAAGGGAGGAGATCGCTCATCTTCTTCCTGCAAAGGAGATGTTCTTGTTGTTGTTATGTGCCGTCGAGTTGCTTGCGACTCATAGCGACCCTATGTACAAGAGCCCTAAACCCTGCTCTGTCCTATGCCAACCTCGCTGTCTCCGACACACCTACTCCCACTACCCCAATCACAGAACTGATCCATCTGCTTGAGGGTCTTCCTCTCCTGTGCCGTCCCTTCACTCTCCCAAACATGATGTCCCTCTCCAAGGACCAGTCCCTCCTTGCAACGTGTCCAAAGTATGTCAGACGAAGCTTCAGACTCCTTGCCTCCAAGGAGCAGCCTGGCTTCACCCTCTCCAGAACAACCTCTTTGTTCTCCCAGAAGTCCATGGTATATTCAACACTCTTCTCCAGCACCACAGTCAATTATCTTTTTATCATTTCTAGTTGCTATCCAACTCTCCAACGCATAGCATGTGATTGCGAAGACTATAGCCTGGAGCAGGAGCACCTTAGTCTCCAGTCTGACATCATTGCTCCTCAGTATTTTGGAGAGGTCGCTGACAGCTGACTTTCCCAATGCAATTCATCTCTTGATTTCCTGGCTGCTGGTACCAAGAATGTTGACTATGAAGCCAAGCAAACTAAAACTGTTAACTATATTTAAACTGTGTACCTTTGGGTTGCCATTGCAACTCCTTATCACTAGGCTACCACCAATAGGCAACATCATGATGGATGGAGAGGAGATTGAAACTGCCAACAGCTTCATCTTGCTTGGATCCACAATTAACACCCTTGGTATGAGTAGTCAGGAAATAAGAGACACACGGCTCTGGGAAAATCTGCAGTTAGGGACATTTCCAAATTATCGAGGAGTAGTGATGTCAGTTTGAGGACTAAGGTGCATTTGATTCAGGCCATAGTCTTTCCAAATACTAGCTATGCATCCAAGACCCGGACAATGAATAAGGATGACAGAAGAAGAATTGACATCTCTGAGCTGTGGTGTTGGAGAAGAGCACTGAACATGCCATGGACAGCCAGGAGAATAGACAGATATGTCTTGGAGACAGTGCAGCCGGAGTGCTCTTTGGAGGCAAGAATGATGAGGCTTCACCTCACGTACTTTGAACATGTTGCTAGGGGGAGCTATACCTTGGAGAAGGACATGATGTTGGGAAGAGTGGAGGGTTGGCAGAGGAAAGGAAGACCCTCAACCAGGTGGATTGACACAGTGACTGCTGCAATGGGCTCTTGTGTGTCAGGAAGTGTGAGGATGGAACAGGACAGGACTGGGTTCAGATCTTTTTTTTTTTTTTTCGTAGGGTCGCTGTGAGTCATACTCAACTCAATGGTACCTAACAACAACAATAACCAGATAGCTATGCTAGCAGTCTACTTTGTGATGAAGAATGTTGCAGAGGGAGAGTGAATGTGTGGGAGATGGAAATGAGAAGAAACCCACTTAAATCTTAAAAAGATGAACTCATGACTTTGAATCTATTATAGAAGCACTCACCTCTTGCCTCACGGTCCCCACATTGTCCGTGGAGATTGGGAAGAGTCTGTTGAACGCAGAATGCATAAGGAACCCAGGAGACATAATGGGGAAGCGCCCAGCTGCTAGCTTGAAGGATGACGGTATGAACCACACAGTGGCTTATCACAGGAGAAAAGGTGGTGACGTGGACCCATAATGATTCTAAAGAAACAAATGCAGTCGGTTCTGATTCATAGTGACCCTGCGTCCAAGGGTCCCCAAGGCTGCAAACCTTTACAGAATCCTCCTAGGAAGAGGCTAGTGGGTTAACCACCAACCTTTCAGTAACAACTGAATGCCCAACCACTGCACCACCAAGGTCCTTCCATAAAGATCACAGCCTACACGAAACTTTATGAGATGCTTTTAAATCCGTGGGTTCATTGAGTTTAAAATCAATGTGATCACACCTTCCACAAGAGGCTATAGTGGTACCCTCTGTGTTGTTTTATCACCTGTAAAGGGCCAGAGAATAAGCGTGTTAGGCTTCGCAGTTCAGTGTCACAGCTACTCACCTCTGTCCTTCCAGCAAAAGTAGCTATAAACAATGCACATACAAACGGGGCCTGGCTGGGTTCCCACGAGCTCTGCCTCCAGCAGTGGCAGCCAGCTGGTTTGGCCGGCAGCCCATCATTCATCACCCCCCGCCCCCAGCCTTAGAACAATGGTCTTCACGTTGGCTGCGCATTGCTATCACCTGGGGAACATTACACATGGTCAAATGCCCAGGCCCCATCTATGAAAATGCAGTCACTGTGTATGCAGGGTCTAGGAATCAGTCCATGTTTCTTCAAAATTTCTCATGACATTCTAATGTGAAGTCAAGATTGAAGACCACAGTCCTGTATTCTAGAAGCCTGGATGGCACCGTAAGACAAGCACTGATCTGCTAGCCAAAAGGTCAGCAGCTCAAATGCACCAATCACTCAGTGAAGGAAAGATGAGACATTGGCTGTCGTCCACTCTGGAAGGACTTACCCTCCAGGACCCGTTCTCCTCCAGCCTCTGGGACTGCTCAGAGCTAGGACTAATTCAATGCGCAGGCAGGGGGTACTTGCATCTTGTATTCTAATTTGTGTTGCAGGTTCACTGAGTGAATTCCCAGTCTTGGCAAGTCATGTGTGTCAGAATAAAACTGTTCTTCTTAGACTTTTCCGTGACTGCCTTTTCAGAAGCTTGACCTCAGTGTTCAACCTTTCACGCAGCAGCCAGGCATATTAACTACTGGTACCACCCAGATGAGTTGTGAAATACAGTATGAGAGTGAGCTGGGAACTTCTTAGAAATGCACATTCTGGCTACGAAGATGGCACTGAAAGCAAAGAAGGAAGCCCCTGCCCCTCCCAAAACTGAAACCAGAGCAAAGGCATTAAAAACCAAGCAGGCGTCCTGAAGGGCATCCACAGCCACAGAAAAACGAAAATCCACAGGCCACCTATCTTGTGGTGGCTTAAGACGATGAGACTCTGAAGGCAGCCCACATACCCCCGGAAGAGCACCCCCAGGAGAAACAAGCTTGACCACTATGCCATCATCAAATTTCCCTGACCACTGAGTCAGCCATGAAGAAGATAGAAAATAACAACACACTTGTGTTCATTGTGGATGTCAAGGCCAACAAGCACCAAATTAAACAAGCTGTACAGAAGCTCTATGACATTGATGTGGCCAAGGTCAACACTTTGATTAGTCCTGATGGAGAGAAGAAGGCCTATGTTCGACTTGCTCCTGACTATGATGCTTTGGATGTTGCCAACAAAATTGGGATCATCTAAACTGAGTCCAGCTGGCTAATTCTAAAGACAGATTTTTCTCACCATAAAAAAAAGAGAGAAATGCACATTCTCACATTCCATTCCACACTTAACTGAACCCAAGACTCAGGGAGGGAGGCCCAGGGATTCGTGTGTTACCAAGTCCTTCCTGTGCCTCTGGAGCACACTCGTGGATGAGAACTACAGATCTAGGGCTTTGAGATGAACCACTGGACCCCTTGACCTCGCCTGAAACTTTCTTACTGCTAAATCAAACATCAAGTTTATAGCCAGCCCTCGACCTAACATCAAAACTCAGTCTTGAGAACCCTCTCTGTCCTTTACTTTCTGAGTGGCAGTGAGACCCAGAAGAATAGTCTTAACATTTTATACTCATGCATTATTTACAATGATGAGATAACTGTCTGTAAAATCAGTCTTAAAGAAACTAATAAGCACTGCACAAATCCAAGTTTACTGCTCCTGCCATGTGACAGAAGGATACAATGTTCATGGACTTGGTCCTTAATTCTTAATCCAAGAGGCTTCCATGGCCTTTGAGCCATGGTAGAGAATACTCTAGAAAGATATGAAAAGATATTGTCTTGATTTGCCAAAAAGCATGATGATTCCACTCTCAGATCCAATAGAGACATAAAGAAATAACATCAGGCTTAAAGTAAAGGACATGGGTGGACCCAACACTCCCCTATGAAAGCCAAAAAAAAACTGTTGGAATGAAGTCTGATCAGCTGCCCTTAACCAGTTCATAAATAAACAAACACTTCCATATAATAGATGAGGTGAACAATGAATCATATGGAGCTATTTCTCCAGGCTTCTAAGAATCACTCCAGGCAACACGCCTTGATACACATTGCGTATCAGAACGTTGTTGTGCTGTTGAGTCAAGTATGACTCGTAATGACTCTATGAACCCTGTCAGAGTTTGTGCCAAGCTCACCATCTGACACACTCAAGCCCACTGCTACAGTCACTGTGTCAGTCCACCTGGTTGAGGGTCTTCCACTCTTTGACTGAGCATAACATCCTGCTCCAAGGAATGACCTCTCCTAGCAACATGTCTGAAGTATGCGAGATAAAGCTTCATCATCCTTGCCTCCAAGGAGCACCCTGGCTTTGCCTTCTCTAGGACTTATTTGATTATTCTTTTTTTACCAAAGAGTAGCCTCAGTGAAGTCACATATGTTTTTAAAAGAAGATCAACATATATTTATGGATAACATACATAATTTGTCCCTAAGACAAATTTGGAAGCTTTGGAGGCATATTTCTTCTTCTTTATGTTTGACATCTAAGGGGATAAGCACTTGACATAAAATACGCCATAGAAGCTCTTTTGTGTATAACTCGTTTGTGTGGGTGAGGTCAATGCCAAGACACAGCTCCAGCTATCTGCTGGTTTATTCACAAGTGATTAGAGGACCCTTGGGGATCCATTCCCCCCTCTTACACAGCTCCTAGGTCATCATCTGGCCCTTAGGGAGGTACCCAGGCCCAAATTAGCACCCTGTCTAAATCTCCTCCATGTCTTCCAGCCGTCCTCCATGTGGGGATGTTTTTCTTCTCTTTTGAGTCATCTACATCAGAAGGTGGGTGTTGGAAGCAGGGTCAGAAAGGAGTCAAACAGTGTCAGAGTCAGTCCTTGCTTGGACAGAGACCCAGGAAATATTCTTTGGATATTTTCTTGTGTAGATTGTTGTTGTTAGGTACCATTGAGTTGGAAACAACTCATAGCGAACCCTCCAGTGGGTTTTCAGAGGCAGTACATCGCACAGGAGGAGATAGCCCTCTTTCTCCCATGGAGCTGCTGGTAGATTCGAACTATGGTGCCTTGCGGTTGACAGTACAGTTCCTTACCACTAGGCCACCAATGCTCCCTTCTGTAGATTAGATATTTAGGTTTTTTTTAAAGAAATATGCCCTGAAAGCATTTTGCTGGGAGACACTGGGACAAGGTTAAGGGCGTTAAAATGAGCCATGAGACAGCAAAGCCACAGGTGTGACCTTTGGAATCTGCCGAGAGGGGATTGCCTCTAACTCCCCATCTCACTTTTGCTGGAATTTCATTGTCCCCAAGGATCAGTCAGGGCTGATTTCTCAGGGCAGCGTAGATGCCTGCGTGCAGATCTGTTGAAATATGAGCGGAGCGGGGTGTGAACTAACCCAAAATATGCTGATTTCCAGATGTTCTTGGAGTCTCTGAAACCCAGGTTGCCCCCAAAGACCGTCTGACCTGGGGGATGCCAGTGATTACTCATATTTCTTCCCAATGAGCAAGGCAATAATTTTAAAACCCTGCAGTCTTTCCTTTGCTCCGATGTCTGGGTCTTGTCTAGGTCATATATTACATATGAAAATTGCAGCGTCTCACTAGATTGGGCTGTAAACTATCTGGGTGTTGATGCTAGTTCTTTTTTGTTGTTCTTCCCAGAATGGAAGGCCTTTCAGAAGTGGGACTGAAGGGCTAATGCTTCATATAGTGACCTTTTATGAAGGAAGAGTCACGAAACTCTCCCTTTCTCTGAAGAAAAAAAATCAGGGAAAATGATAATTAATATTGGCTTTCTTCATGGGAAATAAAGCAACAACAGCAAAGCACCCCCAAACTTCTTGGAAGAAAATATTACAAAAGTAAAAAAAAAAAAAGCCATTTATAAGGCATGCTTAGAACATTCTTGATTGTATTTTAAACTCTCATTTGCTTGGCAACTGAAAAATCTGGAAGATGGAAAATTGCTATCATTTATGTTAAACATTCTGGAAGATCCTTTCTAATCAGTTTATCTGTAGCTGGCTGAAAGAAAGGCTTATGGAAACCTTAGAAAAGGCAGTTCTGTGCAGGTTTATAGGAGTTCTAGAAAGATGGGAAGGGAGAGAGTCTCTCTGTGTCCATCAGCTTCCAGCTTTTCAGAGACAAATTCACGGCCCTCTACCTCACGATTCCCTGAGCCTTTGAGCCGATGCATTACTTTGCCAATTCTTGGAAGGAGAAGGATGTCAGAATTCTCCAGTTACAGGGAAGAAAGAAAAAGGACTTTGATGTTAGTTCATATGACAGCTATGACTCAATCAGGAAGTGATCTTAAAGTCTCTGAGTCTAGGCTCTCTCATCTGTAAAATGCAGTTAATGGTACTTGATGAGGATTAAACAGAGCAAGTCATTAGACATGAACCTAACACATAGTGGTAAATGTTCCCATTTTCCTTCCTCCGAAGTCTGTGCCCTTTGCCACACCACCCCTTTTTTCCTGACGTGCCCAGTGTACGCTAATGTTATGGACAAAGTAATGCCTGTGTCTTTAAAATGTCCAGCTCACCTTATTACTGTTGTGTCCTTTCATTTGCTTGTAAATATCCTTTGCATGACAATGGATTCTTTTCCCCATACAGTTATTATTATATGCCATTGAGTTGGAACTGACTCATAGCTGACCCTCCAGCAGATTTTTTTCTTTTTTAAAAAATTTATTATTAATATCAATGAAAATTTGCAGAGACTTTGGATTTCCATTTGTTCATTGCACTTTTCTTCCCTCCCAATCCTTCCCCCCAGGACACTCCCCTCTTGGAAAAGTAAAAGAAAAATTCTTTCATTGTTTTACAATCTCTTCCCCCAGGTCCACTCCACTATGCAGCCTTCGCTCTGGACTTCTGTCATGGCAAAAATACCTAATAACATATCCCTTTTAAACAATTTTCTCCCTCATCTGTTTCAATGCAGTATACATTATTTATCCTATCTTTCTCAGTCTCCCCCGAGTCCTGAAGTCTGTCCTGTTTTACAACAGTGGCACCATGCAGTATTTGTCCTTTTGTGACTGAGATACTTCACTCAGCAGAATGTCTTTCAGGGTCACTGATTTTGAGTAATATTGCATGAGTTCCTTGTTTTTTCAGTGCAGTGTAGTATTCCATTGTGGGACTATACCATAGCTTTTCTATCCATTCATTTGTTGATGGGCACTTAGGTTGTTTCCAACTCCATGCTATTGTGAACAAAGCTTTGATAAACATGGGTGTGCATACATCTACTTGGATGTCAGTTATGGTCTCTCTGAGGTATATTCCCAGTAATGGAATTGCTGGGTCAAATGGTATTTCTATTTGCAACTTTTTGAGAAAGCACCGTACCGCCTTCCACACTGGTTGCGCCACCTCCAACAGATTTTAAGAGACTAAATCACAGGGGAAGAAATTGCCCATTCTGCTCCCATGGAGTGACTGGTGGATTAGAACCGAGTGCCTCAGAGTTGGCAATGCACCTCCTTATCACAAGGCCACCAGAGACAGCTGTTGTGATGTGTACCATCAAGTCAGGACCAACCCAATGCTGACCTTCCCTTGGGTTTTCAGAGGCAGTACATTGCAGAGGAGGAGATGACCCATCAGTCTTCCACTGAAGTATCTGGTGGACTTCAACTGCGCACCTTTGAGACTGCAGATCAGAGACCGTAGAACATTGTAATTGAGATTCTCCATTAGTGATGGTTTTAAAAATTACATCTTTCACAGTGCAATCATCACTGTGGAATGAGGAATGTGTGTGGCAATCCCAGCCTCCCCGGGAGAAGATTTCATGCTGAGAGTTTGAATTTGACTCTGGGTGGAGTGGTAAAGTGTAAGGGAGCCTCCAGCAGAAATGGAAGCCTTGGTGACACAGTGGTAGATTTCTCAGCCCTCACGCAGAGACCTTGGTCTTCCTTGTGGCCAACACACTTGTTGTGCAGTTCCCACCCGTCATGGGGCATGTGGTTCCCAGCGTCCAAGATGAGACCCGCTTGTTGCTATGATGCTGAACAAGTTTCACCAGATGTTGTGGACTAAGTTGGATGAAGGAGAAAGGGCAGCTTCTAAATATCAACTGTTGAAAACCCTCTGGATCCCAACTGCTCCATCCTCAGCCGAGTGCTTGGCGGGCCCAGGACTGGGCAGAGTTTCATTCCGTGGGGCCTGCTGCTGTCATTGATCTGAGGTCAAAGAGGAAGCCACTGACCACAGCAGTGCAGGCAGTGTACAGTGCAATACAGCACATAGTGCAAAGCAGGACAAGTGCCAACTTTCCCCAACAGCACGGTCAACCAGCCCTCATGTGGCTAGGACCATATTGTTGAACAAAAATTGTAAGCCCTCTTCTAGATAAAGCATCTGCTTCACTCTCCTCCAGGGGACTTCCTTGAGACTAATCCGCACAGCGGCAGGGACAGACTCTCGCTCCCAGGGTCTGCTCCCCTCCTCTTTTACCATGGCTTCTATGTTGTCCATGATGATGCCATTGACTGCCACCTGGGACAGCAGTGTGCTTTGAGGAACCCGGAAGGATGTCACTTGTCCTTTAGTGATAACTGACGTGTGTTTGTATCCACTCATTTAACTCAATAACAATCCAAAGGGGGTTTTTTTGGAAAAAAAACAAACAAAAACCACCAACTCTTTAAAGTTAAAGAGAAAACCAGTCACAGGGTGCCAGAAAGAATGCCGCCAGCTTCAGAAGTCTGTTAGTAAAGCCAGGTAGAACACCTGGAGGAGAGATAAGATGTGAGTATCCTATCATACACAGGAAACTAAGAAATTGGACCATGGCAGGCGACTGCTGATGTTTTGGAAACATCTGGCCCTCCTGCTTCACTGGTCACTCTTTGGTCTTTTCACTGGCCAAAGCTGACGGGGTCTTTCTCTACAGTGAGACACAGGATTATAACCACTGACACAGCCAAGCAAATCTTCCAGCATCAGTTAAACACTTATCATGGGCACAATGTGAAGGGATCTTCTCTTAGGAGCTTTCTCTCCAAACCCCTCACTTCCTAGCACGTGCTGTTCTCCGTAGATAGGCACAGTGTTAACCCACCCCAGTGACTACTCTCTTGGGCCCTTGATGGTCAGTCAGGGCTACAACCTTAGGCAATTTGCTGCTGTAAAAAAGAAAGTTGGTTATGAGTATCTTGCAACTTGTTATATACTGTCCTGTTGGGACTGACCCATAGCGGACCCTCCAGTGGGTTTTCAGAGGCAATTTAATCACATGAGAGGAGATTGCCCATCATTCTCCTGTGGAGCAGCTGGTGGATTTGAACTGTATGTCTTCAGGATTGCAATGCAGCTCCTTATCACTAGGCCACCAGAACGCCCTGTCTTGCAATGTAGCGTAACACTTATCAGAATACTGAGAACAAGAATGCCAGCAAGGAGATAGAAAGGGTGGACGCATAATAATACTCCTTTTAGGTTAAAGTAACAAAGCAGAAGTCAGCTGAAATGGAGGAAAATTTTAGCTTTCAGCTTTCTAAGAAGATTTATGGAAACTCAATTTTGCATCATTTCTAAATTTATAAAGCCAAGTAGAATTGATGCCTTTGAGCTGTGGTGCTGGAGAAGAGTATTGAATGCACCATGGACTGCCAAGAAAACAAA
>NW_006399754.1:17829280-17854208 GCF_000299155.1 Elephantulus edwardii | reverse complement strand
TGTGTCAGAGGCAGTGCGATTGGCACAGGATAGAGCAGGGTTTAGGGCTGTTGTACATAGGGTCGCTATGAGTCACAAACGACTTGACAGCACATAACAACAACAATATATATTTTAAGTAAAATTATCATTTTTCTTTAAAATGAGTCCAACCTGGTATTTTACATGTGGCATTAAAATAACCAAAACGCAAACCCCCTGCTCTCCTGTGGACTTCAAGACATAATGACCCCTACCCAATGGCAGATTAGAGCTGCCCCCAAGGTGTCCAAGACTCTAAATACAGATGCAGACTCCCTCGTCTTCCTCCAGTGAAGGAGCTCCTGCACTCAAAATGCCACCTTGTTGATTAGCAGCTGAAAGGTTTAAGTTCTACACCGCCCGGGCGTCTGTTCTCAAAGTACAGAGCTAGGGAAATGACAATTAGAGAGGACGTTGGACATATGTAAAAATGGGAAGAAACCCACAACACATAAATAGCAATTGCAGGATCTGGAATTATGAGGAAATCATCTTAACTTTAATATCTTTTCACACGTATTGCTAGAACAGTAACAGGAGAATTTTTCTATTTTCCCTATTGTGACACAATCAAGAAAGAAAAATTCCTGAAATTAAATTGTGTTGCCACTCTAATCCCAGGTGATCGAAGGTCCTACATGGTATGGTATTTACAACTGTCTTCCTCAGTTTCAAGAAGCATGGGTTCTTTTTAACCCTAGAAAAATGACTGCTACCTTCTCTATTTTGTTTTCTTAATTGCTTTACATCTGTTGCATGTACTGTAATAAGACAGCTTATTATAACATGACAACAAATTGGCCTAAGTTTTACTTTTTATAGTGTTTTTGTATAGGTAAGATATGACAAAACTTTTCATTTAACTCTTTTTTTATGTGTATATTTCAATAACATTAATTGCATTCCAATGTTCTGCAAGAGTTACAACTGTCCCCTTAAACAAAAAACCCCAAACTTTTGCAACATCTTAATTTCCAACATTTATATTTTCCCATTAAACCAGAAGCCCTATTTCTAATAAGTAATAACTTCCCATTCTCCTTAGCCACTAGTTCCTGGTAGCCACAAATCTATTTTCTGCATTTTCTATTTTAAATATTTTCTATAAATGGACTCATGCAATATTTTACGTTTTCTCTCTGCAGTGTCTTATTCCTTTCTAAAAAAGAAAATAAAAGTTTTGGCCCATCATCTGAGTAGGCAGGATTGTTAAATTAGCAATGTATCTGTGTGGATAAACTGCCCACATTGTCAATATAGATGTCTTTCTTCTAAATACATGTGTGTTTAGACTTAATTCTTTAATCAAGGAAACTCACTGAAGATGTTTCAGTAATGCTGTGTTCAATGCATTTTATCTGGCAGGACTTAGGAAGATAGAAAAACAGTATTTGAAGGAGGTTCATGTTAAAGAGGGGACTCTGGTGGTGTAGTCCGGAAACAGTTCCCCTGCTAGCCTATCAGTGGTTCCTTAAGAGAAAGATAGATAATCTCCCACACAATTTACAGTCTTCAAAACCTGCTTTACAGCCTTCAGAACCTACTGGAGGATCAGCTATGAGTTGAGTATGATTTCGTGGCAATTAGGGGGATTTGGGTTGGTTTGGGGTGGGTTGTGTTGTTGTTGTTTTTTCCATGTTAAAGATTATGTCTATGGCCCACAGTAGAGACACTGGGAACCTGAGGCTGACATAGCAATATCTAAGGAAGACATCCACAGGGCGAGTATCTCAGAAGGTAGACAGACAGTAAAGAATGAGAAGGGAAGTAGGGGTGCACGAGGACTCAAAATCGAATGGGATGTGCTTCGAATTGGATCAAGACTATGAGAACAGAAATGAATCAAGGGGAAAGGAACAGTGTGGAGTGAGGGTGTAGAGATGATGGCTTCATCCAGGACGTGAGGACACTCTGAAGTGGAGGTGACTGGAGGTCAGTTCTCAGGCCAGGTGACAGGAGAAGGGCCTGGAAGTTAGAGATGCTGTTCTAGCCTCACACACATGGCCTCTGATGTGGGAGGAGTTGGAAGCAGCAGTCCAGGGGCCATGCACTCAGACACTCAGAGGCTTACTAGAGAGGTTGAGATGGGATCATCAGAAGACCGCTGAGATCCAGGAGGAGGTGTTTCTGAATCCAAGGTTTAAGATCCAGCCCCAAAGGACAGTCTCCATTTTCCCAACCAGAGGTAGAGAAGACGGCTAGATTGTGTGGTCAGGGGACCTCCGGGGATGCTGAACAGACTCGGGTGTCCTTTCATGGACATGTTGGTTCCAAGTGGTGGTTTTTCTCCCTCCTGCAGTAGACTTCTGTATAGGTCTAAGCTCAGGACCTTCACAAATGAACAGTTTCTGTGATGTCAGGCCCACATCAAACACGGTGGCCTGGTGGTAAGAAGCTGCCCAGTAGTCTTAAAGACACACGGTTCAAATCCCCCACTTGCTCCACAAGAGAAGGGTGAACAAGCTCTTCCTGTGTAATATTTTGCCTCTGAAAACTCGGTCAAGAGTCAGCTGGGGGTCAATTCCAACTATAGCACACAACATCAACAATGCACTTTGGGATGTGGAACTGGCTTGTTAGGGCAACTCCTCAGAACAACATACAAACCAATTAAATAAAATATATTCTCCAATTACGAAGGAGCTAGACATTTTAAGAATGCAAAGTTATGGACTTAGGGCAAGAGATCATTCCACTCCCATGGCTCAGTTCCTGGGAATGAAAAGACTGAAATTCTAGAAACTTCACACAACTGTGGTGGGAGTTCCTCTATCTTTAAGCTGTGGAATGACATCATGCTGATCACCTCCAAATCCTGTACAGACTGTGATAGATGCATGCACATCACAGGCGTGTGTAAATACGTGGAGCTCCATGTGTATAGACAGACCCAAACAATAGTTCTCTGTAAATAGTAGTCTGTTGACAGTACTAGTGGACTTAAGTATAACCATTGAGTAAGGTTTTCCTCTTACGTTTCAACTGCAAATACCAACAGTTTTTATCCATAGCCACTGGTGAGAGTCAGCGCCCAGAGCCATCAGGGGCTTTAAGCTCGTTGCCCACTGCTGTGGTGTGGACAGCTGAAACCCAGGCCCCGACAGGCACCTGGGGGAGGAAAAAAAAACACCAAAAAAAACCAAAAACACCAAAAAAAAAAAACACCCAAGGATGAGAAGGCTCCAGTTTCTTCTTGTTCACAATGAAAAATGAGAAAAGAATTACCAAGTATGCAAATATTTGCTACATGAGAACATTTAATACCAGTCTATATAAAGGATTTTCATATACACCCCTTGTGAATGTAACTAAATACTCTTTACAGAAATGCCTCTGGCCTCATTGTTCATAAACATTTGGAAACTGGGAGTCGGGGTAGGAGGAAATGGAACACTGATGTATCTTCTTTTGTTACCTCTTGCTTCTTTGTAACCATTTGTAAAACAGAAGGAAAACTACGCCTCCAAAGGCAGAGGTTGTCTTTATTTAATGAGTAAATAATAGCCCAGAGCTCAAATGTATTGAATGTTTACTCTCTGCTGTATCCTTAGAACAAATAGGTTTTATTATTAATCTTACTGTAAATGAGAAGACACATCTGGAAGTCTCTTTGCCCTCCGTCAGCCGTAGTATCTGTTTGCCTCTTAGCTTATATCCAGTGATATTCTATAGCTCACATTAAAGGGTGTTGCCATGCTACGTTGTGAGTGGCACCTGAAATTTTTGTTAGATGTAATCTAGCTATCTCAAACAAAATGGCAGCCAGTTGGGAAAATTCAAATGAAAATATGCTTTCATTTAAGTTGATCTCAAAACCTGTTGGAAAATGGGTTAGGACTACAGTGATAGATGACTTCACTGAGGAAGATCTTAGTTCACAGCGCTGCAACTAATGAATGGTATTAATAATGAATTAGGACTGTGAGTGGTAATCGTTAGATGCCCCCATTATACAACTGAGTCAAAGGTAAATAAGAGTTTGCAGTGATCATTTTGAGGAGGTTTCTGGGTTGCTCACTTTGTTACCAACCTAAAAGCTTAGCAGTTCTAACTCACCCTGACAATTTACATTCATAAAGATGGAAATCGAATCCACAACTTCTCAGCCAGTTCTAACTCGCAGTGACCCTCCACTGCTTTTCCGACTTTGAAGACCAACCATCTGTCTTCCTCCAAGGGACTTGTGGATTTGAACCCCTGACCTTTTGACTAACAGCAACTAAACACGTTATTTACTACCCCGCAGGGCTCAGCCAAGAAAAGCCTATGGAACCAACTCTTCTTTGGCAGTGATGGGTTACTTTCAGAAAGCAACAGTACAGAACAGTGTTTCTCAAAGTGGGCTCACCGATCACCTAAGTCAGAATTAAACTTGTCTCAACAACTCATTCCTGTGCACTCAGCCTCAACTCATAGCTGACCAGCTTCAGAGCCTGTAGATGTCAGGGGAGAAAATCACCCTGCCTTCTTCCAAAGAACAACTGGTGGGCTTGAACCACTGCCTGCGTTTGGTTTGGCAAAGGCATTCTACCCTCCAGGCCAGCAGAACTCACTAGAATCAGGCTAGTCCTGTTAGAATTAGGGACTACAGGACCTCATAGACATTCAGAATTACAATCTGCCTTTTTAATACACATTCCAGGGGGTTATTATTCTCACTCACCTCATTGGACACTGCTCTAGAGTATGAGAGAGCTCTTGGAGTAATGTATATTTCTTTTACTCCAGTACTTGAAAATACAAACTTTTTTTGCCATTTAACAAAAGACGCTAAGAACAAGGCTCTAGGAGAAGCCCTTTGGAGGGACCCTCTTTCCCTCTGCTTTTCCTTCTCCTTTCTCCTGTGTTTCTGTCCTTTTTAGAGATCTGCTGGGTCCCCATTAAGCCTTCCCTTCCATGTCTCCTGTCAGGCTGGCCTCGGGAGGGTCCTCTCCCCGTTGAGGGTCTTTCAACAGTTGAGAAGCAGCTGGACGTGTTCAGGATTGACTCTGCCTGCTGTTCTCACAGTCGTGATGTGAGATGCGAGGCATTTCGTAAGTCACTGGTTGGCCAATGTCACCCTGAAGTATGAGGTTTGTAAAAAATTCAGCCTGAAGACGCAGCTCTGAAACTCCCGTGCCCTGCCAGAACGGATTACAAGCGGGAAGAGGCAGAGGATACAGCAGCACAGAAGCGATGCCTGTCATTTTCCCCAGATTCTGTTTCCCTGGTGTGGCCCTGGCGTGTGTGTCGCCCAGGGACCGTCACTTCCAGGGCAGACCGAGTGAAGGTCATTCTGGTTTTCATTGATTCCGTGGTGGTGGCATCACTCACAAGGATTTGCAGTATTTAGCCCACCAGGAGAAGGCCTGAACTAGAAACGGCTTCCCACGGAGCGAGAAGGCCTGCTGTTTCCTGAGTGATACCAGCGATGTGCGCTCCTTTGCAGCTGTCTCCAATAAAAACTGGACCCTCAGCCTCCACCCCAAGGGGGGTGGCCTCCTCAAATCAGCACCAGGGTGTTTAAGTAACCGAGGACGGTCGTCCACACATGGAGGGACAGGCATTTCTGTCAGCAGGCACCATGCCCCAAAGTGGGAGCGAGAACAGGGAAGCTGAAGAGCCTGAAATAGGAAAAACAGAAAATTAAAGATGGGATTTGATAACTCATGAAGAGTTCTCGGGAAGTGAGATATGGGGCCACCAACAGAAGTTTGAGGATCTCTTTGCTGAAGACTTAGTCAATAAAGCCAGTAACTTGGAGGGTTTGTTTTTTAAATCATTTGTTCGATCTTGATTCTTTTAGCTGAAAATGTGTCATTCTCCAAATGGAACGAAGGACACTGGAATTTGTGGCTGGTGTTTATTCCTGATCTTCTTACACCCGGCTAAGAATCCATTATTAGAATGGAGCTTGAGGCTAGAGGGGGAAGAGCAAGAGAATTGATCCTGTCTTTATTTAAAATCGTGATATTTTTGTAGTCGTCACAGAATTTTGGGCATGTGTTCTGATTTCCTGGCACATGGCATTTTTTACTTTGATTGCTGAGGGTTTTGACACCTTATGTTTTACACCTCGAGCAAGCACCTTACTCTCCTCACCCTCAGCCAGGTCCTGTGGGAATTCTTACACAGTTTGGAGATGGTTGACTAAGAAGGCATATGGGAGCAGTGTCACGTGTGCACCCAAAATAAAGCCAGATCTCGGGGGAGCAGCCTTGGTGTCACTTTGGTGGTGGTGGTGGCGGTGTGTGCTGTCGAGTCAGAACTGACTCATAGCTGACACTCTGGCAGGTCTTCAGAGGCAGTTAATCACATGGGAGAGGATTGTCCATCCTTCTCCCACAGAGCAAGTAGTAAATTAGAACTGTGTGCCTTTGGGATTGCAGCTCAGCTTCTTACCGGCAGCCTACCAAAGCTCCCTTCAGGACTTCAGGAGGGGAAATATTTTCAGTTCACAGACTTGCCTTTGAACCTGGAATCTTTGCATTAAAGTTTGCTGCCGATGCTGATGCTGGTTTGTCAGTGGATGGACACAAGCTCTGCCCTTCCCTAAGCTCCACTGCTCTGATCACCCTGACCATCCTGTTCTGTGAAATTGTTCCGCGTCTTAATATTAGTCATCAGTGTCTACAGAGATGATCTAGGAACTGGAACCCCTCCCGGGAATAGCTCCAGTTCCCAGACACGGGGCCCTTACAGCTTGTACTCTGTTCCTTTGTACGGCCTGAGAGAATTCCTTTAACCCTCCCTCTCGTCAGATGCTTTGTCTCTGATGTGCAGCTATTGTGGTGTGCCATTAAGTTGGAACCTACCCTTAGCTCAACCCCCAGCAGGTTTTCAGAAGAAGTAAATTGCCCATCTTTCTCCCAGAGAGAAGCTGGTGGATTTGAACCGTGTACCTTTGTGTTGGCAGTGTAATTCCTCACCACTGAGGTCTCATAACTCCCTGATGTACAACTATTCCTCCATAAAAAGAAGAACTGGGTTTAAAAAAACAAAACAAAACAAAAAACAAAAAATACCCTTATATACTGGAAGAGAAGCCTGGTTAGCTAGTACTAAGGGGGTTGAACTCCCAACCCAAAGGCAGTGGTTCAAATCCACCAGCTACTCTGAAGGAGAAAGATGAGCAATCCATTTTTAATGAATCCATGAATTAACTGTACACTCTTCCATCTTCCACTTTAGTGCTGCTTTTTTTTTTCTTCCCTTGTTGAATTAAATTTGTTCCCATTTTAGCCTAAGCTCTCAGAACATTCCAAGGAATTTCCTTTTTTGGAAAATAATGTCAGCTCCTACCAGTCAGGCAGGGCTTGGAGATGAAATGGAAATATTCTGAAGTTAGCAGGAGTATTAGGAAATTTACATTTATAAAGAAAATTTATTAATTGGTCTATATTTATAGAATCTCGAAAGTTGGGAGTAGATAATAAAAGTCACTCCATTTCTCAATAGAAAACTTGCAAGTGAAAAGCACTTTAGTGAAACGATTGCAAGTCTGTCAGCCTTTAACTTCTGAAATGTTCCCTTCAGGTCAGAGGTTCCCATCCTTTCTCACCTGACACATCTTGATGGTAGGAGGTATCAGAACGAGACCACTGTCCTCAGTTGTCAAGGATGACTTCATAGCATTAAATCTATATGCTAATGAGATTTCTTTTCCAAATAGTGTCTAATACAGGGCCATGCCTCCTACTTGAACAGAACTGAAATATATTAAAATTCTGAATTTAGAGTTGTGGAGGAAGTCATACATGCTTTGCAAAAGAATTTCATTGAAATAGCAAGCTCCCATTGATGGCTTACAATATGATTCAGTCTACTGGGCTATAGTCTTTGCAATCACGTGCTATGCATCAGAGAGTTGGACAGTGAATAGGGATGATAGAAAGAGAATTGATGCCTTTGAGCTGTGATGCTGGAGAAGAGTGTTGAATATACCATGGACTGCTAGGAGAACAAACAGGCTTGTCCTGGAGAAGGTGAAACCAATATGCTCCTTGGAGTCAAGGATTCGGAAGCTTCGTCTGACATACTTTGGGCATGTTGCAAAGAGGGACTGCTCCTTGGAGAGGGACATCATGTTTGGGAGAGTGGAGGGATGGCACAGGAGAGAAAGACCCTCAATGAGATGGATCGATTCTGTGAGTGGAGTGGTGGGAATGAATGTGTTTGAGACAGCGAGGTTGGCACAGGATAGAACGGCGTTTAAATGGGCTCTTGTACATAGGGTCGCTATGAGTCGCAAATGACTCGATGGCACATAACAACAACAACAACAACCCAGACGTTACTGGTGGAGAACAGAGAGCATCCTGTTCCTCTGCTTTTATCTAGTGCCCTCAGTTTCTGCACTCTGGTGGAATATGGCCAGCATGAAGGGACTGTCCTTATCTAAACTGGAAATAAACCATCTGTGTGCTGAATGAGAAACATATGTGTAATTAAGGTTGTTGTGGCATGGGAGAAGATAGAGCATCTCCTCTCATAAAGATTTACAACTCTGGAGACCTGAGAGAGGGTTGTCGTGGACTGAAATCTACTTAACAGCAATGGGCTGGCTGTGTTTCATGGGTTGTGACCCCTCAGCTCTGGAGATCCAGAGATGCTAAGGAAACAATCAGAAAGACCTGAGAGCATCAGCTTTGTCAGGGTGGGTTCCTCATTGTACGAGACTGGTTGTTATTATTATTGCTGAAGGGCTCTTGTTAATTTGCAAACTGTTGGTGGGTAGAGCACTTAGGCTTAATCTCCTCACAGATTAATATTGTACTCTGGAATATTCATTTGATAAAAATGAGTTGATGGTTTGGTCACCTCTGTGGAGGAGAAGAGTTTAACTTTAGCCAAAGGACTGGGGCTTTATCGTTGGTTCCTCAGAGCTAACCCCTCCACTCTTCAGAGATTGAAATCTCTTTGATGAGGCCTTCAGACAACACTTGAGAGTTTATGCAGATGATGACTCAGGTAGGAGGGATTGGCCAGGCCAGAAAGATCACCTTGTGAGATGGTCGATTCTATCCTTCATTATTGTTCAGTGAGGGTCAAAGCAAGGCTGTGGATACAGAACTCAGTGGGCTTTCTGGTCGATGAAGGACATTTAATGTGCCTAAGGGGGTAAAAGGTCCTTTTTTAAGATGTAGCTGCTTCATGTTGGGACCTTTGTGAACGTTACCCTGTGCCTTTCTTTATTTGGATATCGTGTCCTATAACAAGGCTACAGTTTTAAATACAGAACTTCCCCTGGATCTCTACATTGTTTTTGTTTTTACATTGATGTGGTTTTGTTTGATATCAAACCCAAGTGGGAGGGGGCAATCCAAAATGTGGTCTGAGGGCCTTTGAGATTATGGCTAGTATTCTGAGGAAGTAGAAGGAAGCCTTAAATTTGTAGACAGCAGGTCAGAATGACAGGATAGGGGGAGTTCCAAGCTTGCAGCTGGTGGCTGAAGAAGACTTGACAGAACTGGTGAGATCCAGCCTGGCTCTGGTGGGTAGTGTCTGTGGGAGAAGTGCTGACTGAGAAGCATTGCTAGATCAGAAGTATAACAGTAGAGAGAAACAGAATTGGTAGTAGATTGTAACTAGACTGTTTATTTTGCTGTCAGCAAAGTGGGATGTGCCTTTTGGAAACACCTTTCATAATAAGGGAACTCTGGTAACTTAGTGGTAAGGAACTGTGCTGGCAGCCCAAAGGCATGTGGTTCGAATCCACCCATTCTGTAATTTGAATCCACCAGTTCTGTGGTTTGAATCTCCCAACTCTGTGGGAGAAAGATGGGTAGTCTCCTCCCATGTGACTTATTGCCTCTGAAAACCCGCTGGAGGAGTCACCTCTGGGTTGGTTCTGATTCCACGCTGCGTAACAACAACGTCCTTTCCTGTGGTTTGCTGGTCTGTAGTTTCACTTCTAACATGACCACAGGTGGGAGGGCTGGTGGGACTGAAGGTGGAGAGAGGGGCGTGGATGAGCAAGTGGAAAGGAGAGCTGAAGAAGAGTATCTCACCATTGCGACTGAACATCCCAAACCAGAGAGCGCCTCCGTTGCACGCTGATGTTAGGAGTCAGTGGAGACTCACAGCGACCTGTGAACAGATCTGAATCCTGTGCTTTGAAAGGAGAGAACTGTACACTTTGTCTCTCGTGGCTCCACATCCTGCACTGTCATCTGGCTCACTATTTCTCATTTCAGCTCCTTTCTCCACAGCGTAATACTGACAGAGGTGAACAAAAAGACACATAATAAGGGTAATTTTCTTTTTTTCCTCTTGAATACCCAGTTTATTTGCATTTCATTTTGAGCATTGTGGGTGAGAACAGAGAACCAGGGGTTGATGTTATATTTGAGCTTCTCAGAGGGGTTATTACAGGAGTTCCAAAACACTGCACTCCGAGCTTTTGTGTTCCTCACAACCTCTTGTGTTCTTCCTGTACACAAAACAGCCTGGTAGGAGGCCCACTGGGTTTTGATTGGGAATAAATTAAGTGAAAAAGCCCAAAGCCTCTGAAATGGCAGGTTGGAGAAATCAAAAGGCAACAACTTTCCCCGGAAGCTCCTCCCCCAGATCCCAAACCCTCATTCTTGAATTCTCAGGGTTATGTGCTTTTATGGCACTTGGCGTTTCTTGACAGGTAGATTTTTTGGTCGACATATTCTGCTTTCAGAATGTATTCTCATGGCTAATGATTTCATGATCAAATAGGAAATTAGATTTCCCTTTGAGGTAATAATCAATCTACTCATATTTTTTAATTGCCTGTAGACACAAATTGACTTGGTGTGATTCAATAAAAATGTACAAGTAATTTAGGCACATGAATGAGGCAGTGGGAAAGGAAGATTGTCCCCGCACTGCTGTCTTATTTTCCTTCTTCTTTCTGACTTACAGAGAAGTGATAGGGTGGGGGGAATGCCTTGTTTTCAAACTTCTGTGTGCATATTTGGATGGTGACTGGACAGCTAAATACATGATTAAATGAAAGTAAACAAAAATGCCCCTATTGGGAATATATCCTCATATATGATTCTATTTGGTGAAGTTTAATCAAACTCCTTGCTTAGCAACTCTATTTAGAGTATTTCTGGGAAAACCTGGAGGCTGCTCAATATTGTCAGGTTTGCAGAAGAGAGGGAGGGCCCCTGGCTTGTGAGGGGCAGGTGGGCATCCACCAACTCTCTAGGCAGAAGTGGCTTTACTCTGCCCCTGATCTGATGCTAACAACTGCTATACGCCAGGTCACCATGGTTTAGTGCCTCAGGTCAGCTCGGGCTCACAGCACTGCTCCTGCGCCATCCTCATCTCAGTCACTGCCGTGTGTGAGCGCAGTGCTGCTGCCAGAGTGTCATTCCATCTCACTGAGGAGCGTCCTCTTTCTTACTAACCCTCTGCTTTCTGAGTTTGATGTCTGTGTTGTTGTTGTGTGCCATCGAGTCAGAATTGCTGCACAGGTAGTTTTCAGAGGCTGTAAATCGCATGAGAGATTACCTGTCTCTCTCTCACAGTACAGTTGGTGTGTTCAAACCACTTGCCTTTGGGTTGACAGTGTATCTCCTTACCAGCAAGCTACCAGAGCACTTGAACTCATCATAAACCAGAGCCTGGGGTCCGAAATTTCCCCTTGTACCACTTGTTTGGCCCCTGTGTTTGGTTGAATGGATCCTTTCTCATCTAGAAGATTCTCACAGCTCTCTTTTCCTTCTGCCAAGATGGTTTTCCTGACAGAGACACAGAATGTGGTGTATCCTCACACTTTCTGGCCCTATTACTTTCTCCCTCTTTTGCCTCTTCCGTGAAATAAATCCTTAACCACAACTACCAAGGCTTGGGCTTGTCCTTTTCCTTTGTTAGAATCTTTAGAAACCCCTGGGAATGTTGTTAAAATGCAGAGTTTGCTTCAGGAGGCTGTGTGGGGAGCTGAGCTTGTTCTGTGTTTCAGAGATGGTGTGAAGGACTTGACCCCCTTGAGTAATGAGGAACTCAGATATGTCCTTTGCCTCCCTCTTCTGTAGCTGTATTCATGTTTTTGTGCTGTGATATGTTGTCCAGTTGCCTGCGACTCATAACAATCCTGTGTACAATAGCTCTGAACCCTGCCCTATCCTGAGCCAGTCTCGCTGTCTTTGACAGACCTGATCCCATTTCCCTAGTCACTGAGTCAATCCTTCTCATCCTGCGTCTTCCTCTCTTACACTGGCCCACCATGCTTCCAAGCATGATGTCCTTCCTCTTTAAATCTGGGGTTTCTTTCCTCCTGGTATAGCTACACATCCTTCAAAACTCTGCTTTATTTCTAACACGTGCTATTCGGTTCTAGCACTGTTGTTGTTGTTGTTGTTGTTGTGTACTGTCAAGTCAGACCCGACCCATAGCTGACTCTGGTGCGTTTTCAGAGACAGTTAATCACACAGGAGGAGACTGCCCTTCCTTCTCCCTTTAAGCAGCTGGTGGATTTGAACCTCGTGCCTTCAGGATTATATCACAACTTCTTACTAGTAGGTCCCTAGATCCTCCTAGGTAGGAGCTCTAGGGCCTGGTTTATACAGCCTGAATGCTTCCTTCTCTGACTTCCTCCAGCACACGGGGTCCAGGCCACCCCTGCGTGCCCATTTTGTACTTATTGTATCTTCATCTACTTTTTCAGGATTCGCTAGTTGATATTTACTCCTTGAAGGACAATCTCTCTGTGTCTACTGCAGATTTTTCTGTTCCACCTCAAAACTGAAATTCCAGAGACCTTATTGCACTTACATTCCAACTGGAAAACCAAGTTCAACCTGGCCAAAAGCAAACTCAACCTTTCTCCTGTGCAAACTTGCTCAGCCTCCAATATTTTCAGCTCAGCATTATTGTTTATTGAAGTTTGTGTCCACTAAGGACCAGACACTAGAGACATAGCCATGAATGAACAAACGTCCTCTTATGAAGGAGGCTTTGCCCTGTGGAACCCATAGAGCACCAGCCACCAGCACCTCATGCAGCGTGGCTTCCCAGGGGCTCAGACACACCATGTCTACACCACAGGGTTGCCCTTGATTTGTCCTCCCTACCCACTTGCAATCAGTCACTTTATTATCAGCTTTCATCTGTTCTGCTGTTGCAATGTATCTCAAATGTAAGCATTTCCTTCTCTTCTACCCCTCTTGGCACTAGTCTAGAAATACAGTCAATGTCTTTGGCCCTGATGATGGCATTTGAATCTCCACACTGGTCCTGTTCTTCTGATTTTTCATCTTTCACACTAAGTCTGAACTTGAATTTTCCAAAAACATCCATGTGACCCTAGCATTTCTGGACTCACCAAAGAATATGGATTTGTTTTGCCTGCACAATGAAATCCTGACTTGGTAGAATTGAACGGAACACTCTTGCAGTACATCTAAAGACAACTTTGGTGACCTAGTGGGTAAAGAGTAATGATCGTCACACAAAGGCATGTGGTTTACATCCACCCACTGCTCAAAGGGAGAAAGAAAGGCAGCTTTACAGCCTCTGAAAACCCACTACCAGATCAGCTATGCGTCAGTTCAAGTTCACTGGCAATGTGTGTGTGAGAGAGAGAACCCATCTCTCCTGACTCCAGCCTCTTCAAATTCCTCTTCCCTTTCGTTATCCTCATCTCTGTTTCTACCAAGATAAATGCATGCTAGTCCCAGTGGCCTCTGTCATTGCTCTGACTATAAGACCTCCTGCCTAGTGATCTAACTATTCAATCGTTGATAGTCGGGCTTCAAAGAAGTTCAAGAGCAATCTCAATCATAAGTACCTATCATGCTTTATTTGTATTTGCATTGTGCACTCTTGTCAGTCTTGGTTGATTGCTACATATATATCTTTCTAGGTTCTACTTAGTGTTTAGGACTTTTGTTCATAGGATCTCTCTGAGTCGTCTACAACTTGACAGCACTTAATAACAACAACAACATGTTCTACTTTACCACAATTTTAGACTATATGTATTTATTTAAGCCACTAAGAACCAAACAAAATTCCTTGAAATCCAACTCAAGAAACTTCTCAACCATTCTCCTGCATAGACTGCAATGGCAAGGTGTTACATTGTTGTGTCCTCAGTACTAAACATAATAATACCCAACTCTTTCTTTTAAAATATTATATTGATTTGCATTAAAAAATCATATACATTGTGTTTCACACTATCCTGCAATCACATTGTTTATACACTCTTAAATAAATCTTGAATTTCTTGTTTCATAGAATCTTTCATACAATCTTGCTTCATACAATCATTCTCATTCATTGTATTTTATAAAATTAATTACCATTGAACTATTCCCACTATTATCCAGATCTTTCCCATTTCCTTTACCCCCTCCCTCCGCTCAACAAATTATGTGACCCCATGATTACTCCCCTACTCATTCTTACCCCTTTGCTCCCACCTCTTTCTCCCAAGTCCTGTACATGTTTTACTAGTTATCCTTCTTTACAATAATGGCCTTATGCAGTATTTGTTCTTCTGAAACTGAGTTACGTCACTCAGCATAGTGTTCTTCAGTATCTCCTAAATTATGAAGAAGTTTTGGCTATCATCGCTTCTGAGTGCTCCTTAATTTTCTATTATGCGAATGTATCACAATTTCTCAATCCATTTGGTTATGGTTGGACAGTTGGGTTGTTTCCATGTTCTTACGATGGTGAATAACACTGCCATGAACATTGGTGTGCAAATCTCTGTGTCTCACTTTTAATTTCCTCAGAGAATATTCTAAGCAGTGGATTAGCCAAGTCATATGGAATGTCTATATTCAAATTTTTGAGGAAACTCCAAATTGCCTTCCAGAGTGGTTGTACCATTTTACAATCCTACCAACAATGTATGAGAGTTCCAATCACTCCACATGCTTGCCAACATTTATTACTTGAAGTTCTGTTAAACTTTGCCACTGCTACTGGGGAAAGATGGTATCTCATTGTGGCTTTGATTTGCATCTCTCTTTTTGCCAGTGATTTTTGGAGAATTTCTTCATGTGTCTATTGGCCATTTCAATATCTTCTCTGGGAAAAGTCTTTCCATGTCTTTTGCCCATTTTGTAATTGGGTTATCAATCTTTTTCTTTGGGAAGCCCTGTAATGTTCTTTAAACTTTTGTTATGAGACCCTTGTCTGAGATGGTATTGTCAAATGTTTTTCCTCAGTCAGTAAGTTTTTTAAATACACTATTCTTGAAGGTTGTTGTTGTTGTTGTTGTTGTTATGTCCTGTCGAGTTGCTTGAGACTCATAGTGACCCTATGTACAACAGCCCTAAACTCTGCTCTGTCCTGTGACAATTGCACTTTCTCTGACACTCCCATCCCAATTATCCCAGTCACTGAATCACTGAACCAATCCACCTCATAGAGGGCCTTCCCCTCCTGCACTGTCCCTCCACCCTCCCAAGCATGATGTCCTTCTCCAAGGACCAGTCTCTCCTTACAACATGTCCAAAGTATGTTAGACGGAGCCTCAGAATCCTTGCCTCCAAGGAGCCACCCGGTTTAACCCTTTCCAGGACAAATCTGTTTGTTTTCCTAGCAGTCCATGGTATTCTCAATACTCTTCTCCAGCACCACAGCTCAAAGGCATCAATTCTCCTTCTATCCTCCTTGGTCATTGTCCAACTCTCTGATGCATAACAAGTGATTGCGAAGACCATGGCCTCTATCAGACGCACCTTAGTCTCCAGAGAGACACCATTGCTCTTCAGTACTTTGGAGAGGTCCCTAACAGCAGACTTTCCCATCGCAGTACGTCTTTTAATTTCCTGGCTACTGGTGCCGAGAGTGTTGACAGAGGAGCCAAGCAAACTAAAGCTGTGAACAATCTCAATCTCTTCACCATCCATTCTGATGCTGCCAATTGGTCCAGTGGTGAGAATCTTTGTCTTCTTGACATTACTAATGAGTATATTGTTTTCTTCAAAATCTTCAAGATTTGCCATTTTCTACCTTCATAAAACCTAATGGTGGAGTCTCATCTGCATGTACACCTGTCCACAGTACAAGTCTCATTCTTTGGAGCTGAAGCAGTATTTTTCCATCTTGGTCACACAGTATCACTTGGGGTGGGAGTGGGGGCTTTCAAAAATCTCTGTGCTCAGGCTGCATCTAAGATGCACCATTTCATCAGAGTCAGAGCAAGGTGTCTGTCTTTTTAAAGCTCCTAGATGGTTCCAATAAGCATCTGAAGCTGAGAACCAGCATAGTGAATTTCTCATTTCCACACCCAGTCTGTGAGTGGGGAACACAGCAGCCGTCCCACCTAGAGCAATTTGAAAGGGATTACTGAATATCTCCCTTGGTGGGCCATTGTGGCACCCACAAAGCTACCAGAAATCTCCTTTGAATTACAGCATTGTTTCCAGAAGGCAGTTGTGAAAAGGCTGAGATGTCTGTATATGCTCTGGAAGGACTAATCCAGTAATCCACTAGCTATGTAGAAAAGAAAAAGCCAATAATTTATGGATGGCCAGAGAGTGGAAGGAGGGTCCAGTGACTCAGGGACAGAGCAGGGCCATGGTCACAGGCAGCGCTGGAAGGCCTGGGGCCACGATGGAAGAGTTCATCTCTCAGGAGAGCAAGAACAGGGAGTGAGAGGAAAGCACAGGAAAGGATGACCTTTGCTGACAAACTTCACCCTCTCCGACTTTTCAGCCCTGGCTCTTTCTAGAGCCCTAGAAACCCATAGTCTTTGCTTTTTAAAATGGAATTACAAGGTGGGAAAGGGAGAATATTGATACTGAAGGAGGTGAACATACATCCAGGACCTGGAGAGGTTAAGTTCCGGCTATCACATACAGCCTGAAGTTTGAAAACAATCCTGGGAAAGTTGCTAAATAAAAGATTCAGCAGCAAAATGAAAAGAAACTATGGAGCAGAAGAACGAGTTTCAAAAAAAAATAATTTCTTTTTAAATCATGGGGGAAAAAGAAACAGATGGCAACATTTCCCCCAAGCTTAACAACAACAAAAAAAAAACCCACACCACCTAGGGACAGAAGACCAGCCTGATCCCTCGCCACACTCCTGGATAATAAGAATTTCTGAAAGCAGAAGCAGGGAGGCCCCATGAGGTGGTGATTTCTAATCCTGCGCCTGCACCATGCTGATGCTGAGAGACGAGCTTCCTGGTGCACCAGAGCCTTCCTTGGGGAAAAAAAGGTTCTGGGAATGAACTTGAAGACAGAAAGCTCCAGAGACGTGAGGCAGCACCTCTGGGAGGGGGAGTGTGATTGCACCTCAGTTTCTCTCACCACGCCCTTCCCCAGGAACCTGCTTCTTTGTCCTCAGGAGCTGAGTCTCATGAAAATCACTTTTTTCCTTTGAATAGGATTATAGTGGAGTGGACTTGGGGGGAGAGATTGTATAACAATGAAAGAATTTTTCTTTTACTTTTCAAAGAGAAGAACAAACAGGGGTGGGGGAGGGGGGCAGGGAGAAAAGTGCAACAATGAATGAATGGAAATCCAAAGTCTCTGTAAACTTTCATTAAAATTAATAATCTTAAAAAGGGAAAAAATAAAAATATTTTTTAAAAAATGCAAATCCACAACTCTCCCCTGGATCTGGTCTCCCTCTGTGACTTTACCCTACCTCCCTAAACCCCCGCTGTCTTGGGTGGAAACAAATTCCCTGGACATGAAACAGAAAGGCTGTTTGTTGAAGGAATCGGATCCTTGTAGCGTATCCTCATGAATTTCCCTTATGGGTTTGAGTCAGCAAAGGATGTCTCAGAAGCATTCCGGATGATGTCAAGGAGGGGGGCAGACTGGTAATTAAAGTACAAGCATCGGGAGGCTTAGAAATAGAGAACAAAGCGCCAAGAAGGGAGAGGGAAGCAAACAAAACAGAGGCGCAGAGAGGCAGGAAACCGGCCTGCACGACGCATTTGGTGACTAGGAGCTTCCTGTCATGTTTTGCTCAGTCTTCCAGTGATGTCACACAAGTTCGTTAAGAGAGCTGTGCCTTTAACCTCACACATAAAGCAATAAAGAGAAAACAGAGGTGTGTGATGAGGCTCACCAGGTCCCAGGACTGTTTGAGGCTTGCTGACCTAGAGACCGAGCTAGAGGAGAGGAGGCAGCGCAGAGAGTGTCAAGGATGGAAATGGACTTTCCTCCAAGTTCCCAGACCCACCCTCCTCCACCCTTGACCCTCCTGAGCCCCTGGGCTGGAGCCTTCTCTTCATTCCTCCAGATTCAGGCCCCATTCTTCTTTTCTGGCCCCAGAAGGCTAACCAAGTATAGCATTTCAGTCACCACCCTTGTCTTCAGGTTTCTGGTTGGGTTTGGCCAATCTAAGGCCTCTGTCAGGACTCCAAAAGGACAATGAGATCACACTCTTCGTAGCCAAAGTTTCCTACCTGTGAATTTGCCACCCAACGACTGAGTGTCTCAACCAGTGATCCTACATGCCCTTAGCTGGCTCCCGGAGCTGCTCACAGCCCCCTCACTCTGTTCCTCCCTCAGCCTTTGGGGCCTTTAGGGAGTAGATTTGCCCCCATTCAGGAGGCGGCACTAGTCTTCTGGTCTTCTTTCAACCTACTTTCTCTTTTTCTTGAATTCTCCATCAGTTTTTCTGTTTGAGTTGTTTGTTCATAAAACATGACTGATGTATCCCTCGAGCCATAGGACCAATGGAATACGAAGTGTTCCCTCCTTGTTCCTTTAGGGAGACCCGTCTGTTCGACCATTATGCCTTGCTCTTTCTGGGTTTGAGTTTTGTTCCACATGCCCCCCCCCCCCTTCCTTGAGTCTTCCATTGTGAGCCCTCACACAGAAGTCAGTGGTGGAAGCAAGGCTCCATCTAGTTCTGACTTCAGGGTCATCCAAGCTGAGAGTTTTGTTTGTTTCTGGATTTTTTTTTCATTAATTTTAATGAAAGTTTACAGAGACTTTGGATTTCCATTCATTCATACATTGTTGCACTTTTCTGCCTGCTCAACCTCCCCCCAAGTTCTATCTTCTCTTTGAATAATAAAAGAAAAATTCTTTGATTGTTATACAATCCCTCCCCCCAAGTCCACTCTACTATGCAGTCTTCCTTTTGAAAAGTAAAAGAAAAATTTTTTCATTGTTATACAATTCCCCCCCACCACTCCACTCCACTATGCAGCCTTCGTTCTGGATTCCTGTCATGACAATAATACCTAATCCTATATCCCTTTTAGACAGTTCTTTCCCTCATCTGTTCCAATGCAGTGTACGTTATTTATCCCATCTTTCTCAGTATTCCCCCAACCCCGATGTCAGTCCCATTTTACAACAGTGGTACTATGCAGTATTTGTCCTTTTTTTACTGAGATATTTCACTCAACATAATGTCCTCCAGAGTCCCCCATTTTGAATAATATTGTATGAGTTTCTTGTTTTTCAATGCAGCATAGTATTCCATTGTGTGAATATACCACAACTTCTCTATTCATTTGTTGATGGGCACTTAGGTTGTTTCCAACTCTTTGCTATTGTGAACAAAGCCACGATAAACATGGGTGTGCATATATCTGCTTTGGTGGCCATTCTATTTCTCTGGGGTATATTCCCAGTAGTGGAATTGCTGGGTCAAATGGTAGTTCTATTTGCGACCTTTTGAGAAAGTGCTATACTGCCTTCCAGAGTAGTTGCATAATTACACTCTCATCAACAGTGAATAAGGGTTCCAGTTTCTCTGCAACCTTGCCAGCATTTGCTGTTTGCTGTTCTGTTAAATTTTGCTATTCTTACTGGGGTGAGATGATATCTCATAGTTCTTTTGATTTGCATCTCTCTTAGAGCTAGGGATTTTGAACATTTCTTCATGTGTTTGTTTGCCATCTGAATGTCTTCTTTGGTGAAGTGTCTGTTCATATCCTGTGCCCATTTTTCAATTGGGTTGTTTGTTGATTGTTTGGTTGGTTCTTGTTTTGGTGTTTGAGTATTTTATAAATTCTGTATATAAGTCCCTTATCTGACATGTCATTACCCAATACTTTCTCCCAGTCTGTGGCTTCCCTTTTTTTCCTGTTGGAGAAGTTTTTGGATGCACATAGGATTTGATTCTTAGAAGGTCCCATTCATCTATTTTATCCTCTCCTGGTTCTAGATGAAAGTTGAGTTATATGTTGTTAGTTGCATTGAATCATATCTGTTTCTCAGTGACCTTGTACAGACAGAGTAGAGCTACCACCCCTTTGGGCTTTCAAGGTTGCTATCTTTCATAATCAACTTGCTACATTTGTTGTCTCCTTCCTCTGGGTAAACTCAAATAGCCACCCTTTCAGCGAGCGGATGAGCACATAACCATTTGCACTACCTGAATTCTTGTGGGGTAGGGGGTAGATACGGCCTTTATGGCAGCTAATCTACTGAGGTATCAGCCTTAGGTTGGAAATGTCAGTTCTTTGGGAGTTGGACAACTACCCAAAGCCTGCTCCTCTCTGGCTGGTGGTTTGAATCTGCTAGCAGCTCGAGTAATCACCTCTCATGAAATTTGCAGTCTTGGAACTCAATGGAGGATCAGTTATGAGTAGATTATGACTCAACAGTAGAGAGTTTGGGGTGTTCTTTTTTCAGTTACCGAAGCATCACTCTTCACTTAGAGATGTCCAGACATGTTAAAGATGCTAAGAGTAGCTATTCAACAGTCTCAGACACTAGATGATTCTACTCAGTATTTGAAATATCACCCAGCGTGAGCTTTAGCTGAGGGAAATAGAAGATCTTTTTTTTGTTCTCGGTCTTGAATCTTGCTTTGGTTCTTAAATTCAGTTGGGCCTGAGGTCCTGTGGCCTGAGAGCCTCGTTTTAATTGTTTCTGGTGAAGCATATTTCTAGGCGGTATAGCACTGGTGTGTCCATTTGCTGTGCAGAGGTAACTCGTGGTTGCTGTGAAGCTGAACACTGTGACACTGATGTGTCAAATGCAATAGTGGTTACCCATGGTGGACAGTGTTTGGTGGAGCTCCCCAATTAAAAAAAAGCTTGGAAGCAGGATTGGTATCCACTTCTGAAATAGTTTGCCTCAGAAAACCCTATGAACTTGGAGAAATGATGAAGGTTATACACATGTTCAGGTCTTTCATTCATTGAGTCACTATGAGTCGCCTACAACTTGATGGCACTTAACAATAACAACAAAGTATTTTTCAAAATGGAAGGTACCGCCTTGATGCTTAGATGCACCTGGCCCAAACAACAATCATTGATCTTTTCAGTTGCCTCACATGTGTGTGAAAGGAGTGAGACAAGGATAAAGGGAAGTCAATGCAATGATGCTCTTGAACCGTGGTATTGGTGGAGGACTTTGGCTGAGCCATGGACTCCAGAGAAGGGGCCAGTCAATCTTAGAGAAATACAACCAGCACGTTCACTGAAGAAAAGATGGTCAGATTTCGGCTTACTTATATTGGTTCCCAAGAAAGACTGACCACAAGAAAGGACATGCTGCTTGTTAAGAGATTCGTTGGGGAAAAGGAAAAGAAACTCTCCACAGGATGGGTTGACACAACAGCCACAAGGCTCTTGTCTCCTGAAGACACGTGGCTGGACAGTTTGTTCTGTTATGTGTGACGTCGCCAGGAGGGGGAGGAAGGTTAAGAACAGCTAAGTCTGTTTACAGCGCCTGACAGGCAAGTGTGTGATCTCCCCAGCCTACCATGTGACACTGTAATAAAATATAGGTCAAGAAGGATTCCCCTCCTTTCTCAGTGGTGAGGAAATGAGAGGAGACGGGTGCAAGGCACCCAGGAGGAAGAATGGGTGGACTCAGATTGCCCCTAGGAGTCCCGTTCCATTAAAGAGCACAGCCCTCACCAGAGGACCAGCCCGGCATGCGGAATGTGCCCTGTAGGGGCCTGAAGCTCAGCAACCACTCAAAAGCAAAAAAAAAAAAATAAAAATGAGTGCGACTTTGCGTGTTTTTTTTTTTTTGCCTGGGAACCCTTTTCATCATTTAATCCAAAACCTAATTTTTTTTGGAATGTACTGTTTAACAAATCATGAGTATTTGATGTAACGTGAGATTGCTTTATCCCTCCTGATCCCCAGACCCTCATGGAAATGAGATGCTGCACCTCATTTGGGGATTTGGGAGAGAAAATAAAATAAAACAATCTAGATCTAGGTCAGCAGAAAGCCTGTTTGTTCAGTGTAACTAGGCCTCTCCACTAATTAACACGTTGCTGGGGAAGAAAAAAAAGAGAGAGCGAGAGAGAAAGGAGTGTGTGAGGAACATATATATTCGTCTTTAAATGGCACCGTTTCAAACTCAGAAGCTAGCACTTGCCCCTTCCAGTGTGGAACGGTTGTAGCACATGCTGAAAATTAAAATTCCAGAAGACTTCAAAGACTGAAAATTCAGCCAATCATCTGACAAAACTAATTGGATTTATGAGGCTGTTAATTAGTATTTACAAAATCATGGTACGGGAGCTTTACCTCAGCCATTCTTGCTTCAGGAATTAAAACATTATGAAAAGACAGATAACCAGGATGTCCACTTGATAACTTAAAACAACAAAAACAGGGGAGCTCTGGTGGCCTAATGGCAAGAAGTTTCTCAGCAATCCCAGAGATATGCGGTTCAAATCCACCAGACGCTCTGCTGGAGAAGGAGGGGCAATCTCCTCCTGTACCAGTCAGATCCGATTTGATGGTACATACACACAAATAATAAAAAATAAAAGAAATTGAAAAAAACCACAAAACAACAAAAACAACACAACAGGTACCCTGTTCTTTATCCAGTTATGTGTTGGACCCAAACACTACAGGTAAGAGTGTCACTTCTAAGGGTGAATCAGAGTCACAAAATATTCTTTCCCAGACACTGGTTATATAATGACGTCTATGGGAGGAAATGAATCCACGCATAAATGAATCTTCACACACGTTGTCGTTGTGTGGTGCCAAGTTAGAACCCACCCTTAGCTGACCTTCCAGTAGATTTGCAGAGGGAAGAAATCCCACCGGAAGAGACTGGCCATCCTTCTCCAGCAAGGCAGTTAGTGGATTTGAACCATGTGACTTTGAGGACTGCATCACAACTTCTTATCACTTGGCCACCGGACCTCCCCGTGCCTTTTACAGGCAGAGCTGGTTTTCTAGGACATCATGACAATGAACATTTTCTCTCACATGCTTGTCTTCTGAAATATCACGGACAAATTCAAGAATCCGTGCCTTCCACACAAGACTATTTGTTCAAACTTTTACCCTGAAAGGAAAGAACACGTTCTAATGGACTACGTGTTGTGTCAGATCCTTTCTGAAATTATAGTGCTCACCATAATCCATCTGATCAGCAACTGAAAAGTATCTATTGAGCACCAACTGTGTGCTCAACACGGAACTTACAGCCAGACACGTGTACTGCCCCCAACACTGTACAAGATACCACTCCTTACTAGGGGCGTAAAGATGGTTAATGAAGAGAACATTTACAAAAACGCAACACTCCAAAACTAAATGTGTAAGACACTGACACAGTGCTCACTTGTGTGATTATTGTTGTTATGTTCCATCCAGTCGAAACTGACCCATAGCTGTCATCCCAAAGGCGTGTGTTCGAATCCACCAGCTGCTCTGTGGGAGAAAGGTGGTCCATCTTCCCCCATGTGATTTATTGCCTCTGAAACCTCAAAGAGCAGCTAGTGGATTTGAATCATCTGCCTTTAAGAAGACAGTGCAGCTCCTTACCACTAGGCCCCCAGAGCTCCTCTCTTTTGTGTGACTGTTGTATACTGTCAAGTCGGAACCGACCCCTAGCTGACCCTCCAGTGGGTTTTCAGTGGCAGGAAATACGTGGCAGATTTTCCATCTCTCCCTCCTGAAGCAGCTGGTGAATTTGAACCACATACCTTTGGGTTGCCAGCATAGCTCCTTACCACTGGGCCACCAGAGCTCCCTCATTTATGTCATCGGATCATCAAAACAAATCTTATTCTTTTTGCTGCCTTCTAACACCAGCAAAAACACCAGCGCTGTGTGAAATCCAAACAACAGCAAGAGAAGGCAACTAGAGTTTCTAGGTCTGTTTTTTATTCACAGATATGCCTCTAGCACAGAGCTTGGGTTCAGTAAGCTCTGGAGGAATGCAGAATGAGCGTACAAGTCAGTGAGGGGAAAACCAGAGCTGGAAGGGATTTGTATTCCCCACAAAGAGACTGCACTTGAACTAGTAAAGGAGACTTTGCACTTGACCAACCCTCAAGGTCAAAAGCTGTTTCCAAAAATGTGTCGTTTGGCCTCCACAGTGATGATGAAGATGAAGATGATGAGGACAGTGAAAGGGCAGGGAAAGGGTGAATAAGGAGGACAGAGTTTTAACAATTAGAGATTCTGATGTGCATGCCCTTGTGTCAGCCCCTCCTCTTAGGTGTGGCGAGGATCTGGGGCTTTTCTATAAGTAATAGAATATGAAAAAATGATGAGATTATGCCACAATACCTTACAGACAAGACATACAGGTAAGTCTTAGAAAAAGTGCAGCCATAACGCTCCTTGGAGGCAAGGATGGCAAAGCTTCATCTCAGATACGTCAGGCATGTTGCTAGACGAGGCTATTCCTTGAAAAGGTGGCGGGTCAGAGAAAGAGAGGAAGACCCTCAATGAGATGGATTGACACGGTGACTGCAGCAATGGGGAGGGTGATAGAGGATAGGACAGGGTTCACATCTGCTGTTCATAGGGCTTCTTAGTCAACTTGCTGGCACCTGACGACGACAGTGACTTAGTGTGTACAGAGTTGTACCACTAACCCCAAGCTGGTGACTCTCCATAAATTTGAATCCACCAGGGCCTCAGAGGGAGAAAGGGTGACTGTCTCTTCCAGTGTAATTTTTTAGTCTCTAAAAACCAGCTTGAGGTTTGCCTTCCTGGGCCTCTGTGCCCTCGTGTGTGGTGTGTGCTGGGAGCTGGGTGTGGTGTGAGCTGGGAGCTGGGTGTGGTGTG